>NC_092587.1:110536363-110859318 GCF_047663525.1 Anas platyrhynchos | reverse complement strand
CCAGAGAAGGCTCCCGCATCTGGTCCTTTGCGACTGGCAAGGAGGTTGACTCACGGGCATCAGGGAACTCAGAGCACTGAACAGTTTCAGGTGCTAAAAAAGGTCTCTGAACTTCTGTTTCAAAAGACAGTGACCTTGACTCAGTGCTGTCAGCCAACTCGGAAGATCCACTTTGAGGTACTTGCAAAAACTTCTGAAGCTCTGCTTTTTCAGCAGGGATGTGTCTCAATTCATGATCGCCAGGCACGTCAGAAAGAACACTTCCAGACATCACAGATGACCCCTGAACCTCGATTTTTTCAGAGGACTCGCAATCATCAGAAGGTAAAGAGCATCCACTTCCAAGTGTCGGAAGAGGCTCTGGACCCTCTATTTCTTTGAGGGATGTAGATCTTGACTCATCTTCATGGGACGTGGAAAGCTGAAATTCTGTTAAAGTTGTCTCTGTATTTTCAACAGATGAGGATGTTGATTTGGATGCTGAGGAAGCAAGTTCAGGTGGTGATGAAGATTCCAGAGCTGCTGCTTTTTCAGTTAGCACGGATCCTAAGTCAGAGCCATAAGGTGCGGCTGATCCATTTTCAAGTCTTACAGAAAGCTCCGAAGACTCTGTGTTCTCAACAGATGTGGATCTCATCTCCTGGTCATCTGGGGCTTTGGAGCTACCATGTTCAGACACCGCAGAAGACTGCAAATCTGCTGTTTTTTCATCAGAAGTTTTGGAGTATCTACTTTCTAACGATGGTGGCAGCTCTGGGCCATTTACGCCTTCAAGAGACAAAGCTGACACGGGACCATTAGAAGATTTGGAGTTGCCTTCACTTGTGAAAGGTTCAGGACCATGTACGTTGTCAAGACACATGTTTGACTCTGGATGTTCAGAAGACTCTGCATGCTTGCTACTGCTCTTTGCTGACAATAACTTACTCTCTCTTTTTTCTACAGATTTGGATGTTGACTTAACGCTGTCAGAAGATTTGGAACGCTTTCGTTTGGATTTCTTTGAAGATTCTTTGCGCTTTTTTTCTACAGACCTAGACCTAGACTTGTAACGTTCAGAAGATTTTGAGCGACGACGCTTGGATTTTCGGGAGGACTCTTTCTTTTTTTCCACTGATTTGGATCTAGACTTGTAACGGTCAGAGGACTTGGAGCGCTGACGTTTAGATTTCCGTGACGACTGCTTTCGATCTCTTTTTTCTGCTGACCTGGATCTAGACTTGTAGCGGTCAGAAGACTTGGAGCGCTGACGTTTAGATCTTCTTACAGACGTCTTCCGACCCCTCTTCTCAACAGATCGAGACCTTGATTTTGAACGATCAGAGGAACCAGACCCTCTATGCCTGAACCTCCATGAGTACTCTTTGCCCCCTCTTTTTTCTGAAGACCTGGATCTAGATTTAGAGCGGTCTGAGGACCTGGAACGTCTGCGCCGGGATCGCCAGGATGACAACCTGCTCCCTCTCTTTTCTACCGATGGTGATTTAGACCTGTAGCGGTCAGAAGACCGGGACCGTCTACGGCCGGACCTTCGGGTCTTTTCCAGCGACCTGGACTTAGACCTGTAGCGGTCTGAAGACCTGGACCGTCTGCGGCCAGACCTTCGGGTCTTCTCCAGTGACCTGGACTTAGACCTGTAGCGGTCAGATGACCTGGAACGCCTGCGCCCGGACCTTCGGGTCTTTTCAACTGACCTGGACTTAGACCTATAGTGGTCAGAAGACCTGGAACGTCTGCGCCTGGACCTTCGGGAGGACAGCCTGCTCCCTCTCTTTTCCACTGACCTGGACTTAGACCTGTAGCGGTCTGAAGACCTGGAACGTCTGCGTCTGGATCTTCTGGAAGACAATCTGCTCCCTCTCTTTTCCATGGATCTGGATTTAGACCTGTAGTTGTCAGATGACCTGGAACGTCTGTGCCCAGATCTTCGGGTCTTTTCCAGGGACCTGGACTTAGACCTGTAGCGGTCAGACGACCTGGAACGTCTGCGCCTGGACCTCCGGGAAGACAATCTTCTCTCTCTCTTCTCCACAGACCGGGATCTAGATTTGGAATGCTTTTTTCTGGAATCTGAATAGTTTCTGCTCCTAGAACGTGCTCTTTTAGAGGTCAAACGCCTGGAAGTAGAACGTGACCTTGATTTTTTCTTCCGCTTCCTAGACCTGGACTGGGACTTGGAGCGACTCCTTTTTTGCTTCTTTGCATCATGTTTACTTTTTTCACTGCTTCTATGGCTGCTTTTCTCAACTTTCTGAAGCCTCATCAGGGTCTCCCTCATTCGTGCTGCCACATCAGGCTGCACATCAGATGTTTCTGAATCTCTCGCTTCCGATGCCTCTTCTGCTGCCACTTCTTTGTCAGTTTCAGCTGGCAGAATTACTTCCGACTGACCTGCCTCTGCCCCAGGCACTGGAACTTCTTCTGGAACAGTCTCAGGTACTGGAGCTGCTTCCAAATCCTTTGCGTCTGCCTCTGACCTCGGAGCTGCTTCTGCGTCTTTCAGCTCTACAACAGTCTCAGGAACAGGAGTTGCTTGCAAATCTTTTGTTTCTGCTACACAAGCCGGAGCTGCTTCCAACTGTCTTGTGTCCATGGATTCGGGAGTCCCTGCTGAATGTGAAGAACTAAAAGCTGTTTCTGAAGCTGACACAGATTCTGGAGTAATCTCTTGACCACTTACTGCTACAAAAGGTTCAGATGCTAGATTTTGCTCTGCATCTTTCTTCTCAACAAGCCTGTCATATTCCTGAGCCTGATGAGGAACTCTCACATCCTCCATTTGTTGACACTGCCCCACCTCTGAACGTTGTGCTTCTGCAGCCACTCCACATTCCAGCGTTGTTTCCAGATCTTTTGCGTCCCCGGTTATTGGAACTGCTTCAGAAGATTTCATTTCAGTAGCACTCAACGTTTCTGGAGCCTCTTCTGCAGTAGGTCTGGCTTCAAAAACTGCTTGCAGATGTTCCTGCTTTTCAGTGTGCACGAATTCTGGAATAGCTTCTGAATGCTGTTTTGTTACAGTCAATGTTTCTGAAGCATCCTCTAAGATATTAATCACTGCAGCTTTTTGTGAAGTTTCCAGATCTTGGACATCCATGTGTACCTCAGACCCTCTGACTGTTTCAGAACCTTCCACTTCTGCTGTTGCAGATTCTTTCATCCTTTCCAACAACCTCACTTCTCCAGCTTCTGCTGCTGGCTCCAAGTATTTTGCTGTCATTCCTTTCTCAGTTTCTGAAGCTTCTTCCACATCAGTCATAAGTGATGCCTCAAGTTTTTTTGTGCCTGTCCTCCTTGTTGCAATTACATATTCTACAGTAGGTCCCTGAGTTCTCCCATCTGTTGAAATCATAGATTCTGAAGTTTCTTTCAAGTTTCTCAATTCTGTCACTGCTTCTGATGCCATACTTATTTCTGCTCTTGGCAAAGGCTCTAATACTGCTTCTGAATCACCTCTCTGCTCCTGCAAAGGTCCTGGAGTAGTTTTGGAATACTCTGCTGCTTTGATAGCCTTGTATTCTACTGCTGTTTCAATTTCGCTTGGCTTATGTCCAGTCCCATATTCTACAGTTGCTCCCAATTCTTGCATGTGTACAGGTTTCAAATTTGTTTCCGAAGTACTCATCGCTACTCTTTGCACAGGTTCTAGTACTACTTCTTTGCTCATTTTTGCTTTGTTCATATCTTCTACCTCAGGTATCAAATTTGTTCCCCGGTCTTGCATTAATGTCCTTGTTTCAGATCCCACAGCCATTTCCAGATTTTTCATCTGTATTAAGCCTGAAGTTTTGGAACTTGCTTCTGCACCTTTTACCTCTGCAACTGCCTCAACTTGTGTCAAGCTGTCTAAACCTCTCACTTGTGTAATGGCAGAACTTGTAGCTACTTCCAAATTCTTCATCTCCCCTACAGCCACATGCATCATTTCTGTAACTGGTTCCTTTCTTACATGTGCAATCACTGATTCGGAAGTCCTCTCTGACCTTCCTTCTACAGCCAGACGTCCTGAATTTGCTTCTAAGACTGTGCTGCCAGTTTTGGCTTCAGAATACACACTTCCTCCTAAGCCCATTGCCCCTACAAGGGCCCCAGGCTGCAAGACTGCTTCCAAAGTTTTCATCTTAGCTCTGCCCGCAGACTCTGGATCTCCTAAATCTTCTGAAGCTTTTGTAACTCCTATTTGTAAAGACGGTGAAGTTGCTCCTAAAGTTTTTGATTCTACCACAGTCATTGGTCTTAAGACTCCTGCTGGACCTTTCATTTCTTCTTTCTGCAAAGACAGGGGTGTTGCTTCCAAACCTCTCATGTTTGATTCACTCTCAGAAGTTTTTGAAGCATACGTATTTTCCAGTTGCAGAGTAGCTTGACCTGTTTCTGTATCTTTTGTTCTTGTCCCTGTCACAACTTCCATGGTTGCTCGTGGACCTTGAAAACCCTCCACCATCTGGATTTCTGGAACTGTTCGGGGAATGAGAGTCTGCACAGCGGCTACGGGTTCTGAAGTTGCTTGCAAGCCTTTTGTCTCTGCAACCACATGCGCATCTGTCAAGCCTCTCGTTTCTGTGAAGACTTTAGCTTGTAGGAACGCTGTTGCGGAATCAGGAGTTCCTTCACCTGCTGCTAGGAGTATTTTGGCACTTTTCATTTCCATCTGGGTCTTAAGAGAATGTTGCAAAGCTGCATCTGGGTCTGTTTTACTTTTCATATCTGCCATCATACCTACAGGTTCCACGGCTGCTGCCAAGACACTTGAACTTTCCATGGAGCTGCACTGTGCCACTCTCAAGTTATCAGATAAAACTGGGGGATTCAGGGCTGGTTCCAGAGTTCTACTTACACCCCCTAATGCAGTTGCTCCTGTTACTTTCACTTCTTCCATGTCCACAGACATGTGAGCTGCCTTCACAGTATCGAGATCCGCAGATTTAGGAATTGTTGTCACATCACTTGTCAAAGACACAGATCCTGAAGTCGTTTCCAGCTCTTTCACTCCTCCCTGTGCCATAGATTTTAGAGATGCTTCCGAATATTCCAGCACCTCCATGGCCTCAGATTCCAAAGCTTTCACTTCCCCAGGGCCTTGAGGTCTCAAAGCACTCTCTGTACCTTTTAGTGCTTCTGTCATCTCTGAAGGTAGAACTGCTTTCTGAAGTTCATATTTGTTGGCAACTCCAGATGGGATGCTAGACGAAGCATTGCTTCCAGTAACGAAAAAGTCACCCTTTTCATTCACATTAACAGCTACAGGATAAACATTTCCATAAGACTGTTTAATTTGTTCTTCTCTAGTGCAAATTTGAGCTTGAGTCATACTAGCATTTTGTTGGCTGCCTTCTAAATTAAACCGAGGATCTGTTGCACACAAAGTCCCCTTCTCACTTCCAAGATTTTCTGTAGATGGCTGAGAATCAGTTCTCAAATGGGAAACAAGTCCTAAAGCTTGTCTATCAAGCCCCTCACTTGCTTTTAAGCACAGTTCTTCTGGCTGCATCTGGACAGCCAGAGTTGCATCTCCAAGTCCTCCGTGCTGTACAGCCAATGTGGAGCTTGATTTCTCTGGCATTGAGTGAGCAGCAGGCTGTACGTCTGCATGCTCTCCATGACGTGCACTCAACTTTGACTCCTTTGGCTGCTTTTTATGCTTTTTCTCTTTCTTCCTTTTCTTCTTCTTTTTCTTCTTCTTCTTGCTTTTGTGTTTTTTGTTCTTTTTTGATTTTTTCCTAGGAATTTCATCTTCACCTTCAGCAGTAGAGCTTCTTTTTGTAGACTGAGTACTACTGTTCACAGTATTTTTGTCTACATCTAGAAAAGAAAATATTTTCCTTGTAAATATTATTACAACTACATTTAAAAAATCTTTTCAGGCTAGTAACCAAGTATATGGAAAAAAGGTACAAAAAAAATTAAACTTAACACCCATGCCTTCTTCACTAAACTACCATGCACAACTGGCATACACTCCCTCTTCTGCACTCTTACCTTTCATCTCAGTAATCACTGTAAGTGAAAATAAGTAATTCTGCTTTCAAACAGCTTAATTGTTTCTGGTCAGCAACACACTCCTGCTGGGAACAGGACGCTTTCCAAGAAGTAGTTGTATAAATTTCCACCTACATACAACTCGGCGGTGCATTCTCCCAAGAGGCCGAAGACTTGTTTTGTGTTTTTAAAACTACATCAAGGTACAGATGGAAGTGAAAAGCTCATTTTCCAGACAAATGATCTAAGTGGTGGCACGTTTAGCATACAAAATATGGCCAGCCCATTACATTCTAGTATGCTTTAAAAAGTTTTACCACCGCAGCTCTTGAGTGAGCCCAATACTATGAGCGTGTTAGAATTGATCTAAGCATATTCACTAATTAAGTTTCTCACTGACTGATCAAGTTCTTCAAGTGTCTCTGGGGAAGCAGCATCTACTTTCCTGATTCCAAAGGGGCTTTAAGACTTTGCAGGTGACTAGATGCTCAGACTGGACTGCAGTTACTGTGAGATGCTGCCAATATGCAAGCACCTAATGAAGTTTTTGCTTCAAACAGGAAACTAATAAATTTGGATGACTGCAGAGGCAGCCAGCCGCTGACATGGACATAAAGAGGAAAACTGGATTTCAATCACGTTTTAATTCTACACCTCATTTCCTTATGAATTTAAGCTGTGTTAGGT
This sequence comes from Anas platyrhynchos, assembly GCF_047663525.1. Lineage (NCBI taxonomy): Eukaryota > Metazoa > Chordata > Aves > Anseriformes > Anatidae > Anas > Anas platyrhynchos. Next base: position 110,852,652 of record NC_092587.1, on the reverse strand, counting down.
TCTTACCCTTCTTTGCATCTAGTCCCATGTTTTCATGAGAAAAAAACTTTTCTTCTAGAGGTAAATTGCTGCAGCCTTTGTCAAATGAGATATATATTAAAATCTGCATGTTATCTTAAATGATTACACTTATACAGGCCAGCGCAGCAATATGGGTTCTCCAGTTATAATCTGGCTGTGACCACAAAGCATACTCTTTGAAGTAAACAAGGCAAAATCATTCAAAAACTGTGGGCAATTGCAGTATCATTCACAGAGCAATAACATCCTATAAACACATCTCGGGCAGCTTTAAGAGCTCACATATTTCTACATAATATTTTTAACAAAAAATAGCACTTCCACCAACATTGCGGAAAGAGTTGCAAACAGAGTCAAATGAACTTTTCTGCATAGCAGTTTCAAATAATCCCTGTTGACTAACAGTAACGTTAACTCCTTTTACACATCAACAACGCGAATATTTGCTACAGGTTAAGTTTATCAACTTCTAGATTAATATTTCTCACATATTTACTACCATGTTAACTTGTCTCATTCTTCTACAGCAGAACAACAAAAATAGAAACAAACCAGATGCCAGCCTGAAGCGCTACTTGTACGGCATACCTGTAAAAGACTGTTGGAAATGCTCAAGGAAAACAAGCCACTACACACAAATAGAAAGCAGTAATGCCAGAACATTGCAAATAACATCTTTGAAATATAAAATTTCTGTCAAAGTTTTCAATACTGCCTCTTAAAAAAAAAAAAAACATCTGGAACTATACTTACCAAGAACATAGCAGCCACCTATAATCTAAATTTGAAAAATTAGAAGCCGAGTAATGACACCCTTCCGTCTCAGTGACTGTCCCCATTTGGAAATTTTAGCGAAAAGACTAGTCCCATGAGAAGAGATACTCAAAATCAACTTTTTGGAAGAATAAATCCAGTAATTTATTGATGCTGTGAGATGGCTATGTAAAAATGTATTAACCTCTGGAAGACTGCAATCTAAGTAACTATGTTTTTAAGGTAAGTACATTATTAATTTCAAAACGACAGAGCATCTCACTCCGACAGAACAGTTAGTTATACAGTTCTGAATTTTAATAGATGATTTTGAGAAATAATCTTATAAACCACACCAAAATAACACAACAGTCCTTCTATCCATATCAGTACCAGCTTTCTTAATAAGTACTGAATACCAAGACCCTGAAGCAGGTATATAAAGAATAAAGCACAGAACACTTCAGATGTATCAACAAATATTTTTTTCTATGCAGATAGATATTATCTATACATTATATCATTATTGTAATGGACAGAGAAGATTTTTTTCCATATTAAATAATGATTTCATGTATTAACCAACATCATTTTTTCAATTATGTCTTTCTCTGTCCATTTGTAGTTGTAAGTCACAGAAGACAAAAAAATACTTAATGAACGTTACAATAAGCACAACTCGTCAGATGAAGCTCAGTGGATTAATATGGAAAAGTATGTTTTTGTCTCTGTAAAAATGACTTGATGTTAAGAACTACGACAACCTTCTTAAACAAGAACGTATTTGCCAAATGCGTTTTCATTTACCTGATTTGCACTGCAGTTCTGTATCAAGGGCTCCAGAGAGCACTTCCTCTATTTTCTGCACTATCTGATCATTCTGACGACTCCCAGCACCAGCAACAGTGTCATCTGAAGGGTTGGCTTGCTCAGCTGGGACTGTGTCACCATTGGGCTGGCCTTCTACCTTTCCACTAACCAAAAAAAATATCAACATAATACAAGCAATTTTGAGCCTTTTTGGACTTTTAATTCATGCGCGCTTATTACACTCAGCCCTTCAACGTAACATTTTAGCCTCCTGAAGAAGCCACGCTGTCAGCGAAACGCTGACTTTTCGGTTAACTTTCGCTTCGTTGCGACAGAACGCCTCGTGCCAACTGAATACCAGGCAGCAAAAAAAAATACGACCAACGTATTGGTTGTATATCAAACGACCCAGCCCCCGGGAGGTTTAGGTATGAAGTGGAAAAGGGCTCCTCAACTCCCCACACAATCTCCTCTAGCAGATTTTCGCTTGATGGTGAGATAAGGCTGAATAAAAAAATAAATGAAATAAAAAATATATAAAAAAAAATAGGTGAAGTTAAACGCAAGGAGAGGAGCATTACGGGTCGGACAGGCGCTCGCCCTTTCCCCTCCTGCCCCCTGAAGGCGAGGCCAACGCTGGGAAGCCGTGAAGCCAAACCGGGTGCGCGTTCACCAGGGCACAACGCGCGCTCCCGCCTCCACCCCCCCCCGCCATGTTGAAGCGAAAACGGGCCCCGGGCCTCCCCCCCCCCCCCCCCCCCTCAGGCCTGAGGCGGCGCTAGGCCCGAGCCACCCGGTGAGGGTCTCGTTACCCGCCGTGCTGCTGCTGCTGCTCCTCCTGCATTTCGCGGAACTTATTAACCACGAAGGAGCGAAAGATCTCCTCGATGTTGGTCGCCATGACAGCCCCCCCCCCCTCACCCCTCCCCTCCTCCTCCTCCTCCTCCTTCCTGCCCAGCCGCGAGGGCTCCTCCGCGCTCCCAGCCTGCACCGCGGCAGCAGGCCCGCGAGCCGCACGCCGCCTCCCCATTGGCTACTCGCACCCCCCCCCCAACCCCCCCAACGCCGTGACGCAGCGCGCGCCGCTCTAGCGCTGCGCAACCATCGAGCCGCGGCGGCCCCGGCCGCCTTCCGGGAAGGGAGGGGGGGGAGGTGCGGGGGGGGCCGTCTCGTGCCTCGGCGGCGCCCGCCGCCCCCTCCCCCCCGCCGCCATGTTGTGTGCTCACCCCCCCCCCCTCACGCCGCCCTCCCGCGCCACCGGGCCCCCCCCTCACGCCACCGGGAGCACGCGCCGAGCCCCCCCCATCCCCTCCCGCAACCGCCGTAACGGCCCCAACCGCCAAACGCCAACCGCCCTGAGGCAGCGGGGAGCGCCTTCCCGCCCCCCCCACCCCCCCCCCGCTCCCTCACTCCCCCCCCTCACGTCGCGATGGCGGCCGAGCCGGGGGGATGGGGCTGGGGGTGAGGGGGGGCGGCACTCACCTCGCCGGCGGCCCGAGCGGCTGCGGCTGCGGCGGGGCCATGGTGGGCTGAGGCGTGCGGCCGTGCGCGCCGCCGGGCTGCGGGCCCGCGGGGGTGGGCGGGAGCGATGCCATTGGTCTCCATGGAGCGGGGCCAAGCCCCTGCGCCGCCGCCGCCGCCGCCGCCCCGTGGGTAGAGCGCAAGGCGGCAGCGCCGAGCTGAGGGCGGGGATGAGGGGGGCGTGGGGCGGGAGGAAGGGGAGGGGGGGGGGGGGGAGCTGGCCTCGCTTCGCCTCACGCCGGCTCCGCGGAGGGGGAGTTGGAACAAAGGAGGAGCGGAGAAGGGAGAGGGGGTGCCTGAGGTGCTGCCGGCACCGGCTTGCCGCCAGGGGGTTCGCTGCAGCGCTTCCCAGGCCGGCCGCCCTGCCTGCTGCCCCCCGAAATGCTCTCCGCTAGGTACGCAGCCAAATCGCCCCGTGTAACGCTAAGCCCAAAACGCTCCCGAGTCCACAAGCACACAGGGCTCCCAACTCCAAAAGGCCGCTTCTACCCACATGGGCTTTCTTCCGCTGTCGTGAAGTAGTAACTTAGGGGCTTAATAACAGGGTCTTTGCTTACCTGAAATGAAATGAAATGAAATGAAATGAAATGAAATGAAATGAAATGAAATGAAATAAAAAATAAAAACATAAATACAACATTAATACAAAATTAATACAAAACAAAATAAATACAAAACATAAATACAAAATAAATACAAAACAAAAATACAAAACAAAAATACAAAAGAAAATAAATACAAAAGAAATACAAAACAAAAATAAAATACCTCAAAACCCATGTGCGACTGTCAAATTATCCCTCCGATCTTTACCTGTGACATCAACTTCAGTGTGGTTCAATAACCACTTACAAGCCCCTCTAATAGCTGCGCTGTTCCTTATAGCGTGTTGCTCAGAGGTGGTCGGCCCTAATCTCAACTTTGTTCAGGTAGCGTTTTTGATCTTTGCATCGGTTTGCTTACTTTTATAACACTTGACTTATTAATATTAAAACATGAAGCAGTTGTATTGAAGAGGCGCTTTTCCAAATAACAGCACCTTTCGCGCCGTGCCAATGTTTATATATTTTAGATACTACTTTAAAATATGGTATTTTAAATTTCTGGTATTAATATATCTGGTATTTAATGAGGTAAACAGTGAAAATATTTCTTTACTTTTAGATTCCCGTCATGTAAATGGTCCTGTCCGGACCAGGCGTTATTTTAGCCCAACTCAAGCAGAGATGTTCTACATAGGAATAGTGCTGTTAGCGTTGTTATCTTGCCATAACAACACAGTTTTAAATATTTTCAGCACAATGTAACTCTAACTCGCTCCTTCCAAGCAATGCTGCCTGGTGTAACTTAGCCTATATTAGCGGCTTCTGACAGAAAAGCAGGGGTCACAGGCAGGGATCACACCTCCCATGTGGGCTCAGAGGAATCCGTACCATGAAGCTGCTCTCAGGAAAGGGACCCTTCTAAACTCAGTTAATTCATTCAAAGAAGCTTAACTACACTGAAAACGCTACCAGTGTAGGCCTCCATCCCTACAGGAAAACCATGAAGAAAGGTACAAAAAAGCCAGGGAACATTTTTATTGCATGTATCTTTATTGCATGTACCTTTCGCTCTGGCTCCCTAAAAATTAACACAAAGTACTAACTGCAAAAGCTATTATTGGCAGAAATGAGGATCCACAGCTCCATGGGAGTTACTATTCCTGCTCTCCCTTCCAAGATGTTTGTTCAAAAATATATAAATAAATAATCAATCTTAGTTATACACCTTTATTCAATTAGGTGCCAAGTCATCTTCAGATGAATTAAGTGAACTATTTTCCTTTGATCTTGTCAAGACCAGAGTGATGGCTTGTGACACATTTGTTGTTCAATCTGAAAACACGTTATTATGGGCACTGCTCATTTTAGAGTACTTATTCATGCAACCATTCCTTAAAAAAAAAAAAATAAGGGCAAAGGTGCACTTAAATATGCAAACAATATTTATTAAACCAATATTTCATAAGCTGATTTAAAGGAACAATGAGGATTTCACACAAATTCTTGGGGAAAGGGGAGGAACAAACATAAGGCTCAAATTTGGTTTTGTTACAGGCAGTATTGTTGCACAATTTTTAATGCTAAATTGAACTAAATGTTGCCCAACGATCTTTGGTTTCATGAAGCAGCAAGTTTAACAAAATAGACTGAAGGGTTGCTCGTGTCCAGTACTTGAAGTTATAAGAGCACGTTCCAGCTCAGAGGATGTAAAAGCAATATCGATCTTCGCTAAGTATCATTCAGCTAACTTACTTAAAGTGCCGGGTCCTGGGGCTCCAAGCCACAGTTTTTACCTTTCTCTCATCAACCCCCGCGCCCCGGGTCACCCCACCCCCCCGCCATTTCGTGTTTGAGGCGGGGCGGCGCGGCGGAGAATGCCTGTTTCCTAAAATATTCCCGAGGACATGCCAGATGTAAGTTTTCTCTTTTCCTACGCAGAAGGCCGTCCCCTAGGAGCCACGCGTGTCGCTTGCTCCCAGTGCCGCCGCTGGCGGGGTTGGCCCTCCCGCAGCCCGGCTGAGGGGGGATGGCGGAGAGCACCGCGCTGCCCACGCGGTGAAATGGCGGAGCCCGGCTCCATCAACCACCAGCGGCCACGCTGTAGCCCGGGCTTCTTAAATTATTTATTTATTTAAGCTGCGTAAATTCACTTCCTAAATTGGAAATTCACCTGCCTAAATTCACTTCTAGGGTGCTCGAGCTGTAACGTTTCTAAACGTGCTGCGATTTTAAGTGTTTTAAGGGCGCCCGTGGCCTGGCTCTGCTTGGCTGTGCTAAAGTGGCGAAATATTTGCTTTGAAGTAAATAATAAACTTAAAGCTTCTCTTGATTTGGACTTTGGATGGCTTTGATTCTTTCTCTGCTGTTTGCAGAGCTGGGAGCTCACCAACTTTAATATTGGCTTTTAATTTTTTTTGTAATATCTTTAGAGGAAACTTGGCATTAACACTCACGTTGGTCTGTTCTCCCACGTGCCTGGTGACGTTGTGCCAGGGGAGGTTTAGGTTGGATATTAGGAAGAATTTCTTTACCAAAAGGGTTGTGAGGCACTGGAATGGGCTGCCCAGGGAAGTGGTTGAGTCACCATCCCTGGAGGTCTTTAAAAGACGTTTAGATGTAGAGCTTAGGGATATGGTTTAGTGGGGACTGTTAGTGTTAGGGCAGAGGTTGGACTTGGTGATCTTGGAGGTCTCTTCCAACCTAGATGATTCTGACTTATTCTACTGTTTGTAAGTGAAATAGTAACACACAATGCATACTCTTTACCTCCAGGGTTCCTTCTGGCTATTAGCCAATGGATGCTGAAAGACATCTAGCACTCACAGCTCTTTGAATAGTCTGAATTGCCAGAAGTTAGTACTTGAGCTGTTGAATAACACTGTAAGCTTTTTCTTTTTAACACTGAGATTTATGGTGATCTTTTGCCTAAAAAACACGGAATCCAGCTGTGCAGAGGATAACACCTATCTCTCACAGTCCCAGTGTGGGCCATGGAAGATCTGAGGCTTATTCTTGGTACTCATGCTGGCAATAAGCATGGTCCTGTACTTTCTGCAAGAGTGAGGAACAGATAACGATGACTTGTTTTTTTGTTTTTGTAAAACTATCAGTTGCACTGCACAATGTTCCCAAGTGAGAGCCAGAAGTTAGTTGTAAATGAAAAACCACGAGCAAAAGAAACTTGTTTAAACTCAAAGCTATAATTAAAAATCAATTGTCACCTGATTCTGGAGGCCTCTGAACTCTGTAAGTAGCACTTTATGGTATTGAAACCTGAGGAAATTAACAATTACAGATCTACGGCAGCATCATTTTTGTTGAATAAGAGCCTCAGGCCACCCTAATCTAAGCTTGCAGCTCCACCATCATGTTTTGGCCATTCTACCGGTTTAGGCACCATGCCAACTTGTTTCTGTACCTTGCATTGCATCAGCAGAACTGCCTGCATGCTTGGCATGGTGAATTTACTAAAGAAGCATATCTATAGAAAAAAAAAAAACAAAACATGGTTCGTCTTCCAACCCTGGTCTGATTCCCCAGTCTGACTCCCCTTGTGACTTGTAAGCAGGCTAGTGTAAGAAGTAGGAATGAGCAGTTAGGTGAGAAGGTAAATTGTGGAGCAGTGTTTGCAACCAACCGTGTTTTGGTTTCTTGAACAATCAAGGTGGTCTGAGAGTGCTGTTCCAGGACAGCTGGGCTGATTACCAGTCTGCTGCAACAAAAAGGAGCTCTTTTCGTCTGCCTCTGCTGCTCGCTTTGTATGCTCTGTGGTGATCACTTCATCTCTCAATGAGTTAGTTTAGCTGACTAAACTGGCAGAAAATTATTTCCTTTTTGTTATTATTACTTTATTGAGTTGGTTACCATTGCAGTGTTAGTTTTCCAGCATTATTTACTGGCTTCGTGATCCAACCGACTGCACACATTTGGCACTGGAGTGGGAGAGGGAACGAGAGGCTGGAGGTGGAGAAGAGAGTTGGACCAATGGCAGGCTGTACCAGCAAAGACCAGCGTAAGCCAGTTGTGAAACACCAGTGAGTGAACCTGTAGCCTGCACATTTCAAACTCTGTTTTCTTGTCCAAGCTTGAACATGGTCCAGAAGTTGGCAAAGGTTCTCTGAGATGGCCGACTGGGAGCTCTCATTGTGTGCACTGAGATCTTGCACTCATGGCATTCACCTCATGTGTATCAAGGTCTTTGTGCATTTGTGATGTGCAGTGTACTCTACTTTCTTATTAACAAAAGGCTTAGGCTGCTGGTTAATGTTAGTTCAGAAAGCAGGAAAGCCATGTTTAGCCTGAGAGGATTTAGGACCATGCTACCTGGCTGCTGGCCAGTTCAGGAACTGAGTAAAGGATGGCAGGTTCATGGGGCGCAGTACAGCAGCAGCCCAGCTGTTGAAGCTGGGAGGAGGAACACCTAGGTTTTGGTTTATGCTCAAGGATATTCTTTCAATATTTTATCCCGTTATCATTCTATTAAAAAAAAAATGCATAAATTGTCCTGACTGCTAGGGCTGGAACCTAATACTGAACTCAGCAGAGCGGCAGCTGAAGTGCAGAACCTTTCAATTTTGTTTTATTCCTGTGTCCCACGGGTCTTTATTTCTTCTTGTTCTCTTGCCTAGCTTCAAGAGAAAGAGTGAACTTTCTCCTGTAGCACAAAGCTAAGTGGTAAGAGTTTTTTTCCAAGGCACTGGGAGGTGTGGGTTTGAGCCTGCTTAGTGATGCTAGGCTTGGATTCTCTGTATTTCCAGTAAGTGCTATCACTGCCAGGCCATGTTATAGCCAAAGCTCTAGGAAGGGTAGGAGTTAAGATGCTCTGAGCTTGGACCATATATTTAGTATAACGAAAAGGTTTCCACAATCCCAGTGTAGCAAAGCTAAGGTATTGCAGCTTTTAAATAGGCAGTGGCTAAGGTTAAATGGTAGTCATGCAGTGATGCAATAGATTGCTGTTGTCTAAAAGATGAGTCTTGCATTTATCCCGTCCTGCCTAGGCATGTTGTCCCATCCCTTCATTTTTAGCGCCTCTGGTACTTGGCTGATTGCGCTGTTAGTCAGTTCAGCCAGCAAAAATCTGTTTTGTTGTGTTGTTGCTGTTTTGTTGCTCAGGTTAGTTTTGTGAAAGAACAGTTAATGGACTATGCTCAGGTGAGCATCAGCAGCAATACAAGGAAAAGGAAAGCACATCTGGGTTCAAGACATCCCTTCCAGTGACAATGAGGTATCCTTATGGGTCCAGCTGTCTCATGAAATGCCACCCTCTGTGTTGGCTCTAGCCTAGCATTGCTCTGCATGCCAACCTTAATCTGGTGTTCTGTGATTTGCAGGTTTCCAAATACAAAGCCTGAGGCAAAGCTCCTGAGCCCATATTCATTTCACATACTTAAGTGACTTATTTTTCTTCCTGAGAGTCTTTTGTATCCAGACACCCTGAATCATTTCTTTAACTGTTACCTAATTATTACTGATTCAGAAAAACAATCCCATTGATTTCAGAGTAATCATGTGTGTGAGTATTAATGCATGTGTAAACTTCTGCAGCAGTGTAAACCCCCTTTAGCAGCAGATATGGTTTTGTGAAGTGCTGAAACACTTCGGATGCTACATGGTGCAAAATTTTAGATGTACCGAAATGCTAATATTGTTACTTCATCCTCAATTCCTATTTTGTTGGAACTAGGACTTCAAAAAGTATCTTTTAAGATTACATTTTTTTTCTGACACCTTTCTTTTTCCACAAGTTTTCAAGATTTCGCTTATTTGTTTACCACAGCAAAACGCTCTATACCCAGCTCTATCAGCCAAGGCACGGAGAAACCCAGCAGCGTTGGAGCTTAATTTACAGACACTGTCTGAAGCAGTAACCTGCCCCCAGTAATGCCCTTTAATTAATGTTTGTGCTACGTTGCATCCATGTTATTTTAGCTACACCTTTTCACTGCTTACAATTAGTTAGGGGTGAGGCAATGAGGCAATGATGGCTTATTCCAGACTCCACCTAGCTGAGATAAATATTTAGGTAACTTGCACCATGCACTTACGACATGAAATTGAAACCTGGGCAGTAATAGCTTAAGGAGTTGATGTTTTCTTACGCTTACAGAATTATCTTTGTAAGCTTTGCATTAACACAGCCAGGGAGCTCCGTTTAACCCCCAAGGCTGCACACCGGATCTGTTCCAGGCTCATGCCCCTTCCCCATTAACAGCTCCTGAATTTGTAGCCTCGTTTCACTTCTGCCTGTATCTGAAAGCTCACTGTGCCTTTTGAAGGAGCCAGATTGGGGAAAGCTGTCAGACATTGGTTTTGCCTTGCTCACTTTGTTTTCTCTGCTCCACAGGCCCTGACCTAGTGGAGGAGTTGCCCAGCTTCTTAATGAGCCTCAGCTTTGTGGAGGATAAAGGTCTCTAGGCTGATGCTCTTCCCTGCTGACTAGCTGCTGGCAACCTCAGGGATAGACTCTGGAAATCAACTTGTCTTCACTGTATCCTCCTGTCCTCTCCTGTTGGATACGTGGAGCGATTAGCTTGCTTCTGCTTTCCTGTCTTATTTAGCCTAAGGACTTGGTAATGGACCTTTAACTGAAATACCATCTGTCTTTATTTTAAGACTTCTTTTATAGACAAACATATCTTCCTTCTTTACAACAGCAGACAATGGTTGCTTAAGGTAATAATGTACCACCTTTTGGAATCTTTTTGGCTTCTGCCTCTTTATGAGAGGATTTAAGGATTTCACATACTTCCTCCATAAAAACTGTGTGGTAATCCTCACAGAAGAAATCGTCTGCTTTGTGAATGGCCTTTGGTTGTTTGACAATAAATTGTTGACTCCTGGATTAGTGCTAAAGTTAAAAAGAAATGTCACCTCTTGCAATTTTCATTTCGAATGCAAGATACTGCTGGGTGGCAGAGGGCCTACACCGCATCTTTTTAGTCAGTGTGAAAAAGAAAGGCTGTCACTACTACATTTGAGCCTTATAAGCTGGAATTGCCACCAGAAGAAGTTCTTGTCAAGCTACATCCCTAAATACAAGTTGCTGTAATGATGTTTAAGGGATGCACAAACTAGTTGAGTTTCTGAAATCAAAACAAATGGTTAAACTACATTTTTTCTCCCATATTGTTATAGAATGGTTAAATTTTATTTGAACATATGATATAGGGCTTGTTCTATTTAACTGTTCCCATATAACGTTTTATGCCATATATTATTCACTTTGTTAACTGAACATGATACTTCTGGGAAGAAAAAAAAAATGATTTGCCAAAATGATGAGTTACTTTAGCTGGTAACAGCATCACTGGGTCTTGAAGCCTATCCTTCAACTATTTCTACACAGTAAGCTTGATGGAGCACGAATGTGCATCTTGCACCATATTTTTTAATACTGTTGACATCATGGGACTATGCTAAGCATCTTTTTTTAAATGATCAGTGCATGTTTTGATCTAATTATTGAAAATTTTTCAACTGCAAGAAATAATTTGGGTGAGACAGAATTTATTGCACCTGTTTAGGAGTGAAAGGATGGGCTCTGCAAACTTTTTGTTCCTCATCTCTCAGCCGTTTGTGTGTGAGTTTCTGTTCTCCCCCCAGGTGACATGCCTGAACTTTCCTGTTCATTGGCTACCTGCACAATGTCGTCAGTGGGGCGGTCGTGTTGGGATGGGGGCACTACATTTTAAAACCAAAGGTTGCTTTTCTCCTTTCTCTTTGCACATCTGAACCCTCGAGCATTACTTTCCTCAAACCAACAGCACATAGGATAGAGTAAGTATGTTCTCTGTTCCAGTTTGGATCTCTGCATTCAGTTCTGATATACTTGCCAAAAAAATGCAGTAATATGTAGGTTTCAATTTATTATTGATAAAACTTGCCTTAATATTATTATTTAATGATGACTGTCTGTGGAAACGTGCTTGCTGGATTTAGCTAAGTGTAGGATATACCTATCTGCTACATGGTAAATGTTTACTCTTTTACATAGCACTCTTTTGACCTAGGTTACTGTCTTTATCTAACACATCCCTTCATTCTAGCCAGCCCCATACTCATTTTTTTTCTCTTGGGTTGTAATATCATACAGGTTTACCGTATCTTCACACCCCAAATGTGTAGCATAGCTGATATTTTTACCCCAGTGTATTTTTCTTATTGTAAGGGATCCATGAGGTTTATAATTAAAATGCCCCTACAGCTTTGCAGTCTGTGTATCTTGTCAAACATGGTTCAACAGAAAGCTATTCATCTCTTCCCACCTGAAACTACAATTAAATTTTAACTCCAGTATGTTTAGTTCGTAGGGAACAACTCAGCATCCATCGTCTGTCTCTTGTCCTTCTCTTTGTGTTTCCTTTTTCTTTATTTTGCCTAAAAGTATTGTTCTCTGAACAAATCATGCCTTTGTTAACGGGCTAAAATACATTTCAAGGGGTTACCATCTAAAATGCGTGGGGGCTCTCCTTCTCTGAAGTAGGTTACGGAGGACTTGGATTTACAAACCAGGCTCCGTGTATGCCTTGCATGGTGCCCTCCGAGCAGAAGCATCTCCTGCAGAGTCCAGGCTCCCAGGACAGCTGGCTTTCTCTGGGGTCCCCAGAGCCATCTGGGCAGCTCTTGGGCAGGGGCCAGCAGCTTTATCCGAGTAGCAGCTGGCATCGGGGAGAGGCACATGCCCTGCCTTATCAGTTGGCTGAAAACCTGCTGTCTGTCGTGCCTCTGGTAAGGCCGCTTTTCCCTTAGAAATCTGGTTTGGGTGGGTTTTATCCCCCCTGGCACTTAGGATGTATTCTGTGCTGGGATCCCCGCACACACTGGCAAGCGCTGGTCAAGGACCAGCCTCTCGACTGAAGAGGCCCAAGCAGCGACCAGGGGTTGTGCTACGTGTGCAGGGAGGCCGGGCACTGCGTTTAGCTAAAACTCTTATCTCGGCTGTGTCCCTGCCCCCGATGACTGCGAGGTGATTTGCACAGACCTCTTTGCTGGCCATGCCAAGTCCTTGAAACAAATCATGCCTGTTTCCACGCAAAACTGCTTTTGTGTGTCCTTATCGCTTAAAATGCATGAAACTGCTCTGATACCATTTTATTATTGAAAGCAATGAATGCTCCACTTGGGCACAGGACAGCTGCCCATCTATAGCTTTGCTCGCCCTATGCTTCACTGAACAGCTTCACGAGGGACTGCTTGTCTTCTGTGAATAAAACTCACCTTAAACAGCGCACCTGCGTACGCAATTTGTATGTAGTTGGACTAGTGTGACTAATGGACTACAGCTTATTCTTTGGATAGTCCAGGAGGTTAGCCTTTGCTTGTCCAGGACCTCCAAAGAAAGATGTACGTACTTATTTTGTCTCTTTATTTACCATTTTCTGAATTCCAATGTTCGTCTCCAGAGTAAGTGAAGTCTTCTGTTCCGTAAAATTGTCGAGATGGCAATTTTGAGGTGACTTACACCCATAAGTATGTAGAAAATACACACAGAAATAAGCACATCTTAAAAAGCAAAGGCCAACATTCAGCGCTCCTCAAAGACAGAATTGTAATGTCCATGTCAATGCGCTATATGGAAGCTGTGTTTACACATGCACATCAGGAGGGTGATGACATCAGGAGGGTGAAACAGAGCATTCATTTCATTTTGGAGCAGTTTGTTCTCAAACTATTGAAAAATCTAGGCTTCGCCTTGTAAAACCCTGACCAGCCTAAGGCTCCTTCAGTCCCAAGGGAATGTGCATTAAGACTCTGCTTCCCTGTTCTGAGTTGTTTTCCCTATCTCATTGCTCTTAACCTTAACTTCTAACAAAGTATTTAGACATTTTTTCTGATATTACTACCCAAAAGTCTCAAGTTGTCCCATTCAGCTCCCTAACGTTGCAAACAGCATTAAAACAATTAGTTCATCAGAGGGCCTTTGCAGGCTTGGATTTGCCAGGAAGGTGTGTAAGTTACAAATCACAGCCTGGTGGGTCGTACAGGTTGTTCTGTATCACAGGCTTCAGTAAGCTCACAACAGTTGCCAGTCTGATCAAAGGAAAAACAGGATTGCCCTGTGGGTTGCTTCAGTGTTTGACATTTATTTTCTATCACACCTTATTAAGTCAGTTATCCATTTCCACACACTTTCTTTTTTCTTCTTTAAACCAACAAAACCATCATAGAAACATCATTGCCTGAAACAAAGTGGCATTCACCTCTGCTGAGGGCTGCCTTCCACCCTGCAGTTAAATCTGTGAAGCTCTCGCTTTCCTAACCTGGCTCTACTAATTCTGTGTTGCTTGTGTTCTGGTTTTGTGCAGGCTAATGGCTGATCGGGTGCTTGTCATTGGCAGTGGAGGGAGAGAGCATGCGCTGGCCTGGAAGCTGGCCCAGTCCCCACATGTAAAACAAGTGTTTGTTGCTCCAGGAAACGCAGGAACAGCTGACAATGGAAAAATTTCCAATTCAGGTAAAAAGAAAAATTACCAGGTTAAAATACGATAGTTGAACAAATAAATTGTTCCATTAATTGATCTAAAATCTGTTGGCGTGAAAGGGTTATAATAATAATAATTATTATTATTTGAAGGTTTGGGGCACGTGAGATCATACAGACACAGTTAAGAAAAAAATATCTGAGCAAAGCCTTGTGCAACTACCACTCATTGAATTTTATCTCAGGTTTGTTAGTTAATTCATTGGACTTGGGTGGTAGAGAATATGGCTGAAACTCCTGCAAGTTCTTGCAGGAATACAGCTTGGTAGCAGTAGCAGTTCCTGCTTCCTGCCTAGCAGGAATGGGTAATGTTTTATCTTGGTATGCAGTGCAGTTCAGCAGCTGTTTCAGCTGTGAACAGCTGTGCTTGCAGCAAATGCTGGCACTTCTAGGAGAGTGGCAGAGCAGACTGCTTTGGGTAGGAACCACTGCTTCATTCTCAGAAGTCCCATGGAAGCCGTACAATGCCTACAACCTTTCATAAGAAAACGTTCTCACCTAAAACTGTCAACCATAGAAAAATGTTCATTCCTTTGTCTTACTGATTTAAAGAAGTTAGGATTATTTTTGAACACTTCTGTTAGTACTGACTGCCTGTTTCAAGCTTTTCGCTTAAATGTGGTGAGCTCTGACAGACTGGCTCTAGCTGAAACTGTTCATATTAATTAGTTTTCAAAACCCAGCTTAAGGTTTTTCAGATTGAGCATCCGAAAGTACATGCTGTGTTTAAACTGCACTGTTCTAAGGTGTTTGCCTGGAGGCACACAGTGAATCAGTACAAAAGCAGGGGTAATAACTCCGAAATGTCTGTCTTGTGTCCATTATATACCAGATCCTGAAGTACTTCAAGCAAACAACTTAACTTTCTACTTGGTATGTGATAACATACAGAACTAAAATTAACATATTATACGTGTGAGCAAGAATTATATGCCTCCATTTTCTGCATTTATGTGTACGAGTAAAATCTTTTTTTTGTTACGATTTCATGTGGAAACATGAATCCCGTCATTTTCTTGTACAGCAGATAATTACCAGACTTAATTCTGTTGGAATGCTTAATTACAGGAAGTTTAAATAACTTTGTTCATAATTTCTTTACATATGCACAGTATCATAGGCAGCTTTTTTGTCTTGTTTGATCTCAGGGAGAGAGCCCAAGAAAGAGCTTGACAGGAAAGTCATGTTCTTATATTTCCTTCTCATCCCGGAAGGTCAAACAGAAATCTTTATACTCATAATAAATTGAGTCAGTGCCAGGCTTTATGGCCTGCAGAATGTTAATTTCTTTTTATTATTTTTTTCAAATGATGTCTTTTAAACACTGCTGCACTTTTCTCTCACCTTGTTATTGCATAAAATGTACTGCACCCTCAACAACATAAAATATTTGAGGATGTGTTCAAACCACCTCCTTTTAGTGCTTAAGCCACCTCCATGAAATCAACCACATGTACTCAATCTCTTTTTTTCCAGACAGTGGTCTCACATGTGCTTTAGGAGAGAAATCCTCAGCCAGCTGGGAGGCAGGGAGAATCTAGAATTTGTGTTACAAAAACAGGTTGACTGTTTTTATTTATTTTGCAATTAAAAGGAAATAATTTGTTTTATCTACTCAGGCATTTGAGTCCTAGCACTGGGGCCTAGATTTTTACTGGGTGGAGAAAATGGAAAACAGATTTTCAGAAGTATGTAAGCCCTATTATGTTGTCTAAGCCTGGGCAGCAATGCCTGTGAAACTGCTACCATTGTTGTTTTTTTTTTTTTTGTGTCATCAAGATATGGCTCTGAAAGTTCATCCTCCCCTATGGTTCATGAGATTTCCTTTAATCAGCATTGAAATTCTGGTTCTCAGATGATTTCTGAAACATGTAAAGGTGAACTTAAAACTATAAATAAACTTTAATTATTAAAAACTTGCTCCTGTTGAAGCTACAAAACAGTTTTCATGCTTAATTTCAGTCAGTAATCTGTTCTGACATTATAGATTATATTTAGCCACTCAACCTAAATCTGTTATATACTTGATTTATATTTAATTAGCAGGACAAATTTAGTGCCAGAAGAGTATAGAATAGCTTGCTGAATCCTGAGGTACACATATGCATGTCTGCAAATGGACTTGAGCATCCTGACACCTCCTTTTACTGCACATTAGGTCTCCACCTAACAAATATTCTTAACTCTTAACTTTTTCCTTCTGTTTGGTTTGAAATGCATGTCTAGCTGTCATTTTGAGAAGTAAAACAGTGCTACAAAGCTGTTCTGTTTCAGACTACACCATGAGGAAAATGGCATTTAGGGTTAGAGTTAAAATTACGTGCTAACAATGTGACTTACTCCATTCTGTTTGTTACAAGGACATTTCCACATAATGTATATCTTGTGCTGTGTTCACTGCACATAACTCTAGTAGATAAGGCCTGAGGCTTGTCAATTTTGAATGAAAATCACAGTTATCTTATTGTCTCTTCCCTTTCCCTGCTCCATTTCATGTGACTTGATGTCACAGGGAACAGGGATTGTCCCTCTGCAGTTGCCCACCAGAACTCCCATTGTCTTCCTCTGGGATCTGCTGTTCTTGAACTGCTTTCACAACAGCCTCATGAGACTGAAAGACAATATTGACCTTTATGTTAATCAGCACTTTAAAGCCAAGTGTGCTATGCTTTTGGTCTTGCTCTCTTGTGAGCTAGAAGCCAGTTGGCAGAAATTGCACACAGATATCAAAGGCCTTTGCTTTTTCTTACTTAGGCTGGTGTAGCAAAGTAAATGACCTGCTGAGTGGTTATCAGGAAAGTAATTTTTATCAATCTGTTCAATCTGTTTCACCCAAACAGGATAAATCTGTAATCACAATGCAAGTTTCAGATACTGCTTTTATGCCTTCTCCTCTGGAAATGGGGAATTTACTCGTGCAGGGTGGCAGAAGCAAAGTAGGTACCAACACAAAATTCTGTGGATGTGTCTAACAGAAGATGCTTTATCACTGCCTCATCACTGCCTCTGCCTTCTCTCTCCACTTCGCTGGAAACTAACTGGACGGGGACATAGCTCCTCTCACGCTTGCCAATATGGTCACTAGCGTGACTTCACAAGCAAAACTGAGCAAAGTATTCCAGCTCCAAGGAAGATGTGCACTTTAATCTGTTTGTAGATTTGTACTCTGACGTGTTAGACTCCTCCCCATGAAGGCAGCCAGTCCACGCTGGGCTCTGCTTGCAGCATGTTCACTCTCCGAGTTCACATTGCAGTCCCCTGCAGACCTTGGCTTTATTTATTCTTGATAAAAGCAGTGGAATTGCATTGCCTTTGCGTAAATCTTTTATCATGAGACTTGACATTACTGTCTTTCTTGTGAGCTTTTTCTTTTGTTTACACAGTCTTTGACACTGCAAGTATCATCATATTCTGTGCTTCTTTACAGAAACATAACTGTCCTAGAAACCTTACCCTTAAATCCTTATCCATAATTACAGTACCTTCCCATACTAAGTTCAGCTTAATGTAAGAAAAAGCACTCAGATTTCATTTTGTTTCAGTAAGGTCACGGTTTAGTGTGACAGGTTTTAGCTGGCACTACAGAAAGACAGAAAAAGAATGCATTTGCAATGCTACCACCGGTGACTTGTTTCTGTCCCCTACACCATCCTGGCATGAACATGTGCAAAGCTTCGTGGTCAGTCTAATCCAGGAAGAGACTGGCTGAACTATAGATAGATTGAGTTTTTTTTCTGGTGAGTTGTTTTTAACCTGGTTGTTTAGTGATGCTTCTTTTTCCGGTAAACAGGATGTTTTTGAAATGAGAATGGTTTACTGTATGATGGTGTAGGGAATCCTGAAACTTTTTCTCACCTTCATGAGCAACGTTATGTTTACAGTGCATGTCAAACTACAGCCTTTGCTTGGAGTCTTGGCGTTGTATTTTGTTACAGGGTGCATTCATATTTTTTGAAGATATATGCACCTGTAAGTCAGTTTATTTATATATTTGTGCATGCCTCTGTTCCATATTTACATTGACTTCCCATTCAAGAATGTGTGACTTATGAAAACTCTACTTTAGTGTTTAATGTGATAAACAAGTGCCAAGAGTAACAAATGAAGTCTTACCACGCTTTTGTATCTTTGACAGCTGTTTCAGTCAGCAATCATGCTGCACTTGCCCAGTTCTGCAGAGATCAGGAGATCAGGCTGGTTGTGGTTGGTCCAGAGGTTCCTCTTGCTGCTGGTAAGAGAAAGAAAACTAAAAATCATAGCTTTCTTATTCTAGGAAGAAAAGTAAATTTTAGTCCCCGTCTTTTTCCTACCACTCAACAGTGTGGACACTCAACTGAGTGTCTTCAGTAAAAACACAAACAGATTCCCTGTAGCAGTTTCCCTGAAATTGAGGGCTGTGCCATGACAAAAATGAAATTCAAAGAGTTTTTTGTGAACAATGTAATAGTTAAAATATCATTCACAGTTCTGTTTCTTTCTAAGCTCTTGGATTCAATAAAAGAGGTATGAAAGTGTTTCTATAAAAGAACGTTGTCTAAGGATTTTTCCTATGGAATTTGCTTTTTTTTTTGAAATAATAATAATTTGAGACTAGGTTTAAAAAAAAAAAACTTTCTAAACGTGTTGATAACTTGTTTTGTGTTTTTACATGATCAAGAATTATCCGCATAAAAGTCTAATGTTAACTATTTGGCCAAAAGCTGTAATAAAACAAGGGAGGCTTATAATATCCTACCAACTGCAAAGATCTTCTCAGCCCCAAATATTGCAGGGTTACTTGTGTAGGATAACCCAACCGAAAGCCCCGGGACAAATGGATACAACGACCAGCGTTCTGTGCCGTAAGCCAATTTATTACTGCGTGACATTATCTTATATAGTGTCAAAGCGTCCCACCCAGGAACCCAGGACCCCTCTCACTGTGCTCGCAGGCACCCCAGACCCCTCCTTTCGTGCACGCAGGCACAACCCGGAATAATCCCACAACTTGCTCCTGGTTAGAGTGAAAAATACATCTAGGGCCAATCTGGTAAAATAGGCATGGCTTATCACTCCTATGTATTTGTTCCAACAAATTAGTAACTGGGACTGCATGACTACAACTCATCTGGTGATTTGAAAAAAAAATAATGTGTTGTTATTTTCAGGAATCGTTGATGACTTGACAGCAGCTCAAGTGAGATGTTTTGGTCCAACAGCAAAGGCAGCTCAGCTGGAGTCCAGTAAGAGCTTTGCCAAAGCATTCTTGGACCGTCATGAGATCCCAACCGCAAGATGGAAGTCTTTTACTGATCCAAAAGCAGCATGTAGCTTCATTAACAGGTAAAGCTACCTTCATAATTGATTTTTTGTGTTTTTTTTAAAGCCATATACAGTGTGCTAGATATCCTAAACAATCAAATGATTACTAATGTGTCAATATTCTTAGCTGTAGTACAATATCCATAATGGCTTTAAAGGATAATCTGACATGACACTATCACTCTGTGGTAATTTAATGGCTCCTTATTTATTGCTCTTTTAATGAAAACTAAGTTCAGTGTTCAGTTTACAGGAAAATGTGGTAGAAGTTTTTATTTTTTTTCAGATTGTCTGTTATGGAAACCCACCTTACAGTCTGATAGACGTAGCATGGTCTATCTTCTTTGTTCTTTTCTGCACAAGTATGGATTCTGCAGTGGGAGCTTACTCAGCAAATAATGATCTAATTATCAGAATACTATCCAGTTTACCCAACATTGATACAATATTAAATTATTAGAAGAACAGCAGCCTTTCGGTACACTAGTGAAATTCAACAGTGTGAAAAAAAGAGGAAGCAGAAAGCTTCAGCGGACGTAGCATATCAAGAAAAGTCTAGATTTTATGTGTGTGTTACTCAATAACATAAAACTGTTGCCAGGAAAACTGATGAGTATTTTGATTTTTCGACTACTGGCATGTTCAGAATATTTACAAAATATGGTTGGAATATAGAGTGTTTACTTTTGGATCTCTCTTCTCTATCTTTAAAGTGCGAACTTCCCAGCTTTAGTTGTAAAAGCTAGTGGCCTGGCAGCTGGCAAAGGAGTAATTGTAGCTTCAAACAAGGAAGAAGCCTGCAAAGCTGTTAATGAAATCATGCAGGTGAGTGGAAATGTCATGCACTGATTGGAAGAGTTCTTACACAAAATGAGTTGTTAACCATGTCAAAGTGTCAGAAAAGCTCTTTTTTATTTCTATATAATAGGAATTTGACTAACAGAAGTCAAATATTTTAACCATTATTTGGACAGCTTTGAAGCTGTATCATATTATTGCTTGAGGCAGAGCACTCTTTCTCAGCATACTTTATGTAGGCTAAAACAAAATCTTTCCTACTGAAGACCCACACTGGTTTCAGCATGGTTTTCATTTTTTTCTGTTTGCTTCTTTTGAGCCTCTGCTATAATGAAACAGGTACTGCAGTGCTCTAATATTAACACTGTGATTAAGCTGTATGTTGACAGGCAACATCAGCTTTAGGATTCCAGTCACACAGCACTTAAATGTGTAGTAAAATTGCAGTGGAATTATTTCAAATTAAGCATATATTTAGGTAAGATAGTCAACAAGTATATTAGGACCATCAAAATCTGAAGAGAACCAAAATGAAGCAGTTCCATCTGAACAGTTAGGAACATAGAGCTGGAAAATAAGTTACACAGGTCAGGTCCTCAACTGGTGCCTGCAGCACAGCCTCTTACAATACAGCAATGCTGCGCCGATTTGTAGGAGATGTTGTATATCACACGTGTTGTATTTCAAGGGTCAGAAAACACAGTCTACACTCATAATTTGTTGTGTGTGTATGGTTATTGGATAAATCATAACATGTGGTCCCCTCATTCTGTCTTGAGCAAAAAAGAAAAATATCCTGTGTTAAAGAGTCTTATAGACATATAAAATTTTCTTGTCAGTGTGTTGTTGTGGTTCTTAATTCAATAAACATACAGTCAGTTCAAAGTTTGCATTGGAATGTGAAAATATTGCTCCCCTTCAATACATTCTGTATAATTTCACTATCTTATAAAGTAAAAGGTCATATTACAGACTTGGTGGTCATTGCTATAGCCCTCAGTATCATGGGTGCAAACCTCAGCAGGTAGAGCATGAGGAATTATTCAGAAAGCCTAAGTATCATCTGCAATTTTTAAACATTCAAGATAGAATTTGCATTTGTTAAAAGATAATAAAAAAGAGGAGCAGTTATTTTATCGTTGGTACTGACTTATCCAGGATGGAGAATGTATCTTTCTTGATGTATTTGTTTTTCTTGTTGCATTTTAACTATTTTAAAATGACTGAAACACAGAACTGAAGAGAATTTATTTTTAATATAGGATAAGACTTTTGGCACAGCTGGGGAAACGGTTGTTGTTGAAGAGCTTCTTGAAGGAGAAGAAGTTTCTGTAAGTGTGTATCTCACTATAACCTTTAGATGATACTTTTTTCAAGTTATTTAGGAAACAACATGTAAGTACCAATAGCAGGGACGCATAAGATCTTATTACTTAAATTAGAAGCGGTTACCTGTTCATAAATGCAGCTTTATTAATTAAAGGCAGATGTGTTAAGAACCAAACTTCCTGCAGTCTGTTAAAATAATTCATATTATAAATAAAAATAGCTCAGGCAGTAATCAGTTGTTCCCCCGTGGGGAAAAAATAAAAACATAAAAATTTTGAAAGTAACTGAGCATGCACATCTGTGTTATGATTTCCCTGGCATCAAAGACAGTGTAAGATCTTCTCTTCCTTATTCCTACCACTTCACTACTATTTGTTGTTGATTCAGTTATACCAGTCACCTGTTCATGGAGCTATAAACTAACAACCTTTTTTTTAAAGAAATCAACAACAACTTGCATATTTTCTGTGGTCTGGTTTATAGTCCAGTCCCATTTGAATCAATACAGTAACAGGGTGGTGAAGTGCAGAGCAGAGAAGGAAGAATGGTTGGGAGTAAGGGAGAATGGAGACTTTCAGCTGCACTAATAAAGGGGATATATTGAACTATATCATGAGGGATCAGTGAACTCCTTTGGAGCACATGAAGAAGCAACTCAAGACAGGTGCAGGCAGGATACTCTTTAAGCAGTTTCATTGCCAGAGACACTGCAATGTGGAAGTGCACCCAGGGACAAAGGACCTGGAAACAAGGCTGTTGAATATTTTGACAATGCTGATTTACTTTGCAGATGTAGAGAGAACATTTCCTTCATGATACAGCTCCTTCATTAAAAAATAAAATAAAATAAATCTGATTTAATTAGCAGAGTGTAAAGGAGAATTAGAGCCTAGATTTTGAGGTGGCATGGGAACTTGACACTGGCATCACCCGAAGTAGAACAGCCAAGTACCAGCTCAGGTTCCCAAGTCCCAGAGCTGCAATTGACTTGTACTGGATATTGTGAACATTCATCTTGGAGGTGGTGGTATTTATAAAGCAAGCGATCATCTC
Source organism: Anas platyrhynchos (assembly GCF_047663525.1). NCBI lineage: Eukaryota > Metazoa > Chordata > Aves > Anseriformes > Anatidae > Anas > Anas platyrhynchos. Next base: position 110,830,038 of record NC_092587.1, on the reverse strand, counting down.
TAACTGTTTCTAGTCTTTGCATAATCAGAAAATTGAAAAAATTAGACTTGCAAATTTTGGTCATCCTTATTCCTTCTTGGTTGGCTTGACCTCATTAGCAGATAAGGGAATACGGGTTTATCCAGATCTCCATTCTCTGGTGAAAAATGTGTGTTCCTTAGAATACCTGCAGATTTACTGTAATATAATACAATAACAAAAGCATGCAATTTAAAGTTTTGTTTTGTTTTGCTTTTTCCTGAGTTGACTGATAGCAATAAAGAAAAAGTACTATTTGCCTTGCCCGTCAAAATAATTCACATTCCACAAATGACCGTAGTTTTTTATATATTCACAGTCTGACATTTTAAGGTTTTGAAGAGGAATCCTGGGTTGTCTTTTAATTAGCATTATAAAATGTTAAATATAAAAGTTGGACTAGATGATCTTAGAGGTTAGACTGGACTAGATGATCTTAGAGGTCTTTTCCAACCTGAATGATTCTGTTTTTATGAGTACTGCTATCAGTAATCCAAACAGTGAATATCAATTATAAAAGATGTTAGCAGATATGTTATTATGAAGATACTGAACCTAAATAGTGGAGTATGTAAGTAATTTACAAATAATGTAAAAGCAAATGGAGTTTTGTCAATTAGGAAAAGGAATTTTTGAAAGGGATGTAATATTTTCTTTCCAGGGCAGGGAAAGGGAGAGGGAGGGAGGAAGTAACTTCACTGTGAGTTTTTTTTTTTCAGCCTTTTCAGTATTTTTAGTACTCTTAAATATTCATTTTTGCAACACTAAAAATAAAACAGATTTGCACTTTTTTGCACTTTATGAAATTGTAATCATATACTTGTGTTTTAATTATTTTCCTTGTTTTCTAGTGCTTATGTTTCACAGATGGCGTCACAATTGCTCCCATGCCCCCAGCCCAGGACCACAAGAGATTAATGGATGGAGATGAAGGCCCTAACACTGGGGGAATGGGAGCTTATTCTCCAGCACCTCAGGTAAAAAATGTGATAACATCTTGTTGTAACCATAGTACAGCTCTAATACTGAAAATATCTGTGAATTTTCAATTCTATCATGACTAACAGGATGTGGAGAGAGTGGGATCTTGTGGATGGAAAGTGTTGCCTAAAACAAACGTAGACAGTTAAAGCCTGTAACTTGATAAATTTGTTCCTCTAAAGAGAAGGATATTTCTACTGAATCACTTCTAATTATGAAGATGGAAGTTTTGTTATTTCTGCAACCTTGTTTTTTTTGTTTTTTTTTTAAGTTGGAATCAATAATCTTGAAGGCCTTTTCCAACCTAAATAATTTTATGATTCTAAGTGTAACAGAATAAACATCATTAGAACTACATGTTTAACCACATTTTTATTTTGCTCTGGGCTAAGCTAATAATGAATCTTTGCTGTAGTTCAAGTTAGTTTTGTTTCTGTTCTGCAAACAGTCTATTTGTAAAAGGATTTAATTTGCTTTCTGTTCACCTATGTCATGGCCATTCCTTTTTCTTTTTTATTAAAGAAAAATCCTCTGTTCCTCTGTAAAGCTACTAATTTTGTTTTATTGAACACAATGCAATCAGTGACCCCTGTATTTTCCAACAGTGATTTGTCTTTGGGAGTCCCTATCTGAATGCCAGTACGTCTGTGCAAATGGTTTGTTCTAGTGAAGACAGTGGGACTAATTGCACATGCAGATCTAGATCTAGAGCCACATGTCTGAAGAAATGTAACCTGCTGTAGTATGTATTCTGTGATTCTGTGGAGAAAGGAAAAAAGTACTAGCTTTCCCTTGTTTGAAGCATGTGTTGGAATGTGCAGCAGCCCACTGAAGTGTTCTGCCTGACTCTCCGAAATGCTAGCCATAACAGTAGGAAAATCATGCATTCCCTTTTTACAAAGACTGTTTTCTAATTCTGTTTTATTAGATTTCTAAGGATATGCTTCTGAAAATAAGAGATACCATTCTTCAGAAAACTGTTGATGGAATGAGGAAAGAAGGTGTCCCCTATTTTGGTATGCGTAAAAGTTTTTTTTTGTTTTTTTTTTTATTATAAAGACGAAGTTTTGTTTTGTCCTCTTTATAGGCCTAACTCACACTGTAGGTGAAGGAAGGTGGCTTTGATTTATTTGAAAACTGTGTTTGGCATTAGTGGCTTGATTTAAAGTCCATTGAAAATAATCGATATCTTTTCATTAATGGTTGGTAATTGTCAAATGAGAAAGAGCAGAAAGAACAACAGTTGAAAAGAAGTGTTAACATTCTAGCTTTAAATAAACACTGAATGTGTTTTCCTGTTTAGCACTGCCATGAGTAGATTCAAAACAAATGACCTATGCGGTTGCTCAGATAGCTTTTTGTATATTTTTATTCTAGGTGTGCTTTATGCTGGGTTAATGCTTACCAAAGATGGACCTAAAGTTCTAGAGTTTAACTGCAGATTCGGTGACCCAGAATGTCAGGTGAGTGTCGGTAGGTGAGTTTATCAGTAGGGGAGAGTATTCTGATACCATCTACCATTATTCTTAACTAACTTTCAGATGAATAATCTGCCAGTTGCTCTGAGACTTAAAATATTTGGTTTGTTTATTCAAGACAGAAAGTCTGTTATGAGCTTGTTCTATTCCAGATTTCAACACATTATATATACTCAAATGTGGGTGTTACAAGGGTAAGCTTGAGTGGAACTCAGTGCTTTCCTATCTTTTCCAGAATGGAATGGGATTTTTTTTTTTTTAACTTTATTGAAGAAGCAAACACATCCTTTCCCTACTCCCTGACTCTTAATTTTCGTTCTTCAGAACACAGTAAGGTTTTTAGGCCTCTGCCATTAGGAGAAAAGGTAGTTCTTTTACTCATAGAAACTATGTTTAAGGAAGAGAATTAAAGGTACATACATGATGCACAACATGTACATATGTGTGAAAATACAACAAAAAATAGTGTTTTCATTTACTGATGCAGTATTATTTTGAAAAGCTCAGGGAGGAAAATGTAAAAATGTTACATTGTTTTCTTCAATTTCCTAAATCTCTATTTTTGTAGGTAATTCTTCCACTGTTGAAAAGTGATTTGTATGAAGTTATGCAAGCAGTTATCAATAAAAAGTTGTCTAGTTCCATGCCAGTTTGGTTTGAAGACAGTGCGGCTGTGACCGTGGTGATGGCTAGTGAAGGATACCCAGGAACCTATCCCAAGGGTTTGGAAATAACAGGTAAATACAGCAGGAGAAAGTGCAGAAGTCTGATTCCTCTCCTGTTCTCTCTCCAGCCTTTCATTTTGCCTGATGAAGGTGAATCAGTGTAACCCAGATTCACAGAAACTTACGATGCTGTGATTATGGGTCAGGTCAGCAAGAGACAACTGAATTTTCACACATCAAAGATTATTGGTAATACACCCATAGCATTTAGAAATCTCCACACATAGCATTTAGAAATCTCCACACTGTATTGTTAAGTTTTATAGCATTTCTTTAATATGTTTTACTGTTAAGTGCTTCTGGCATGATTACTGATTCTTACAAGGTGTTGATGCTGATATGTTTTGTAGTCTCTGTGTCAGTGAAGTATAAAATCTGTCTGCAATTAAATGCTGTATGCAGATGTTTCAGCTAAATACCTTTTTCTGTCTCTGAGCATAGAAGCAGCAGACTCATCTATCAACAAAACGTAGTTTTTAAAAAAATATTCTTATTTCTCAGAATAATCACGCTGAATTTTTTTGTGGTTTCTAGGCAGTCAGTAAGTGCTGAAAATTGACGTGTCTGTAATGTAATAGAGAAATGTTCTAATCAACTCATTTTCTTCTGCATTTATTTTATTAAACAACAAACACAGGACTTTCTAAGGCTAAAGAACTAGGACTGGAGGTGTTCCATGCAGGCACGGCCCTGAAGGATGGCAAAGTGGTGACTAGTGGAGGAAGAGTCCTTACAGTAACTGCTGTTAAAGAAGATCTAATGACAGCACTGCAAGAAGCCAACAAGGGAGTAGGAGCCATAAATTTCAAGGGTGCCATTTATAGGAAGGACATTGGTTATCGGGCTATAGCTTTCCTGAGTCAATCCAGGTAGATATCTGAAATACTTGAAATGGAAATAACTGATGTAAAAGGGACTTAAAGACATCATAGTTTACATTAGTAAACTGATGTTGATTATGCGTAACTCTAGACAAGTTTTAACTGGCATCCCTATGAGCAGTCTAAGCAGGACCAGCCAAGGAAGGAACAGGCTTTTTGTTAACTCTTTGATCCACACACTTAATTTCCCAAGTTGGGATTAAGCTGCAGTGGCAAGCACAAGTAACTTGTGCTGTCTGTGCCCTGTCTGCTTTATGAAAGGTGAACTTCTGTTTCTTAGACCCTGAACCATAGCTTTTGCTCTAAATTTGTTGTCGAAAAGTCTAACATTAGTATCATGAAATGGATGCATGAACAAAGTTTGAGCTATTTTACTGGTTCATTTTAGAGTCTCTAGGAACAGTAAAATGGTCTTGAATCACCTACTTATTGAGATATGCATAATACTATAATAGCCTGCAAAAAATGGGTAGAATGTATCACTCTTTTTATTATTATTCTTTTTATTTTCACAGTATTTGGTTTAACGGTCTTGAGAGCATATTTTTTTTAAAGCAGCATGTCCTACTGTGTCTCTGATGTTATTGAGAATTTCTTGCAAATTTTTAGACTCATTTTTACCTAATATAAAGCCTATCTGCCTGTTCATTCTCCAGTTAGCCCAAAACATAACTTTTGATAGTAGCTTATTTTGTAGTCTATGAAGCATACTAGTAAGTTTTTAATTTTTGCTAACAGTGTATACTGATTAGTTTATTGTAAAATTATAATCAATAAATTTACTAAATGAACAAGGATGTTCCTATCTGGTCTTCTTTTTCAAGTACTGTGCATCTCTTGAGAAATTTATGTGAAGATAAGTAATTGGTATTTGTATTGACATTGTGTGAGAAGAGGATACTAGGATACTTTAATGAATAGTTCTCTAAAGCACGGAATTCATGGGCCAGGGCCACGTTCAGGAAGGTTGATGGTTGGCCCTGTAAAGCTGGGGACGCCTCCTCTTGGCAGTTTGGCAGGACTAATGCAGTCTTATGCATTTCTCTCTGTGGAAATATCCAAAATATTTATTTAAGAAAAAAAAAAAAAAAAAAAACAGAAAAATACTCTTCTTTTAAACAATCAAAGTAAATACCATGCTTTTAAAAATAAGGTGAAATTATGTCAAGTATTGATTATTTTCAGACTGAAAGGGGCTGGCTCTGGTCACTTGTTATTGCAGGGTAAGATTTTCTTGAGTCTTATTCACAGGCTGAACTGCTGCTGCTTGTAATTATTTTCCTCTTGCAAATTTTCGAGCAGTGATATAATGTGTGTGCAGCTACCTTTGTATTTCCCTGATAGCACAGCTCTTGTTTCATCGTACCTGTAATTAAAAGTCATTAATCTCGTGATCTCCAAAACAAAAAGGTCACTCTGTGAACAGGGGAACAGACAAAATGCATTTAAAAAAAAAAAGGTTGGTTTTGTGGTGGTATCATTCAAGGTTATAAGGAGAGACAACTTTAAGCTGCAGTCGTTAAACTCTCTCTCAAAGTGTCACAGAGGAATATTGACTTACTTTGCTTTTGAAAAGCTATCTGAGGTGTTCTGATTTAGCACTGTTTTTTTTATACATTTTGTTGTGACCATAGGAACAACACTACTGATGTGTCAGCATCCAGCCCAGGGATTCAAACCCTACAAAATCTGATCCATTTACATTGTTGTTGTTGCTTTTTTTTTTTTTTTTTTTTTTTTTAAATCATGGTATATTATGACTGGATGTCATATGGTATTTTTGCTCTGATACTGTCTTCAGTATACCTGGAAATATTTGAATACTGCTTATGGCAAACAATCTGTGGTGCAAATCCATGAAATTTTGTATCTTTGGTACGATACTCCCTGTCTTCAGATATATGTGTGAGGTCAGGTTACAAACAGGAAAAAGATTAACCTTTGAGTCATTGGGCCTGCCTGACATGAATACTGCAATACTTAGAAATCATTTTATATGATCAAAGTTAATGTGCGTGTAGGAGAACATAGATGATACTTGAAAAACTTCATTGACAGCAGAATAAGATTCCGAATGGTTAATCTCCTGAGTGAAGCAATGGTATAAAGAAGTAATTAGTATTTTAAAATGTGTTTGTGTGTTTAGAAATCAATTGCCATAACATTTTTTAACAATCTTTCAGAGGCCTGACTTACAAAAACAGTGGGGTAGACATCGCAGCAGGGAATACTTTGGTTCAGAAAATTAAACCCCTAGCTGCAGCCACATCAAGGTCAGGTAAGAGTTGTATCCTTTACATACACACACACACACACATGCAACAAGACATTTCTTGGCAGTCATAGTATTTCCAGTCATATTTGTCTCTCTCTTAGTATTTAATCAAGCTCAGTTTTAAGATGACCACACTTACCATATTCTAACCAATCTTAGCAACAAGGAACGTAAGCAGTAGTAACAACAAGAGAGGGGAATTCCATTGGGAAAATGCCTAGTTATCCTTTCCTATAAAGCAGTGGGCTTCAATCTGTTCCCACAATTCCCTCTCTGTTTTTCAGAAAAATGCTAAATGCAAGGGTGATATATAATCAGTCTCAGTAATTATGGAATGCTCAGTTACAAAGTTTTGGATTTTTAACTTTAAATAATTATGAAGTTAAAAAACAACAACAACAAAGCAAACTTAAGAGGATTAGGAGCTTCTATGTCTCTGTGAGGAGGCTGTAAATGTCAGAGGGAAGTCTCCTGGTGACAACTCAAAGTCATGTTGAGAGATTACAGAGAGAATTAGCTAATGTGCTGGAGATCCTGGAGAAACCCATGAAAGTAAAAGTTTAGTATTTTCTCCTATTTCTTCTGTCTGTCAGGCTGCAATGCAGAGCTTGGAGGATTTGCTGGCCTCTTTGATTTGAAAGCAGCTGGTTACAAAGATCCCATCCTGGTATCTGGAACCGACGGTGTTGGCACAAAACTCAAGGTAATGTGAAAATCCATGTAAAGCAAGGAAAACAGTACAAAGGGGAAACTGCTTAATCATACCACTGTCCACGTTTTATCATAAAATATGAGTTATGTTTAGAAATACTTATTTGTATTTCTAAAAAGGGAATGAAAAATGCAATTGCCCTCCTACACGTAAAATAATTGAATATATATTTAACTTTCAGCATGTAAATAGCTTTATTCGAACAGATGCTTAAAATAGCTCATTTTTAGTATTAAGTGCATAGCCAGTACACCATTTCATTGAGGAAGAACCTCCATCCTCAAAAAGATTACTCATGGGGAAAACATTCAATTATACGGTTGCTGTGGCATAGATGCAAACTGCAATGAAACCCTTTCCAGTTCAGTCTCCTTCCGTGAAGTTTATATTGTACTTCCTGACTGATAAAGTAACAACTCCTAAAATAAAATTTTAGGAGAGGCTCCTGGAAAGGATAATATCTGGAGCTGCTCCTCAAAAAGCCTCTAGAGGAACCGCACGCTTTTGATCCCCTTCCATTGCAGACTCTGCTTGTGTTTCCGTTTCTGTAAGCTAACAAACAGGTTCGCTCGCTGTGTTTTGCAGATTGCACAAGTGTGTAAGAAACATGACACTATAGGTCAAGACTTGGTTGCTATGTGTGTCAATGACATCCTGGCTCAAGGCGCAGAGCCCCTCTTCTTCCTTGACTATTTTGCCTGCGGTAAACTTGACGTTGAAGTGGCTCAGGGGGTCATTGCAGGAATAGCTGAAGCATGCAAAAAGGCAGGATGTGCTCTTTTGGGTATGAACACGCTTTTTCTTTAAAGGGTGTGAAAGGCCGTATGCAATCTCTTTATAATTGCTTTAATGTGGTTGTTTTCCGACTCTATTAAAGAATCTCAGAGGTGTGGAAAAAAAAGGTTCACATGTCCCTGCTTTCAGAGAACATGATCTCTGCCCACTGGAAGGAGACAGTACTTTACAAATGTTACCTTAGCTCAGGAAGTTGCATATAAATTTTCTTATTCGTCTCTCTTCATTTAACTTTGCAACTATAACGACTACCTAAAGAATCTCACAATTCATGTCTTTTAATACTCTGTATTTTTCAAGTAGATTTTGAAAACGTGCCAACTAGGTTTCTGGGTTTTTTATCCTTTATCCTAAAGGAAATCCTAAAGTATTCCTTGAAATGAGATTTGTATGTGTTGCTGTGCATGCACATGTCCCGGTGTGTGTACACATTATCCTTTGAACCTCTTGGCTGATTTTAACCAAATCTGTCAGGAAGGGTAGAGATCTCCCAGGCATGTAATGCCCACAAGCCTCATAAAACTTGAAAACCAGAAAAACACCCTTATCAGTGAAGGAAAAGCTTCAGTTGGAGCTCAGTTCTTAAGACACAGAAGTTCAGAAGTAAGTAAGTAAAACAGGTTTCATTAGTTACAGTAGGAGCAAAACTACTTGTCTGTTGCAGATGTACTGAAGATTTACATTTGAAGCTGTTAAGACTCAAATTTGAGCATTTCCCTTTTCAGCCCTACAATAAAAGCACACAGTATGTTTTACTAACAAATTATATATGTATTCTGTTATACAGTAATCTAGTAATCTGTGAAAATAATACAAGATTTCAATTCCTAAAAAATACAACTTTAAAACTGTTCAACTCTAAAAATATTTGTAGGTCAGTGAAAAAATCATTGTTTTGTTTACACCTTTAGTTTATAAAAGGAATACAACACAGGGTTAAATTTTAATGCAATGAAATTTTTAATAAAAATATGTTTCCTTGTATAGTTTACTTTTCCCTTTTATAAAAAAACTACTTGGAGAATTATCCTAATTTTTCAAAAAAGGCTTTTTATTTGAGAATAAAAGTAACAGATCAAGTTATCTTACTTTATGTACCACTTGATAACTGGTAATAGTGTAACTGTCCCTTTGTGTTTTTTTTGGGCTCCTTTAAGAAAGTTGGCAACAAAAGTGTGTTCTGAGAGTATCTTATTTTAAAGGAGTTTACATGCTTCAAACAAAGGGCTATTTATGTTCTGTTTTATATTTTTTTCTGCATGAGCTGTTTGCCAGTTTTATGTTTGTCTTAGTAGTCTCTCAGTTTATCAAATATAATCAATCCATTCATACTTCAGCATAAGTACATGTTAGGTGAAATCTTACGATGAAATTACTTACTGAAATTTGAAGATTTTATTTCCAGTTGGAAGACTTTAAAACTACAAAGGGTGTTGTTCACTTGCAAATTCATACCATAAAATAATACCTCCAAAATTGCAAATGGGTTGATGAATATCCTTTTTGTGCTAATATAAAAATAAGTAGGAACTCATAAAGAAAACAGTCGTTCCCGAAATTGCTTCCCGATATTTATGGCACTCTCAGAAGGAAGGGACAGAGAGGATGCAGTAACTGAATCCAAAGCAGAAACACTTTTCTGTGGCCTCGATCATTAAAATAAATTTCAGTTTGGGCTCCAGCTTAACACATTCATTTTAGTGTGCACGCACCGAGCATGTCAATGTACAGTATCACCTCATAAAAGTCTTGTGTATAATGTGTTCCTGAATTCTTACCTTGTATTTCTGCACTAGCTGAATATTCAGCTCAAACACCTTAAGCTCATCACACCACTAAATAGTGCAGTACTGAAGGACTAAAAGTTTGGTTTTGCACAAATGTTATTAAATATGGTTTTAAACAAATATATCTCAGCAAGTGAAACTTCTTAGCATGTACTTTGATTTTAAAGTTGGTTTTAGCAGTGTAGAGTAGAAACCTGGAAAAGGTTCCAGAGAATCTAGCACTGAGCAGCAGTCAAACATTGAGCAGCCCTTTCAGTAAAGAAACTTCTCCTAATATCCAGCCTGAACCTTCCCTGGTGCAACTTGAGGTCATTTCCCGTCGCCTTATCACCAGGTGCTTGGGAGTATGAGGTAATAGCGTGAAGATGGCTGTTCAGAGAACTTCAGAGTGAGCAGTGAATGCTCATTTCATGTATTAAACACAGCAATTTCATCTTGTTAGACTGAATGAGACGTGACAGGCAGAACAGCGAAGACCATCAGCTTATACCTGAAGGGCACTAATGGAGCCAGTGTTGGTGCATGGAGAGAGAGGGAATGCTGTCTGAGCATCGTTACGCATTTTTATGCAAGCTTGGAAAATTACCTTTTCAAACTGCATTCTGAATGAGGTCAGCCAGACAAAACATTGCGCTCAGGACAAAACACCATGATGTTCTTATAATTGGGGTGAATAGAATGATCTACACATTTTTTTCAGTGACATGGATAGCTAGGAAAGGCTTGCTGTTAGGGTGTTCTCCCAAAAGAGTCTATAAACCTTAGATGTTTAGAGCTGTGGTGATAATGGTGCCCAGGTTGTGGGCATGAGTGCAGACAGAAGAGTAATATATGCAAAATCTTTATGGAGGCAAGTGAAATTAATAGCTATATCACACCTTTGAGGTTCTTTAATGAGTTTCTTGTATCTCGTAAGTTTTTAATGGAGAATGTTAAACCTGGCAGAAATTTGGGGATACGAAGCACTAACCCACTAACCATGTGCATTGATTTTAAAATGTGAATGCACGGCAATGAGATACTCGTTGTCAGAGTGAGGGAGGAAATGTTCTTTCCCAATTTGCTATTCCTTGCTCAATTGGAAGGCCTGTGATAAATGTGTGTTTTCAATTGCTTTTAATGTTTGTCTAACTAAAAACTCTCCATCTGTTAATGCCTTATGAGTTTAAAACTTTAAAAAAAAATGCATGTGCACTGGTCCCAGTGTTTTCCAATAGCCCCTTCACGTTTTTTTTTCATTCTCACAGGAGGAGAAACTGCTGAAATGCCAGGCATGTACCCCCCTGGAGAGTACGACCTAGCAGGCTTTGCCGTCGGTGCAGTAGAGCGAGGGCAGATGCTGCCCCAGCTGGAGAGAATTGCTGATGGGGACGTGGTTATTGGAGTGGCTTCTTCTGGGGTTCACAGCAACGGGTACAGCCTCGTAAGGAAGATTGTTGAAAAGTCATCGTTAGACTTCTCTTCTCCAGTTGGCATCTCTGGTGATCAGACATTAGGTACTGTTTGTAACGCAGTTTCTTCGCTTGTACTTCTGAACAGGCAAATGCACACTGTTGTTTTGCCTGTGCCTTTGCTTATAACTTTGCTAAAGCACTGGAAAAATTACTCGATTCTCAAACATTTTATCTTTTTTTTTTTTTTTTTTCCCACATATGCAGGAAAGAAATGAAGGGTGGGAGATAATTAATTAATTGTATGCTAAAAGTGGTAGACATGGTGTAATGTAATGCTCACTACTATCTATCAAATTATTACTTGGAGTTTTCCACAATTTCATACTGATTAACATTTCTTTCTGCACTTTAACTCGTCTTATTTCATCTTCTTTCATCTACAGGAGATCTCTTGTTAACCCCAACTAAGATCTACAGCAAGACTTTGCTGCCTGTCCTTCGCTCAGGCCACGTGAAAGCCTATGCCCACATCACGGGAGGAGGCTTGCTGGAAAACATCCCCCGAGTTCTCCCAGAGTCCTGTGGTGTTGTTTTAGGTGAGATAAAAAGAAAAGCTGTAGAAATATTTGCGTGTTAATATGGATCAATGTGGAAGCCTGTGTGCACAGGACTTTATCAACTGACTTGCACTGTCTAGAAATCAGTTTGCTTTCTCTTTGTTGTTAAAGCCAGTCAAAACATGTTGTAGTCTTAGGACTTCTGTCTACTGAATTCGCTTCCCTGGATTGGCTTTCTTAAGGCCTCTATCCATACTTTAACAACTAAAACAAGTTTAAAAGCAACACAAAGTGAATTGTCACCATTTTCAATAATCTGCAAAATTCCTGATAATTAAATGACATTGATGAAGCTTTGGATTGGCATTCAGGTATGGTTACTGGCTCAGGTGGATCTCCTGCTATTCAGCAGACTTAAATTAATCCTCACCACGGTCTCATCAGGTATGCTAGAAAGAGAAGCAAAGTATGAAAAGGTAAATGACTTATTATAGGTTATGCAGTGTTCAGGTGTGTTGTAGAATAGAATAAGGGAACTACGGTTGAGTTCTGTACTCCAGAACTGTACATAAATCATCCTTCCACTTGTCACTAAATATAACATGAAGAAAGAAACCTACTGTCTTTGGAGTTCCATTACAGCAGCTAATCCAAAGCATTTCTTGTGATGCTGTAAATCACCTTTACCTTGTTGGATCTGGAGAAGCATGAGGCTTTTGCATCAGTTTTTATGGCTATTGTTCTTGTATTATAGTTTTTCTAGAAGCAGGGCTGTCACCGTGGAGAAGAGGATTTTCCAAGTACTGCTTTGAGCCTATTTTTAATTACTCATTAATGGTTTGCAGTGGAGCGATGTGATTAATTTCCTCCCCGAGTGACACTTTTTGCTATTCCCAAGCCTTGCTCAGTAAGGAAGGAAAAAACATCCCGTTTCCCTGCATGAAAGCTGATATCACTCAAGCTAATGCTGTTGTGGGACTTAGTCTGTGCTTTACATCCAGATTTTGCCTTCCAGTACTCTAAATAATTTTAGTTTTTTGTACATAGGTAGTGGCTTCCTCTCTTCATTTGTATTTTCAAATCTCTTCAGATGCTCTTAGCTGGAAGATTCCTGAAATATTTTGTTGGCTCCATAAAGAAGGGAACCTCTCTGAGGAGGAAATGACTCGGACGTTTAATTGTGGGATCGGTGCCGTCTTGATCGTTCAGAAGGAGATGGCTCAGCAGGTCCTCAAGGACATCCAGAAACACGAGACAGCCTGGCTGATTGGAAGGGTTGTCTCCCTACAAAAAGGTTACTAGATTTCTATTTTCCTTGAAAAAAAATGAAGAACTAAATTACTTAGCTGGTGCATCTCCATGGAATTTCACTGAGATTCCATTCACTGAACTATTAATTGGGACCTCTCTGGCTTTGGTGCATGGGATATTAAAACGACAGTCCTCATGACTTCTGTCTTGGTCTATAGAACACGTGCTTAGCACTGTCAGATGTCACCAGCACTATAAATAAATATTGAGAAGTAAAGCAGTGCCACTAGTCTCTTTTCACTAGTACTTTTCTCCTCTCTGTTACTCCCTTTATTTATCTTTTATTTTTTCTTTCTTTCTGTGTGTTCAGGCTCTGCCCATGTTAAAGTCCACAATCTGCTTGAAGCCTTGCGAGCAAATAGGTCACTGTCTGTGCACAGCCATATCCAAGGCAAAATCCAAACAAACAAAGTGAAGGTTGCTGTCCTTATCTCTGGAACAGGTGAGAGTTTATATTCTTTACTGCAGGGTAAAACAGACTATTGAAAAAGGAACTTCAACTCAGAATCAAAATCTCTCGAAGTCCTTGCACGTCTCTACAGCAACTTTGCTAGGCTTCTGACAGGCTTTTGGTGCTCAGTCCCAGGCAGAATAGATTTTTCCCTAGGAGTATTTTCAATCAGAAATAGAATGATCTTTACCCTCTGCTGCAAACTGGCTATAAATTGCATGTATTCATTTTATCTACAAATTTCTGCATGCTTTAGGTTCAAACAACCAGTGCGTGTTGCACTATGGGGGCAGCACCTTTAATTTACACACAGATCAGTGTCCTGTTGCCCCATAGTCACTTCCAGGGTTTCCAGAATTCTCACTTGGTAAGAAATAAACCATCATTCTAATTCCAGAAACTACAGTTTACATACCCAATTGCTAGTAAAAGCCCTGTAGACTCCAGGTGTCAAATTCATTTCCCAGTAAGGTCAACAAATAAAGGATTATTTGTTAACATCAGTGTCTTTTGGATTGGGTCTCACCCACACTGCTGCTTATTTAAAACCCTTGCTAGCTGTTAACAGTATTTATTCCCCAGGAATGGTTTGATATTCATGAATTATTTTTTTCACTCAGGCACAAACCTGGAAGCCCTCATAAACAGCACAAAGAAGCCCACCAGTTTCGCACAAATAGTTCTTGTTGTTTCTAACAAAGCTGGTGTGGAAGGGTTAAGGAAAGCTGAAAGAGCTGGTATTCCTACAAAGGTAAGTATTTCTCATCTTTATAAAATTAACCTTCATTAGCTCTGACTACAGTAGAAGGGTACTGTGAAATAATTACTTCTACTGAGTAAGAGACGATTTCAAAAGTCTTAGTGCTTTATTTTCTGTTCTGTCATGAATTTCGTGCCCTTGGGCATATGACCTAACATGGGAAGCAAATTACTTCCTATTTTCTATTTCCTATTTACTAGTAATCCTGATGGTGTTGGGCATGGTCATTGTCTTAAACCAGTGCAAATCTACAATCGAAACTTTGCCATTTATTTAAGTGTAGTGCATTTTCACTAAAGTAACAAGGTATTTTATCCAAACTTATATTTAGAATTAGATGCTAAACAGGCATGGTAGCTCACTTGAATGAAATTAAGAGGTCAGACTCAATGAGACCTTCCACTGACTCCCTGGGCATTGCTCCAGGCTCTTCAGGGCTCATTCAGAGCACACTGGGTTTCCTTTAAAGTTACTAGATCCATTGCTGCATGGCTTTGCCCTTTCTGTGGCCATGTGCATTAAGGATGTTAAGTGATACTGTTCTGACTTAGCATTTTAGTCACTTTACACTGATAACTGCAGTTGGTATGGAAGACGTGGCCCCAAGGCAAGCTTTACTGTTAACTGGAATCATAGCAGGATCTGGTAGTTAGCACTGCTGTCTCCTGTTTGGGAGTACAAACAGATCACAAGTAAAGTATGTCCGTGATAGGCAGGTGAAGGACACACATATAATGAGGGGAAGAATATATTGGAGGGACGATGATCTCAGTGGTTAAGACGGAAAGTGAGTGGCAGAACAGAGGCACTGAGGTGTATAAGCTTTACCACTTCTTACCTCGTAGCAGAGTTCAGCCCACTGTTGATCTGGGCTCTATTCCTAGTGCCCCCTGCCACGTTTTCAGCTAGCCAGCTCTGCTTTTTCAAAACCACTTCGTGATATTTAAATGTGCTGATTTTGTAAATCTTGGAGGGATTAACAGGTTACTTTTATTTAAAAGACAACAAATGTTTTAAGCTAAGTAGTACTTAAAACAGTTCTTAAAACTAACCATGTTTTAAGTTGAAATCATTCTAAGACTTTAGATTGTCTTAATGACCTATATTTGTAGTTTGTTCAACTGTGTCCAAATGCTGGGCCTACAACCGTGGGCCTAGTAAAATAAAACTGTTTTTCTGCTCCATACTAACAGGAATAAAGACTGGTTATTTGCCTGTTAGCTGTATGCGCTTTTCAAGTGCTCTTCTTGCTGTGTATGTGCACCCAACTGTAGCCATGTGTGGAGATCTACTTGTTTTTTTGCTTATTACTCCAGAGCACCATTTCATTCTGTTCTTAGGGCTTTAGGTTACATTAACCCTGGACCCGTGTTTGTTCCTCTTTTGGGTTGTCACAGGTTATCGACCACAAACTGTACGAAAGTCGCACTGCATTTGACAGTGCAGTTGACAAAGTCCTGGAAGAATTCTCAGTTGAGCTGATCTGCCTTGCTGGGTTTATGCGAATACTGTCAGGTCCTTTTGTCAAGAAATGGGAAGGTAAGCACAGCATATTTCTATATGCATTAAAAATATTAACATCATATATTACCCTCAGGAAAAAAGAAAATGGAAAATACAGAAAGGGCCAATTTTAATTCCGGATTTGCAGGAAACTAGTCTTTTCCCATCTGGTAAGGAAAGGGTTGAAAGAAAGCCCCACAGAGGCTTGAGGATGCCAAGTGCAGATGCAGCTCCTTGTGGTCTTTGATTTATTAGAAAATCTTTGTAAAGTAATGCTGTAAAACTTCAAACCTCTGCAAACACGAGGCGTTGGCCAAGCTGTTGTCTAAGCAGTAAGGGGTGGTGAGTGTTCAGCCTTCCTCTAACAGATGAGGATCTTTGGCTGCAGGTTAACCTAGGCAGCAATGTGCAGTCCCTGGTAATGAGCTCTTACCAACTTGGTGAGACATCCCAGGAGCTGGGTGAGTCTGGGGGCGGCTCTTGTTTGAGGTGTTCCCAGTGCCTCCATTCTGGCCATCTTTTACAATTTTGCCAGTTCTTTGTTAAAGGCTGATAACACCTCTGTCAGTGGCTGCTCTCCCTCACCGAGCTGTTACATTCCTTTTCTTATCCCTTTGTTCCTTTCAGGGAGTTCTGATTCACACGGGGGCAGCTGCCTCTCACACTCTTTGCTCTACGTTCATATGGTGACTTTTGTGTTACTCTGGGTGTGTCTATGGCACAGACCTTTTACACCTGAGCTACTTGTCAAACCCCTCTTTAAAATCAGTAGAGCAAAGGAGGCGTTCCTAGGATGCAATTCATTTTGTGCTAAAGCTGTCAACTAATCTAAGTCAGATGAATTTTGTTTCTCTTCCTTACGGGGTCCAGAAGACCTAGCAGTAAATGTCTGTGGTGTAGACAGCTATAGTTAGGAGAGAGAAATCACTCACTATACGAGATGTATGGTGACAGAGCACTTCCAGCCCTGATGATGGCCCTGTGCAGGGCAGGACTTGTATTACGCTTAGGACTAACCTGAGAGCAAAAGTTAAGACCCTTCAAGTACGGGATGTCTGCACTGGTTAATTCATTTTTTTAAATATCCAGCACTGAACTGAGGTTGAAAACAGACACCTTCCTGAGCTCTGACCAAGAGTATCCATCAGGTAGGGCCTAGATATGAGCTCAGACACTCAGTTCAGTTTACGTCTGTGCCAGTTAACAGCAGTCTGTGTACAATTCAGACCTTGCCCTGCCTATGCAGTGGCTCATCTAAGTTGTCTGGAACCAATCGATTCTTGTGGCTGCTGGAAAGCTGTTGCCTTTCCTTTCTCCAGCAGTTACAAGGACACAGACCTAAAGTTAGTTGTGAAACTCCTCTTGGTGCTTAGTGGCCCTGGAATGTTAGCTGTGAATTCTGACAGAAAGGGCAGATGTAAAGGAGTAAACAAACAGAAAACTGCTTTCCTATAGAGCAGGTTCTGATGGTACTGTAAGGAGAAACGGAGGAAACTCCGACAAAAGCGGAGAGAGTTATTTGCAGCTCACAGTCCTCAGTACTTTTTTGCTCAAGCAGGGAGATGCTAATGCATAAAACTGCGTATTTCTGAGATACAAAGCCAGATCGGTCAATACATTTGCCTCTAAGTTTTGCAGGTCAAAACCTGCGTGAGTTCTTGCAGTGGGAGTGCAGGTTTTGTATTGCACTGCCCGAAATGGCCTTCACTTCACATTACAGAATCATCCGAGTCTATTTCAGTACGCCGCTGCCTCTGCCAGCATGTGTCAGCTCAGCCTTCCTGCGTGGCATTTAGGAGGTGCTCAGTGAATCCTGATGACACGCAGCCCTCCTGAGCAGGAGGCATGGAGAGGCAGCGGGGGCGCAGCACACTGCGCTATAAATAGCGCTGGTGGTCATTTTCTTTTTAATCTTGCAAGAGGTTGTACTGAAGCTAAGAGAAGATGCAGCGCTGCTAAACACCTTTTGACTGCCCTCCGGTCAGGCGTTGGCAGGACAAGTTGTCACAGGCATATTAGGAGCAGGCAGGGAAAGCGTGCCAGAAGAAAGAAAGCGTTCTGGTGGTTTAACTGGGGCTTTGCTCTAGCAGTGAGACCCTGAGGTCATGGATAGCCACTGTCTCCTGCCGTACAGCTAGGCAGGAGCTAAGGCTGATGCTTTCTCTTTTCAGGAAAACAGTAAGGTGCAGGCTTCCCAGGGCTCTGACAACAGCCCCACCTGGCTGAGCATTAAAGGTTACATTACCCATTTCGGGCTCTCCTGGCCAACTTTCCGCATGGAAAGTAGAAGTGGTAGACAGGTGCTTGTCCAAAGGGCACAGCGAAGGACTCCTCTTTGAGCAGCTGTTGTCTTTCATTAAACCTAAACAGGTGTGGGGGAAAAGGCCGGGCTAAAGAATTTTTGCCTCGTCACAGGAGGCTGTTACATCATTTGAACCTACGCCAAGTTTTGTGGGGGTATTGAGTTTGTAAGAAAGAGGATTGGGCTTGTGAGGAAAGAAGAGAACAAGATGTAGAGGGAAAGGACAATGTTTTGTTTTGTTAAAAAAAAAAAAAATCTTAATTATTCACTGGAGAAGTATGTTTCAGCCATGGAGTTAATTGTACCTGATTGCTGTCTCTGATTTATTGAAAGGTCAAGGCATTCTGACATGCTTTGAGCTGGTTACCTGTCAGTAACATCAAAAATAGCACAGTTAATGCTTAGAAAAATATTTTTCACAGTGTACGTTGTTCCTCTGTTGATTATTGATACTTTGAACACTCTGATAAGTCTGAATGCTAAAAGGCAATGACCTCACTTACTCGTTTCTAGGAAAAATATTGAACATCCACCCGTCCCTGCTGCCTTCTTTCAAGGGAGCAAATGCCCACAAATTGGTGTTAGAAGCTGGCGTCCGAGTCACAGGCTGTACAGTACACTTCGTAGCTGTAAGTACTTCCTTCCTCCACGCTTCATCATTCACAGGTCTTAAGATTTCTATCTTAGAGCTTGTTTAGAAAACCCTTACAGCATCACGCTCGATTACCTTTTCTCCTTTGTTCATTCATGCCATTATTAGGCAATGCAGTGCTTTAGTTTGTTGTCCCTGGAGAAGGAACTGGAACTGAATACAGGAGTTAAAGCTTTACCTAAGATAACTTCATTAAGTATTTCACTGCTGCCATTCCATCAGCTGCAGTGGGGTTACTAGTTCATATAATGCCTTGACTAACCCCAGAATCTTTGTTGTACGCAACATTATCTTCTTAGATTTTATCATACAGCCTTCTTTATTTGTTGCTTCCAAGAAAAAAAGAACACAAATGGCACGGGAAGTCTAGATTTGTTAAGAAGTAATCCCGTGTTTGCGTGAACAGAGAAAAACTTCACAATTTCTATAAGTCCAAAACTATGAAAACAAAAGCCCAAAGATCTCTCAACAGGGAAGATGTAAATGTTTATCAGTTTAGGGAGGTTTTTTCCATCTTTTTTTCATTCTCAGGGTTAACAGTAACTATTCTCTAGTCCTCTACTGCATTCTTCAGATTATCCTCTGCTTTTCCACTGCTCCTGAAATCTGTTTTCCCATTTGCTTTCCCTTGGAAAATGAAAAACTGTTTTTTCCAGTCAGAAAAAATGCATTCCTTTCTGCAAAACATGACCATTGCTTTCTGTGTGGCAGCGTCCTGAGAAACAATAACTGAACAGCAGGGATCTGCCTCGTTAACATGCACAAGAAAGATCTGCTGGGTCTTATAGTCCAGCTCTGTGCCAAAGCTGGCTAATTCACTTTTCTGAATTGAAATGTTGTAATTTTGTCCAATTTAGCCTATCATGTCCTCAGTTAACATGGCTTTTGTTTTCTGCAGCAGAAACATTACTCAGCACCTCTTTTTCTTTGAAACCTACGCTTCTGATAGTTCCTCACAGGCCAGTGTGTGTGTGTCAGCATCTTTTCTGCATTCCTCATGTTAGCCTATTTTCACGTTTCCTGTAATAACGTAATGATAAACAGATCCCTGAGGCATCTGGATCATGTTAATTGCTACACATCCATGCCTCCCTCTCTCTCTCCTCCTCCAACCGTACAGACTCTGGCTGTTGCTTTTGCAGGAGGAGGTTGATGCTGGAGCAATCATTTTCCAGGAGGCAGTTCCTGTTAAGGTCGGTGACACAGTGGAGACCCTGTCTGAACGGGTGAAGGAGGCTGAGCACCGAGCCTTCCCAGCTGCCCTGCAGCTTGTCGCCAGCGGGGCTGTACAGGTGGGGGACGCTGGCAAGATCTGCTGGAAGTAAGAGCAGCAAGTCCATGGAGCTCCTCGGGTGGTACAGCTGAGGTGCATTAAGTGATCAAAACAGAGGTCACAGTCTAATAACCTGCATTTACTTTCACAAAGTGTTTTCTGCAAAGGATTTACCATTTCATGCACTCAGTCAAGTGGCTAAAGATTCAAAGTAAAATCCAGAGAAAGCCACAAATGGTTATGTTACGACAGGGGGCTGTTCTCAGTAGTTCCAGCTGCAGCTCTATTACATGCTTCCTATTTACGGTCACTTCCTTGGTCAACATTTCAGTTATCAATCACTTTCTTCACAAAAAAAAAAAAAGAAGAAAAAAAAGAAAAAAAAGAAAAAAAAAACCACACATTTCTTGGTTAGAAACATCTAAACATCTGATCTGAGATTGACTTAAACATCACTTTCTCTCCAAACAGACCATACAGACGGTAACAGGGGATTCTCTTGTCACGTGTTGTAAAGTGTCTGTAGGGATAAGTAACGGCAGGTAGTAAACTGGAAGTGATGGCCGTAGGCAAAGACTCGACTCATAAAAATATATAGCCAAAATATATAGCCAAAACAAGAAAAATTGGCCTTACCCTTCCTGCAGATAACAAAGTGCACTTTTTTTTTCCATCTGGTTTCTGTTTCAATGTTGGTAGATTCTGTCTGGCCTAGATTCTGGATGTATCCAATAACTTCAAATACCAAACCTGCCGTTAGTCGGATCCTAGTAGAATTAAACTTCTCCTGACCACTTGCCTTCAGGGATTTCCCTATGAATCCACACAGTCCACACATGAATTCCCCTCAGAGATTTGTTCAGAACCAAAAGGGTAATTTTTTTTTTTTTTTCTGAACGAGCAGAAAGGGAATTAGGTACCAGATGAAAATGTTTTCTTGGCTTGTGAGACATTCTTCAATTCTGCTGAAGTTAAGTGCCTGTATTCTGGGAACAGTATTTTCACCTAGAATAATACTGATACAAACCCAGGAAATGTTACAACTCTGAAAACACCTGGTTTTCTTTTAACGTGTTGTTATAGCTGTGAAAACATGTCAGTGTATTTACAAAAATAATCATTTTTGTCCCATACAAACCAAGTCAAGTATCTGCAGCCAATTATGTGTATTTTAGAACTACCCTTTACTATAGAAAAAAAGAGTTTCTGTTCTGTGCACTGATGTCCTTATGGTAATCTCAATTTGGATTTCAAATAAAGTCTAATAAAATTAAAGACTTAAGTGTATCAAAATCTTTCCTTGGATTTCCTTTTCCAAGGGTATAAGCTGAAGGAGTTTGTGAAAGAGAATCTACCTACCTCTGCAGTGCAACGGCTGCAGATCAGTTTCTGAGGTAACAGACGTGCAATCCTGCAAAAGTGAGTTATAATTCCGGAGCGTGGTGACCTTACTGTTTCTGTGGCCAGATGGTCTGCGATGAAGAAGCGTGCTGACAAAATATTCCTGTCATCTTCTGTCACTGAGGATAAAGCTCAAGCGAATACAGTGGAAAATTACATGGTCACATTTTAACGTACTTGTAAAAGGCAAAGAATAAAAGCTAAATCTTCATCACAGCATATTTTTCCGTACAAACCTACCTTCGCAGAAGAAAGCCGTCCCCACAGGCCAACTGCCTGCCCAGGCTTGCTGTCCGCTCTGACTCGAGGAGGTTGTAAAAGAGGCAGGGAGTGTCCAGCTCTGCCTGGGGTGCAGTCTGCACAAGTTCAGTACTAGCCATGACACAGCACGTCTCTTAGAAGTCAAAAAGAAATCGTTCCCAAATGAATTCACACATTGATGTTACTTGTTCCACCAGTGGTGAAATCACAACCCGTGCAGCATTGATAAAAACTGCTTGATCCCTGACAGGAGGGCCAAAAGCAGAGGACAAGGCAACCTCAAATCCAATACCCCAATCCATCACAGACATCTGGAGCAAGACTCAGGTCTTTTGCTGTCTAAGAATGCTGACAAATGGGATTTAAGTATCTATCCGCAGTTCTGCAAATCCATAAAAGGAAATTTTGTTGTGAACTGGCCCTTAGACTGCTAAAAAAGAAAAGTCTGTAAAAAGAATAGATTAATGACCACACCCAGTCCCCAAGGGATGCCTCGAACACAGAGGAAGTTGTTCGATACTGCAGTGATAGCCTGGAGAACTGTGAGGGCACAATAGCAGGCGTCCTATTCTCTTTTAACAGTTTATTAGTTAGGTTTGAAACATCAGTCATGCTTGGTATGCAAGCCAAATAGTATACAACATTAAGTGAATATACAACATCGAGTTACAACACGGTTGTAACAGGTCAGGAGCAAAATAAGCAGCGTGTTTATCATAAATATTAACTATAAATACCAAACATTTTTTAATTTCTCCTTGTTCTTCCTATTCCTCCTAGATCATGAAAATACACGTTCCTTGCTCCCGCTGTTGGGAGTGCAAAAGCCAAGTACAGATTTCTGTGCAGAAACTGCAGAGCTTACAGGCAAGAAGCTGAATTCTCCTTCCTCCCCCTTCCCTCCTGCACTGAAACAGCACTAGCTACACATTAAATAAGTAAATACTTTGGATGTTTTAAATGGAGCTGACTCATGCTCTCAAACAGCCTGACATGGCCGAGAGCCAGTTGTGCAGTATGTCCCTTACTCGTACAGTACAAACAATTCCAAAAGAACAGTTTTTTATTTGTTTTTCACTGCATCTGATGGCTGTTAGCGATCCTTTCCCTGGAAGTTCAGCTCTGGCTACTTCTTTTCTAGTTTTTTTTTCATGTAATTTCTTAGCTAGATTTCTTCCTCTCATTTATGTTACTTTGCATGCAAGTCATTATCCTGGCAGAGAGCTATAAAGCTTCCCACAGAAAAAGGTTTTATTTAACAGCAGTGACTCTTTGGGCCAAGCCGATCATGAAGTCAGCAGAAAGAAACACTCAAGATTTTCCTGCCATGGCAAGTCAAGCTGAGGGTATCCTGTGGGTTTCACAGATGGAGGAAGAAAAATGTCTGAAAGCTGGTAACTATTTCTAGTCCCTCTGACCAATTTTCTGCCCCTCAAGATGCAAAAGTTTTAATATGAAATTCTGGGAATGTGTGTCTGCTCCCCCTTTCGAGGAACAGGGCAAAGTGCCTAGAGTTACGTTCGGTGTGCACTGTTATTTTGTGGTGACAAATAATCCATGAAGGGCAGCTTCTTTCATTTTGTTTTGCCTTCAGAAAAGTCCCCTGCCTTGCTGGCGGTCGGCTCTTCTGCTGGCAGCTCACTGGACATCTCTATTTGTTAAGAGGGCCCACAAAGGGGTTTTCCTTCAATACTCCATTTCCCTGCCCACTTTGGCCTGCTTAAAGGCACAACACCAGCTCAAAGAGCCGGTAGCAGCAGTTTTGAAATTTGTCCATCCCCAGGAGTTAAAAAAAAAATAAATGAGGGCTGGATTACTGAGGATCACATGCTCAGCCCCAACACATTCAGCCTCCTCCATCCGAGGAGCTGGTCACCATGCTGTGGTTCCCTCGTGAAGCTCTTCATGCTCCTCAACGCGATGCAGCCAACAAAAATTAAGCCCTCAGAAGAATTCCTTCCCCTCTGAAGCACTAGCCCACTTCCACAGCTTAAGCCCTCTCTTTGCACAGCAGATGAAAACCAGCAAAGAAATTTGAGATCTGAAATGAGTTTGGCTCCCACCGCCAGTTTTACAAAGGGCATAACTAAAGCTGCAAGCTAAGGGGAAAGAGATCGGGGCTCAGAATGGAAACTCACAGCAGCACTACGCCTGCAGGCCAGGCCAAGCACGTCCAGGGAAGGAAGGAGGAAGGACAGGTGAGCCGAGAGCAAGCCGCCTATCAGCCTGCCTACACCGCCTCATTTTCCTCTGGCTCCAGCACCACAGGAGAGGAGGCGCAGTCACTCTTCTCCCCTTGAAGGCCCAGACTTTGTCCCTCTTGTTTCCAGCAGGTTTTACCGTCAGCTCCCAGCTGCACCGCTCCGCTGGCCACCAGCTGCAGGGCGATGGGGAAAGCCCGGCACTCGGCTTCCTGAACCCTTGCCGACAGCGTCTCCTCGGTGTCATCTGCCCTCACGGATACCGGCTCCTGGTGGATCACTGCTTTGGGGCAAGACTCCTCCTGCAACAGAGATTGAGGTCTTTTAGGAGAGGCTTGTGTCCGTGAGGGTACGGAAGATGTAAACAGGGCAAAAAAAGTCTTATGAGATACCTCAGTAAGGCAGAGGGTCTCCCCAAACACACAGAGTAAAGCTGCCTTTCCAAATGCAAAGGAACCCCCACACATTGTACCTGGTAACATTCCCAAGATCTGTATGCATTCTTCTTACCTCATCCTGCTGCTGCCTTCAGAAAGGGGAAAAAAGGCAAATTCCCTTTCACAACTTCCTCGCTGTTAGGCAAGAGGACACTTACCAGGACAAAATGCACCGTGCAGCCCGTGACTTTGAACCCAGTTTGCAGGGATTGCTGATGGACATTTCCACCCTTGATTGCTGGGAAAAGCGATGGGGAAGCATTCAGAATTTTCCCTAGACATTGGCGTGAGAGAAAAGAAAAATCAATTTGAAAGGAATTCCCTTCAAGTGAGATGTGATCATCAGTTCAAACTGACAGCAGTCAGCACCAGTGAGGAGCTCAAATGGTCCCAGTAACAGTCAGGATGCAACAGGGCACGTTCACATTTAAAAGCAAAAATGGATGTGGTTTTATGATCTCTTTGGAAATCTGGGTGGGGAAGTGCTGCTCTGATCTGAGGAAATACTACTCTTCCAGGAACACAAGGGATGGTGGGCAGGCTTTCCCAGGCAAGCATGTCTCAGCTGAGGCTGAGGACCTCATTTGCTGTTGCAGCTACGGCCAGAGAGAGTCACGAGTCTCTGCCCTCTCAGGTGACCAGCCCTCGTGCTGCAGACAAGGTGCTTGGAAGCAGAGGGCTTCACACTGCAGCCTCACGCTGAGCCCCTGCACGGACGGAGGTCATTCTCACTGGAAACATGATTCCCTAAGAAGCCTGTCCACGTGCAACCTGCACGGTCAGTAATGTCTGAGCAAGGCCTCAGGAGCCAGTACGTGGTGCCAAGAGGAGGGGACAGGAGCATGCATTCCCTCCTCTGCTGGCCTGCATGTAAAGAAAACTCTGCCCCAGAGCAGCGCAGAGCCATCCTCACCGAGGGAGCTGCAGCAGCTGTGTGTCCAGCACACTGCACAGCAGTGCTAGGTGCAGCCCTAGGAGGGGGACACATTAAGAAATCACCTCCCCTC
Source organism: Anas platyrhynchos (assembly GCF_047663525.1). NCBI lineage: Eukaryota > Metazoa > Chordata > Aves > Anseriformes > Anatidae > Anas > Anas platyrhynchos. The sequence goes on along the minus strand of NC_092587.1, from coordinate 110,804,876 downwards.
GCAGCTTTCTGTGAAACAACTGCAGGGAGCAAGTTCTCACAACTCCCCAGCACAGCTCCTGGACAGACAACACAGAACCAAACTTCTGCCTGCACTACAGGCACTTCTCCTTCCCAGTAGGAAGGCAGAGAGACCAACTCCATGACACTGCTTTTGCCTCCTCTGTTACTTCTTGTGCCAGCACAGGGCACTTCGCTGTTAGTGCACAGAGTTGCTGGCTGGAATGAATACAAATGATAGCCCTGATGATTTACATCCAGTCCTCAGTGTCAGCAAGGCTGAGAGAACTTTAACTGTAAGAGGAAGAAATGTGTCTGTAATCCTAGTACAACTAAGCATCTGTATTTTAGTGTCTCTTTTACAGAGCTGTAGTTTCTTACCTTTCCATTTCCTGAGGAAAGGACTGGACAGAATTCTCATAAATCCTGAGAGACATATCAGTTCGACAGCAAATTCTTCAAGAACTTGGTCAATTGTGCTGTCAAATTCAGAGCGACTCCCGTATAACTTATGATCAATCACCTGAAACATTAAAACACATCAAAAGCTATATCAAGGAAATAACTTCATGTGAATGAGAGCAGCTACTTGAGCAACAAAGGCAAAGCAGAACTGATTAATTCCAGAACACTCAAAGAATTAAAGAGTTATGAGCTTGCACATTATTCAGGATATTTTTGATTTTCCCGTTCATATCAACATTCCTGGGAACACCCCAATCACTTGTTAGTTAATGCAGGTTGTTTCCCACAAAGTGTAGTTTTCTACTACATGTAGAAAATCTGCACAAAGAGAAATAAAGAGTGAAAAAAAGAAACTTGGGTAATATGGAGTAGAAGGAAATAAGGGTGAAGGAATAAGGAAATAAGGGGGAATCTTCAAAAGATATTGATCTCCGGAACATCAGCATCATCACCAGTCAGTCTGTAGGTGCTTACTGAAAATCATTAATTTATCTAGAAAGACAACAAACTGACTGGACATCCCATGTAACAGGAGGAGTTAAGTCTTGTTTTAGTCCTACTCAGCCCCTTCTCCCTGATGCCCCACGTACGTGTTGATTCCTGACTGCTCACAAAGACATTCAAATAAGGGGCTGCAGAACCATCTTACTGTTATCTTTGGGAAAAAAAAAAAAAAAAAAAAAAAAAAAAAAGGTTACATTATGTTAAAATTCATTCATAATTTCAGTCTTTATGCTGCCAGAAAAGAAAAAAAGAGAAAAAAAAAAAACCAGTAACATGGATCCAACTCAGCTGTTACGGAAGCTTGTTGAAAACTTTTTAATACATGGAGAGCCTCTAACAGCATTTATTCCCATCTGTGCATAGCTGTACACGTACAATAACTTCTCTAAAACATAAAACATTAGAAAGAGGAGTTCCTGGTGGGCTGCATTTGAAATTGCAAATCATTCAGTGTTTTCAAAAACCACCTTCTCTGCTTTGCCAAATACGTTGGCATGATGTTATTCTCTTTCTGTATCTCTGCTTTATGAAACAAACCAGTGAAAGTTTCCGTAACACTTTACTGACCAAAAGTAGAAGAGACTTGGATGGTGCTGCTGAAAGTGACTGAGCACACAGGATGGTCTTTCTATGAAGGGATGAGCCGAGGAGGCAACATGCTTCTGTGTTTTGCAGAGCCTGAAATCTTACTGACTTCTCTTAGAGCTGTAAGTTGCTTGGGCTACAATTTCAGACTGAAATTATCAAAGCATTTGCAAGAGTAAAACGTAAGCATACTAATTTCAGTGAGATCTAACACATCTCTAAATGTAGGCACGTGCTTATTTTAAGTCCCTTCCTAACTCTGGACTGTAACGCTCACTGAAGAGACAGGAGAGACTCACAGCCTCCAGCGAGTGCTGTGTTAGGCCCGTACAGCTTCCAGCTCTGTCTCTGCTGATACCTTTGACAGTTCTGTGCTACATCCACTCATTCACACAGAAGATCTAAACAGATGTGAAACACGAATTCTCACCAAGCATTACGTTACAGACCTACAGATTCAGTAAGTGTGAGCTGGTGCTAGAAGGGAAACGGGTGCCTTTACCCTGGTGGGAATCCCAGCACGGGCTGCATTTCGTAGTTCCTCCACACCGGACTTGTTGGAGATGACGAGCACAACTTGAGCACAACTGCCTGGTTCTTTTGCATAATTGATGAGCGCAGCAAGATTTGTGCCTCAAATGCAAAGAGAGCAAATATTTACAAAATAGATGAGCATCTATATCACTGAGAAGTGACTCTTAGCCCTATTTAATAAAAACATTTGTGTCAAGGACTGCACAAATGGAAGAGGAGAAAGCAATTTATGCAGTAAGAAAGCTCATTTATTAAGCAGTACAAAACACCTGCTTGACTTTCAGTCAAAGCATAGCCCTACTTTTAGAAAGCTCCATAGAAAAAAAAAAACAAAAAAACAAGTCAAGGCAGATGCATTTACATCAGGGCTGAATTCAGCCTCTCCTTTGTATGAGCATTTCTCTGTGTGACGATAAACGAAAGCTCACCTGTCCCAGAGACGAGAACAGCTACTTTAACTTTGTTCCTTCTGGGCTGGTGTTGACTCTCTACAACAGCATTATTCAGCAGGTGCTGGGGGCTGCTGAGCTGCAGAGCTTCAAGAAGATTCTTGACTTTGATGTGAGAACCTCCTCCAGATATGTGAGGAAAACAAAAGTAAAATACTTCAGATCTTACTTTCCCATCTATATTTAATTGGTATAGCTCATTAGTCATAAGTTTCAATTGACAAAACCTATCAGCAATGAACTTATGCTAACACTGACTGAAGTTAGTGTTAGTCACTTGCAGAAGGAAGACTTACTACCACCAGTGACTGCACACAGCTGTGGCCTATCCTCGGCCTTTATGTGGGATCCATATGAGTTGGGAAGGGGCTGGAAAGGAGGTGTGTTGATTACCATGATTGTGATAAAATATAGTTGACTAAATAATGTTAAAGTCCTTACAGACAGCCATCAGAGGGATTTCCTCAAGCCTCAACCAGGCACCTAGGTAAGGCACCATTCAAGTAATGTCACTCTGAAAACAAGTCATTCACTTCTCACGGTATTTAATAGTGAAATCTAGATGTAAAGGCACCAAGTGGCCTCAAGCCTAGCAAAATGACGGAAGATAGATGTGAACTACCCAAAACTTGCAACAGAACAGTTCCTACAGAGCTGAGCACAACTTGTACCTCCTGGGAGATGCTCAGCGCTTCACAGAATCACATTTACACAACTCTCCCTCTATCAAGTTAAAAATAAGTAGTGCACACCTAGGTGGAAACATCTCTGAACGAGGATACAGGTGAATCTTTCAGTCAAAGCACACTATTTAATTTTTGTGTCTTCGTTTCCACTAAGACACCTGCTAACAAGGTGTCTTACACCTGCTAACCTGTGTGACAAGGGGCAACAACTTCCCCGATCAGCCAAGCTTCCTCATGTCTCTGTACATCCTTGAGAACATGCTGGGCCAGCTCCTTCTGCACAACCAAGACCGCCCCGATCCCACAATTAAATGTCCAAGCCATCTCCTCCTCAGACAGGTTTCCCTCTTTGTAAAGCCAGCAGAAGATTTCAGGAATCTTCCAACTAAGTGCATCTGAAAATAAGATTGAAAATTGGGTATGGTCAGCACAAATGTTTGCTACCCATCTGCTGTTGCACACAGTGGTATATTGTGAGAGCTGTTAGACATATATTCTTGATATTTTAAGATCTTTTAGATATTTTAAGCTATTTTAGATATTTTAAGTGCCCAGTAAGGACACTGATCCAACTTCCAGTCATGCTTATGGGTGCTGCTTAGGCAGAGGTTTCTTGACACCATTGTGCAAGAAAAGGGATCTCTAGGCTTTCTGAGAACACATAGGAAATGACGGCACATTAAAACATACCCATCCTTGATCAGCCAGATCAAATGACTTACATCTCTTCTGTAAGAGATATAGAAGCCATGGAACAAAACATCTGGCTTTTTTTGGGCTACCTAAGCAGTTCCTAGTCTTCTGTTTTGAAGAAACAATGACTGGTATAAGCGTGCATACTTATGTGTGTTAGCAGGCAGACTGGAACAAGGCTGATTATTAGGAAGCATGGATGGGCTTTCACAGTGACCCTACTCATGCAGGCATGTCCTTAGCTTCTCTGTAGAAAGTCTGATGGTATAGACTCACCACTTTGACTTCACTTTAGAAAACAGACCCCTTGGATTGTTATCTTGTCCATGGTTCTAGCCACTCATAAGCAAGCCAGGCACCACTTTAGTAAGCTGAGTTTATTTCTCTTCTTTCTAATTTCATTCTAGAGAAGTACAAACTCCTTCCTTCTCCCCTTCCTATCACCTTAATATTTTTGGACTCTCATCAATATGTGTGGTTGTTGTTTTAATTTTGGTTTGGTTTGGTGCTGTTGTTTTAACTTCCTAATACTGTTCCCAATTTTGGCTTCAATAGAAGAAGTTTTAACTTAGATGTCAAATTCTAATCTGTTGTGAAGAAGTTACTGCCGACCACAAAATTGCAGTAAGTGTTTGTCTCTGTCTGTGTACACACTGTGGAGTAAGTCATGCAAATTAGTTATCTCAACAAGCTTCACTGTTTGGTCAAAATTATTAGTATATAGAGAGATTTTGCAGAGCACACAGTTTTCTCAAATCCCTTTTGTTCTAGAGATAAGCTGCCTTCAAACTCTCCTTAAATTCCCCTCTCCAACAAGAGGCTGGTGCTCATCAGTTGATGCCTACTCGAAATAGGAATGTTTTTGGCCATCTGTATGGGAGGGTTGACTTTGGGTTGTTCAGCCTCCAGCTTTGTATACACAAAACATGTCTGAGGGTCTCTATAACTGAAGCTGAAAAGTCAAGTCTATGCTGTATATAAATTTTGTCAACCAGAAACAGTCATCTTTGATATTTACCCAGGACAGCACTGACATGTTCTGGCAGGACTCTGGAGATGCCTTCCAGCAACCCTTCCTCAGCAATAAAGGCAAAAGCCTTCACGTGCCCCGAGCGAAGAACAGGCAGCAAAGACGGACTGTACAGTTTTGCTGGGGTCAACAATACATCTCCTGCAAACAAAAGTGTCAGTTCAATCAGATTGTTAAAAAATACATTAGGCATTTGGTGAGAATGCTTCTCTGAACAGGCTCCCTTCTGATCTTTGTGGCACACAGCCTTGGGAAGTAGCAAACAGCACCGGTCCACTCTTCCAAAACTAAGGAAGCAAGACATACACCTACCCCAAAGACTGCATAACCCTAATCCATCCTGAAATAAATAACTCGTGGCAGCGCCTAATGTCTGGAAATGTCTGGACGCAATTCATTTGGAGGTTTGCTTTTGAGAAAGAAGATGTTGTACCTAGAGTCTTGTCACCACAGCTGCCAGGCGCTGGGGAGGAGTAGTATAAAGAGGACATTAAGAGTATCTTCCTTATGATGCTAAAGCCACGGCCGTGGATCCCAGAAGAGGCCAGTCCAATGAACACATCCTCCTCATCAGCTCTCTGCAGCCCCAAAAGCATCTGCCCTCGCTCCACTGCACCAACCACAAAGCCAGCCAGGTCATACTCTCCAGAAGAATACATGCCAGTCACCTCAGCCATCTCCCTGCCTAAGTGGGGAGAAAAAAGCAGTCAGCTCTACCTGTAAACATGTTTTATTGATAACTTTAAATCTGTGGCATCTCCTAAAATAGACAATGTATCCAGGACAGTTCTAGAGATGTACAGCCTAAGCAGCACATTCAGATGCATTTTAAAAATCCTTCTCAGTTTCTTAGGTCATGGCTTCAATAAAACAAAACTTTATGAACTTACTGAAAGAAGAAGGCATTCTTGTATTTCATGCTATTTATCTGACACTTTCTTCTATGATGGAATATCAGAGAGGGAATGAAAACATGTAGCACTTCAAGAATGTAAGGCATGGGCAATTTTGCTCTCCTTTATACAAGGATAAAAAAAGGGAGAGACAGGATCCAAATGCACAAATAGCAAAGATCATCCCTCTGTGCTGACCCATTTTAGAAATGAGGAAGAGTTTGTGCCCAAATGCTTGCCTTTTTATTTTCCCCCAAACAGAAACCAACTGTTCCAAGATCACTTAATTGTTCTGCCTACAAATTCTATTCACTGATAATAATTTTAATGTCAGGACCTTCAAATATCAAAGAAGAAGTGTGTTCATACCTAGGAAAGCACACCCTGCATTTCTGCATGCTTCAGCTATTCCTTCTTTGATTGTTTGAGCCACCTCGACATCAAGTTTACCACAGGCAAAATATGTGAGGAAGAAGAGGGGCTCTGCTCCTTGAGCCAGGATGTCATTGACACACACGGCAACCAGGTCCTGCCCTATGGTGTCATGTCTCTTACACGCTTGCGCAACCTGCAAAACATGGGAGGGAGCAGCAGTGGTGACAACAGAGACGCAGAACTCAGACGTCAATCAGACAAATAAGCAGATATCTTCTTCTTTACCCTGATAAGAATCACAACAGAAAACACCGTGGAAGATACCTTCAAGAAAAATCAAGATCAAGAGAAACCATCTCATTTTCTCAAAGAGAAAAAAAAAATCCCCCCCCCCCCCCTTTTTTTTAAAGATTAATTCAAATTCTAACTTCAGCTACCCATAAATTGACATTTGGGGTTGTTTGTTTGCTTGCTTTTTGGAAAGCTATGTCAAATCCAGAATAAGGGGTGTCTGAAAGCAGTTACCAATTCCTGGGACATCCAACCTACAGAACATCCTAGCAATTTCTGAAAAGAAGACCAGGTTGCTTAAACATTATTGTGTGTTTTGCTTCACTTTTGCCTACTAATTTCAGTGGGCTACATAGCAAAACTGAAAGAATGTCATTAAGCAGTTTGCTTGTTCTTCTCCAAGCCCACAAGGAATGAGATTCTCCTCTCCCACCCTCCACAAGGAGTCTTTTCATCCCAGCTATCTCATATCACAGACAACAAAAAGGGCCTGGTCTATAGGTAGGTCTTCCAGAAAGGAACATCTTGGTTCCTTCAGGAAGGCTGTTATTAGGTTTAAAATAAATAAATTATCAAGTTATTTGCACCCTACGAGTAATGAAACCTAATTCAGGCATGATGGCTTCTACAAAGTAGTGCCATTTACACTATTTTAATATAAACAGAAGTTTCTGCACTGCCAGGGATACACCAGAGCAGTTTTGTTTGCACCAGCTACTGATGTAGAGGTACTGTTCCAACTCACACAGTGAAATTTAGCTTTGTTAGTTACCACTTCAGGGTCTGAAACAGGCCAAAGACTGCATATGTATGGATAAATTTTCAAGGTAACTACCTCTTACTAACAAAGCTTTATCATTTTAGTCATACCAGTGCAGAAAAGCCCAGCCCTGAAGGACAGGCAATGGCAAAATGCAGACGAATGCTATCACTGGCTTCAAAGTGATAACACAGCAACACCCACGCAAAATTGGAGTTTGATTTACAAGCCTGACTTCTTTCACCATCTGGTTGACTTAGAAGTGCTGTGGAAACCAGTCAGCTCACATCCTTTGTTGCATTATAACAACTCCTTCTCCCTGAGGCAGTAACAATTCATATAGGCATTGGACAACTTGTTTTGTCCAATGACCCAGTGAGGGTCTCAGAACAGTCTGGGAATGTCTCTCTGCCATGCTTATGGGCAAATACCCAGAAGAGCCAGCAGCAATTGCTTTTTCATGCTCAGAGGTGTTCAGGAATGTCCGACTGCAAAAGGCTGCCTGGTTTATTCTCGGCCTCCTGTTGGTGCAGGAAGTCACACCACATCATCTCATTAGTAAAGGTATAAACACCTACCTGAAAAAAATAACTTGCTTTAGCTGTGAAAGGCAGCTTCAGACCTCCACTCCTCTGATGGCTGAAAGCTGCCTTCTGATTCCCTATGTAAATATATTCCCGGTTCAACTGACACTGTGTTTTGGTATAATTAGCAGCATTTAGCTACTGGCTTCTCTCTCCCTTTTATGTTTATCTCCTCCATCCTTCTTTTCCTCCAGCACCCTGACAGAGGTAATAATGCTGCCTCTCTGCATACAATTTATTAAGCTCAGCTTGACAGTAATAATTTCAGTATTTTTCTGTACCAGTTTCTCCCTGAATTGATCTTTATCAATGCCAATGGATCCTTTAATTTATAGCAGAAATTCTGGTTCTTAGTTCCTCAAGTGCGTGGCTAAATGTTCTGTTTTATTATCATTTCATCACAAAATATACATATTCTCCAGATTCCCAAATGACACATGCCTTGCTCGAGTGATCACCTAAGAAGTCCAACTGACCACTGCAGTGGACTTGGGATGTACTTAAAAAGCTCAGAAGGGTGTAAATGATACAATTTGCTGTGGTGTTTAAACAGTCTTGGGAGATAACATGAGCTTTGATGCAGTCAAGTTGCAAGTTACCTGCAGTTTAGATCCAAGGCCTTTAGTTTGAGATACCAAGATGGGATCATCATAACCAGATGCCTTTAAGTCGAAGAAACCTGTAAAGCCTCTTACTTCTGAATGACTGCCTGTGAAATAGAAATATGTAAAGGATCGTTTTAAAGTCAATAAAAAGACCCAACATACTCACCAAGACAATATTGCAAATTATGGTTTCTCGGACAAGACAGCATTGTGTCCACTGACAAAACATGCACAGCTTTGTGAAGCAGGGACCCTGAAATCATGTATTTCATCGTGCTGTAAACAGATGGTTATTATTCTGTGTTTGTGACCTATGGATTGTGCATTAAAAAAAGGGATAAAAAATACTGAACTTTTAACAGTTCACTTTTTTTTTCTTCATGTGACTCCTTTTTCTAAGGGAAAAAAAAACAACAAGAATTTTTCCTCAACAGATCACTATTAAGAGTAAAGGACAAATAACAAGTGCAGGGATTGTTAGCCACATCGTAACAGCTGTTTGGATATTGTACTCATGTGTACATCTGGTGGGATAACTTCTGCCCAGTGATGTACAAAACTATTCCATTAATCCAGGAGTTATTCTGTTCACTAGACCACCCTTGAAAAAGTGCACTCATTCCCATGTTAAGCCCACTATCTTTTAATTAAGATTTAAGGAGGGATGAGGAAGAAATTAGAGCTTTCCTTCTTCATGGTGAGCCCAGCCCACTTTCTCTAACTCAGTTTCAATGCCAAGAGAAGATTTGTTCAACTTCTGGGATAAAAAATAGAAATAAAAAAAGTTCTGGTTTCACTACTGAGGAAATTCAAAGATTGTTCCTGATCTTACCTGATCTGGTACCACTTACAATTGATCTTTTTGGCTGATGAAACAAAACATCATTGGTTATGGCTTCCACACATCTCTCTTTGTATATCAGACCCCTGCGGGGAGGAAACGACATGCTAGCAGCAATAGCGACATTTTCATAGACCACCACTGATCACACAAACGATAACATCAGACAGAGCTTTGGACTGGCATCTATTTCTGCTCGTGCCTTTGCTTACATACAGAGACTGTTTGAGAAGCCGTATACCCCGGTGGCCAATGTCCTTCCTGTAAGTGGCACCCTTGAAACGAATGGCTGCTACTCCCCTGTTGGCTTCTCCCAGTGCCTTCATCAGATCCTCCTTAACAGCGGTAATGGAGAGGACTCTGCCGCCACTTGTAACCACTCTGCCATCCTTCAGCGTTGTGCCAGCGTGGAACACCTGCAGCCCTAACTCTTTGGCTTGAAGCAGCCCTGCAAAAGCAAAAGGAACTCTGAGTACTTTTAACCACGTACCATGTTGGCAAAGCAGTGAAGACTGAAGTCCTTTTTTCAGTTGAGAGAGAAGAACGATGAAGCTTCCCACTTTACCTTTCCTCTGAGAAACAGCATTACCAGTCATTCCCTTCTGAGCCAGCCAGTAAGGACAGGGATCACACAGGAACAAAAATAAGGGATCCAGGTGCTACAGGAGAACATTCAACTACCCTCTGCCATGGCAAAACTGTGCTGAATATTGTAATTGCTGAGCTTTCCATGAAATGCATGAAATCATCCCACAATACACAACAATTGACTGCTTGGACTCCCTTTTCTCCCTGATACTAAACCATTCATGTTAGTGTTACCTCAGCACTGCCCTAGCCATTCTGCTGTGCCTACTCCACATAATTCCCTACCATACTTGGAATCTACTCTACAATCACTTGCAGGTGGCTGTCTGAGGGCTAAAACAAATGATTTATTTTGTTCTTTTAATGTGTTTCCATGCATTTTCTTCTCAGCGGGAAGCAAATTCCTCAGGGATTTTTGAGAGGATCATATTTTAAGAAGATAAGGGAAGAGGAGGAACTGCTGCCATCCCCTGGAAAAAGCAAAACAAAACATGGTTTTCCCCTTGCTATCAGCGAGATAGATTTTATAAATGAGTAAAAGGAACCTTTTTACTTGCTGGAGGTACAGGGTGTTGCATCACCACAGCACTGCACTGACAAGGTCAAAGCTGAGCCCCAGCTGGCCTTGCCGCAATGGAAACCTAACTCCTTCTCGTCGTGTCTTAAGGAATACTCCAGAATAAATGTTTGTTAGTTAAGCCATTAAAATGTGGGATTTGATGTGAAAAACAGAAAGATGTGAATAAAGCCCCCACAACTCCACGGCTTGGAGTACAATAATAAAATAATGGATTAAATTTCCTTGCTTTGACCATCTTTTTTTTTTTTTTTTTTTTTTTTTTTTTGTGATCAACAAGCAGGGTGGTCACACTATCTCACATGGATGTACCATGGTTGTCCCAGGAAGATTTAACACCCCATCACCTTCTTATCTCAGCAGCCAGCTACAGACTGAGCTTTACAGAATGATGCTGTTTTAAACATTGAGGCCCTGTGCTACTTTGGACAGGAAGCATTTCAGCTGAACAATCTTACTGAACAGTTATTTCTTCCACAAGGACAAGGAGTGATTGATGAAGGCAGATTCTGCAGAGCGCGAGGGGTGGGATGAAGGAAAGCAGTACAGCTCTCTGGGAGAAGAAGTAAATGCAAGCTTTCTGAAGTGCTAGGCTGCAAGGAAATAGTGAACAAGCTTCTCAAGTTACCTGTTACTTCCATGCCTTTGTCATAGTCTCCCGGGTATCCTGGACTTGCCATGACCACACACACAGCTGTACTGTTTTCTGACCAGGCTGGCATGAAGCTGCAGAGTTTGCCATCAATTGTTGCTTGAATCACTTCATACAAATCATTTTTAAGCAGTGGAAGGATTACCTGCATAAAAATTTTCATGGTGATGGAAGTTAATTCTTATTTTGCTGGCTTACTGAGAATCACCTTAGGGAAAATTCAATTAACAGAATAAAACCTGTAGCTGCCAAACTGAAAATACTGGATTTCCCTATATCTCTAGATTTGGAACCCATTGGTGAGCACTAATTTGCAACATCTCTTTGCAACAGGCAGAAATTTGTAACATGATGTGAGATGATGGCACATGACTTTAGGCCCCTCCCAGTACGCTTCTACCCAGAAAAATAAGATTGAAGGAACAGCTCTTTAACTTAAATTCTTTAACTAGTAATTCACAGAAGCTGACTAGCTAAAATTTTAAATTACTTCTTACATCACCTAAGACATTCTCTTTCTGATCTGCATGTTGAGGGAAGGAAGACATAAATCCAAATATTTTATGCATATTTCCCAGGAGGTAAGATATAACAGCCAGAGGCAAAAGAATGAAGCATATGTAAGCTTCCAGTATCTGTCACTCACCTGGCACTGAGGGTCACCAAACTGACATTTAAAGTTTAAAATTTTCACACCATCTTTGGTAAGCATTAACCCCGTCTGCAGCACACCTGCTCAGAAAAAAAACACAATCAGGAAAATGAATTTAAATGTTCATTTTTCAAGAATTCTTTGAAATGCAACATACTATTTATTTCTGCTAACTGTAAGAAATTAGGAGCAGGGATTCAGCAAGCAGTTTGACACAAGTCATAATAAATCCACAGTAAGCAGCAAAGTGGCTAGCAGCAATGTGATGAATATTGCATCACATTTTAGACTGAATACAATGGAAAGCAACCTCTCTGCATCAGAAAGGCAAGTTCTGCCTTCTGCTGCAGCCCTCTAATTGCAGCATTCAGAGATCAGATGGAACTGACGGGATGAAAAAAAAAGCAAACAGTTCCCATAAAAGACCATTACGTAGACCTTGCAATTTTCTTACCATTGAGTGTGTTACTGTAATGCATAAATATAGATATGTAACTCTGTGTTCAGGCAAAAACGCCAAACCAAAATTCATAACCACTGCTAATAAACAAAAACAAATGAATATTTACTGAAGTTGATACTCTGTGATTTCTATTGCAACACGCACATGAATATGGTGATCTAAAGTGGGCCTTTAATTGTCTAACTGGAAAACCAATCTCTAGAGAATAACAAGTGTTAAACATTAAACCCCACAAAGCATCAGGTCCTCCACCATCATCCTGAAAATGCTCAACACCTACTTATTTCTTACTGCAGCACTGTAAAATTGTACTGAGCATTATAAAAATGTTACCAAATAGCAGAGAATACACTGCGTCTCTCAAGACTGGGACACAACTCTTCGCACATGTGTTGATAGTCTTCCCTACCAAGAAATTGTTGTCATAAAGTGACAGCTGTGAGCATCTCCTTCCTTTTTTCAAAACATTCTTAAGACAAAGATAACTCACATTGCTGTATCCAGAAGTGAACAGTATGCCTGAACTTAAGTACATCTAATACCTCAACCTACAAAGAAGCTGGTTGCAACTGTTTTAAAAACTGTTCTAATTTAATAAAAATACAGTATGTTTTATAGCTCAGTATTATTCAGACTGAGTGATTTCTAGCTAATGAGATTAATTTATTTTTAAAAGCAACAGTCATAGCAATCAAATGCAAGGGCCCACATAGTTTGCAAGCTTCCCACATTCTGACTGATGTTTTTGTTTTATAGCTAATAAGAAATATGTCTGTTAGTCAGTCTGCACTGAACAAAAAAAAAAAAAAAAAGCAGGCATGAGAAATCTCCTGAAATGGCATCTGAAGAAAAGAAGAAAGTTCTTCTCTCCAAAGGACGAGCTACAAAACAAATCAGTGAGGCTTAATACTGTGTGAAAAATGAATTTTTTGTTTGTTTGTTTTTGACAAAATTGTTTGGGAATCCAAAAGCAATCCCCAATAATGAAACTAATCTTGATTTTCAGTTGAATGCTTACTCACCTACGTATGCTGCTCCTTCTTGCCTCATACTATCAACAACATGTTGAAGGATAGCATCGTTGATTTTCTCTAGAAGAACTTCTGGAACCTGATGATCAACATCAAACTGTTTGAGACAGTGATGACACTTGCTGGACTAGCTCCTAGGACTTGGAAGGGCTGGGGTAAGTGAACGCCTCAGCTATGTTTCCCACAGTCCCACCCTCATCCAGTATGCTCCTTCCATTAGGGTGTTGCTGCCTGAAGGACAGATACACTGATGCTCTGTCTCCTGGGATTTTTTGTTTCTTTAGAGGGACAAGTTTAAGAAGGTTTGAGACACTGAAAACCTGTATGCAGTAAGATTGTTTCTGTACTTCCAGAAAAACACACTAATAGTACACTTGAGCAGCATACATACAACAATGTAGTCAGCTTTAAGAATTAACAAAAGTAAACCCATGGTTATGTTCAAGACAAAGACTCCAGGCAAGCAGGAAATTTTGCAGGGACATTTCAAGTGATGCTAATTGGAGCAGAGAAACAGCAAGTTTATAAGCAATGGAAAAAGTAAATGCCAAATTTAGAAAGAAGGAAAAGGTAAACACCAAGTTTAGAGAGAAGGAAAAAATAAATACCAAGTTTAGGAATAATAGGAAAAGGTAAAAAAGAGTATTCCTCAGAACACTAGCTCACAAAATCCTAAAGAGCAGCTACTAAAGGTTGAGCCCTGTGTTACTCCTACACAAGCACAGCAACAATCAATTCCAGAAGAAATTCATCATATGTAACAGAAACAAAATTGGGCTCTAAAGGTGTATTAACCACAGGTGTGTGATCAGCCTTACTGCAGGCTGAGGAGGACGGCTATACCTGAGGAACCGGGCAGTAGGCTCCCATCCCTCCGGTGTTTGGGCCCTGGTCGCCATCCAATAATCGTTTGTGGACCTGGGCTGGAGGCATTGAGGCAACAGTGACACCATCCGTGAAGCACAGGCACTGTTAAGAGAGGCACAGGACACAGCAAACAGTGACAACATCCTGTCCTAAGGGAAGTTAACACTACTGGTCACAGATTGAGGTAAATTTGGGAATCTGCCAGGAATAGGTAGGAATCAAAGCTAAAAAGCAATGGGATCCATTTATTCTGCTCCAAGATTACTAAGCTCTCTTATTTTCAAATGATCAGGAGAAACGATGGCCTTCATAAAAATTCCTTTCTGATGAACTAGATCTCAACCTATCCGGCAAGACTTAGACATATGCCTGCCTTAAGACAGATAAATAGCCTTCCTCTGCTTGACAGAATTGCTCCTGTTTTGAGTATGTTTGAAGTTAAACATCTGTGCTTGCAAATCTGGGGCCTGAATGTGTGTGAGGCATTCTCAGTGCAGAACGCAAAGAATTTGTTTTCAGTTTTCGCCTGGCACATAATATACATGCTTAGCTTTTCTCCTGACACTGAGAAATAACCCACAGTAAGAAAAGTGCTAAAGTCGACACTAAGTATTAGCATAAAATTAATAATGTAACAAGAATGGCCAAGGCAAAGTCCATACAAACATGCTTTAGGTCACCTTAGGAAAAAACGATCAATTTCCACCTAAAAAGATCGCCACAGTTGCAGGTTTATGGCTAATGTAAAAGAAAATTCCACTGACAGGTTAGAATGACGTAAAATTACTTACCTTCCATAATTATTTATGTGAGTGTCAAATAAAACAAACAAGCCTACAAAACTATTTGAAACAGTATGTTTTTGTGTTTATGCATAAAGCACAGCAATAATGACAAGGAATAAAAGCAAATAACCACATCACTGATCACATACAGAAAGTTCTTCCCCTTGAAGAAGTTCTTCAATGACAACCACCTCTCCAAACATCCTGTCCTGCACAAAAACAAACAAACAAAAAGTTGTCAGTCAGTAAACACAGCATCTACTGGCTAAATCGTCTATTTTCTGTTAACAGAAAAGACAATGGATATGAAAAACGTCAGCTTGGTTGAATTCTTGTATGCTGAGAAAAGCTAACAGAATCTCATTTGGAGGTAATTAAGAGATGTTTAAATGCACCTTTTATCAGGCCCCAGGAGCCAAAGGAAAGTGGAAGACTTGGAGGGGCAGGAAGGTGGGACATAGTGTGGGAATGAGAGTCCAGTCACAAGCTCCCCAGAGCCCTGTTCAGTCCCCCCTGTCTGAGGGCAAACATGAGAAACCCCTCAGTAACCATAAGGGTGAGCAACAGGGGGAAAAGTCCCACAGTGATCAAACCTGACACACATGCAGACTGAAGTACTACACCTTCAGAAAGCATGCAGCCAATGCTAATGCAGAAGCTGGATGGATTCAGTCTGGGGGGTTCACCCTGTTCTTGGTCAACTAGGTGAATGACATTCCCGCTGTTTAAGTAAAGATTTCTCCACCTGCATAATCTCTTGGACAGCTCTGCAGGCTTCCTCCTTGCTGGCTGCAATAGTCACTTCTTTTCTAGCCGCAGGGCCCCTCGCCCGTACAACTCGTGCAGGAAAGTCTGTGCTTTAAATAAAAGAAAAATATTCAGTCATCCCTACTGCATCCAGTGAAAGGCACATTTTTAAGCTCAATTCTCCCTACATCCTTCCATTTTTCTAAATGGAATTTAGAGGAATTGAGGAATAATGCATCAGAAAAGCACATTTCCTGCTAGTCCATCCTGTCACAGATGTGAATGGGCTCTTATATCCCTCAGCACAGGACTGAGGACTGGAAATCCATGTGTTCTGTTGGTTCTGACACCAACTCAGTGTATACACTTGAACAAGTCACCTAACACCTTGCAGTTTCTTCCTCTTTTCCCTAAATTGGGTTACTATTTTACTCCTGTCATAGGGCTGGAAAGATGAACTCACTGATGATTTATAGGCTCACAACACCACGTTATAGTACATAAATCTACAAACCACTATGGAAGTTCTGATTAGGGTTGTAAGGTTAAGGCTGAGCTAGGTCTTGCACATAAAGGATACATTAAGCCCTAGTGGATTAATGCTGTATCCACAGAATTGATTTGCTTACTCTTAAAATAAATCTGGAGGAAAGGATAAAAATAAAAAGAAAAAAATAAAAAGTATAACATATTTTAACTACACTTTATCTCTTCACCTCTCTCCAGGTTGTGGACAGTGAAATGACACTTTTGAAGAGCTGATTCATCACACTAATCTATTTTCTGAAACATCTCGTTCCTCTTTTCCACATTGTGATTTATATTTGGATAAATCACAAACCCAAATTTTTACAAGCAGCCAACGTAGGTTCACACAGAGCTCCTTCATTCCAGAGCTCAATATGCTGACTTGAGATACAGTTTTTGTTTTTAAAGTCTTAGGCATACTTACAAACCTACAAGTTGTTGTTCTGTTTTTCTGCATGGCCATAATACAGACAATGCTGTTACAGCATTGAACAAAGTCAGTAAAAAGTTTTTTTGTTTTGTTTTGTTTTGGTTTTGTTTTTAATATACCACATGTAATATACAACAGCAAAGACAAGGAGTTTGTGAAACCAACACACAGACCAACGTGGGCCTCTGTAGCTGAACACAACAGCTGCTGTGACACTGGATCTAAACAGCCACAGTGGGAAGTTATTCTCCCACATGATGTCCCGTGATTTCAGAGGATTACTGCTCAAAATACTCGCAGAGATAACCAGTTGCATTTCTCTTGCATGTAGAGAGAGATGTTGTGTGTCCCTGAAGAAATAGGAATATTGTCTTTAAGTTAGGAGTATTTGGCCAGCCCCTCCCACATCACTCTATAGAGATGTAGCTGTTTTCTGTCTGTGTAGAAATGATTCCTGCCCTTACACAAAAATAGATTTAAATCATTTTCTGTGCCACATTCCTTTGTTTTAAATGGCTAAAGAGCATCCTGAAGAAGCCGATTAAAAGGAAGAAGACCTGTGATCTGTGAAGAGAAAAATCAACCTCTTAAAGTATCCTGCACCTTTGTCATCTGTCTTTTATCACAAAACTGATTCAAAAGTATTCAGTAGCTACTTGAAAAGCTTGACAGTTGAAAAGAAAACACTAACTCACTAGTTCTAGGTAACTATCATGGGTGAAGACTAAGTGCATAGATAACTTGATAAAGGAGTTTTCAGTATCCAAATATTTACCTAATAATAAACCTACAAGCTTCCTGGGGATTGGTAAAGGCTTTCCATCTTGCTGTTGGGATCCCATGTCGATCCAGAAAGGCTTTGGCAAAACTGGTGTTGGATGCTAGCTGGGCTGCTTTTGCAGATGGTCCAAAACACCTAACTCCAGCTGCTCGCAAGTCATCAACAATCCCTAATTATCAAAAATAGCGAAAGAAGAAGAATAGCAAGTTGTGTCTTTGGAAACATCATTCTGACAAAATGAACACTACATAGACACTGCAGTAGTCTGTTAACACATTTCAATGTCTCAAACAGCAAATTAATCCTTAAAATAAGGTTCTGAATATCCAGTGATCGTCTTCATTGTTTAGTTTTAAGAGGTCTTTAGCTCTTTTTATTAATAAGCCCAGTCACAGTTACCAACCCATGGCTACAGTTAGGACTGTTTGGTACTTCTGTTCACTATTTTAGACATGGAGATCTTACTGTACTACATTATAATAAATGTCAGTGATGGTTTGGGCACTGTCGCATATAGCAGCAATGTTAGGACCATTGCAAGAAAACTCTTTATGTAGCCAAAAGCAGAGGAAGAAGAATACTTGTAACCATCACTGATTTGTGATCCTGCATGATTTCCCCTGCTGATTTCTAACATTTAAAAAGCAGCATACAGCTATCCAGCAAAATATTGTCAGCTGCCTTTAACCTACATCTACAAGATACTCCAAAATTTCTTCCACTTCAGTTCAATGAAGTCAGTCTGTGTATTATGATCCTAACGAGATCGTTTTAAAGCAAGATGCAAGGAGCTGATTTTTATTGCCAAGATAATTTATTCCAGCTTACCAGCTGCCAAAAGAGCTTCTTGTCCAACTAACACAAGTCCAATATTATGATCTTTGCAGAACTGGGTAACAATAGTGTGATTGCTCACTAATACAGCTGAAAAGGAAAAGGATGTATAATTAAGCTATCCATACAAAGCCTAAATAAGAGATGGAAAGTGAGAGTATCAATGTTCCATCTCCCTTAGAAGTATGATTAAAATACTAAAAGAGACCACAGGCCATGAATGGCAAAGTAAAACAAATCATATAATAATAATAGAGTCCAGAATGAAAAGTGAACATTTCCAATTTGCATTGCTGTTTTTAATACACATTTGCTAACTTATTAACTGCATTCAGTATAAACTTTTAAAAGTTGCTTATCATAACAGACTAAAATATTTAAAAAATAAAACCTTAACTGCATAAGGAAACTCAGCCTTAAGATCTGAGCAAAGATCTAATCAATGCCAGTGAACAATAGAACTAAATTTAGCCAAGCAGCCTAGGCAGACACCAAAGCAGTTCCTATCCAGCAGGTAATATCTCTGAGACTTCTGTTCCACTGCTAAGTTTGAATTAAATTGGTTGATGAATTCAAGCATAATAGTAGGAGGAAAGAGATGAGGTACAGAAATACACAGGCTCACACAAGCCTTGCTATTTTAAGAAGCTAGGCTAAAAATAGACACAACGTGATGCTTCATTAGGCAGTTCTAGTATCCAGAAAGAAAAGAAAACAAAACAAACAACAAAAAAAGGTGCCTTAAATAATTTGTAGTACCAGTAAAGGAAAAGAATAACTGTTATCTTCTATTGATTGAATGTAAACGCGGTCAGTTTTGTTTCAATTTCCACACATGTATTACTGATTGCGTGGCACAGTATTTGATTTTTCCCTCCCTTTTTACCTGAATTGGAAATTTTTCCATTGTCAGCTGTTCCTGCGTTTCCTGGAGCAACAAACACTTGTTTTACATGTGGGGACTGGGCCAGCTTCCAGGCCAGCGCATGCTCTCTCCCTCCACTGCCGATGACAAGCACCCGATCAGCCATTAGCCTGTGCAAACCCAAAGTCACCAGGTATAGAGTTACCTATTTACTTCACAAACCCATGTAAAAATAAGCAAAAAATGTATTAAAAAGATGGTAAATAGTATCAATCCACTTTGTATCAGAAAGGTATCTATAAGACATCAGAACACAGTGACTGCACCAGTAGCATCACTGGATGGCTGCAGCATTCATATTTTGGTTTAAATACTGACCACAATGAAATCATTGAGAGTTCTTCCACTTGTTTCAGCATAGTCAACATGTCCTCTCCTAAGTAGTCAGGCTGAAATAATCTTGTCATGACCTGGTCTCATCATGTCCTTCGCACGACCACACAGAACAGAACAGAAAGCTTCATACACATGCTCTAGGTAACTTACCAGATATTTCAAACTGAACACCCTGGTCAATCCAGGAACTTTCATGTGTGTAGTAAACATATTCAGTAATAAACAGCAAAGACAGTTTTCAGAACAGATTTTATACTTTGACAATTGCTAAGAGGGTAACTTGAGCAGAACAGCATGCCCAATAAAAGAACAACTGCTAATTTCACTACCACACTGACATTTAAATCAGTTCCTCCGTAATATTTCTAGGCAAATTAGTTTTGATTTATTTCAGAAATATTATCATACCCACCACAGTTCACATCTGCAAACGTAATTTTTCTGCATGTGCTGAGTGTAGACAAATGTCAGAAAGAAAAACAATCTCAGCACCTGACCTTTAGGGAAGATGCTATTGGCATAAACCAGTCCTTACCCAGGAAATTGATAATAAATTGAAGTCACCATAAAACAACAGCTTTGCAGGCAATGTCATCAGTCTTTTTCCAGGAAATCATGACCATTGGTTTGAGTTCATTAAATAGCTTCCAAAGGCAAACAGAAGCTAACTGTGTGCCACTGAGGTATAATATTTCAGAAAAGATGTTCACCGAACTGCATGCAATACATCAACAACCATGTTCCTAGTTCCCGAGACAGTATTAAGATGCCCTAACCTAACATCAACAAAAAGAAAATTAACTTTATATATTTTCATAGTTATTAAATTGTCCAAGTATAATATAAGTTCTTCAGGTACACTGTCCCAGGGAATTATCGACTGCTGGGGATTATCCAAGAGACTGTTAATCTTGTTCCTGGCAGAAAATCTAAGTTTTAGGTATTGCATTCTATGCATGTAAACACAGAGAATATCCTTAATACTCTATCAATTACCAGACCCACGTCCTTGAACAGACTTTTTTTTTTGTTGTTTTTTTTTCCCTTAATACTGGGTAACTGTGCAATATGTCAGCCTTTGTCTGTTGTTACTGCTTGACAAATAATTCTGGAGTCACAAGGAAGGTGCCGTGAGCTTAAAAGAAAAGGGTTACAACCTCTGTATCTATAACAAAGACATCAACATGATCTCTACAAAGTGTCACTGGACATTATGGTTATTAGTAAAAAGCAAAGTGTCTTTAAAAGCAAAACTATTTTTCCCTTACATATAATTTCACAATTCACCAAAGTTTTATTCAGCAGAATAAATTCAAATTCCTAACTAGAAACACAGTGAAACCAAGCAAGTGCCTCTTATCCTGTAGAAAAAATGTACATTTCCATTTCACATTATAGTGAAGACATTAAAAATGGTTTTTTTTGCAAAACAACTTGAATGCATGCTGGATGAAAAGAAAGCCGGTAAGACAGACAGTCCTAGAAGAAAGGTTGTGGAGAGGGATGTCTCACTTGAATCATCTACCCTTACCGTGTCAGACCCTGCAGTTTGTTCACACAAAAGGCTGAGGAGTCCTCCAGATGGATTTGAGTTCTTCCTTCTGCTCCTGCTTCAGATCCAAATGACTTTTGACTCCTAAAGCCAGGGAGAGGCTGAAAGAAGCAGACAGACCTGCATGCTGCCCCGTCCCCCCTTATGCTGTCTGACAGTAGCCTGGCTGAATCGCCTTAATGCCACCTGCTCTTCGAAACAGACCTCCCCAAAGACTTCAGCAGTGTGGACTATTCTCCTCTCTTTCCATTTTTCTTTAGCTAATGACAAAAACAACTCCTCCCCACCAATCAGTCCTACAATGTTAATAGCATTCAACGCTTAAAAAATGGTTACAACATGATACCAAAAGCTGAGATCATTGCTCGGTTCCCATGTTGTTAATAACAATACTATGTCCTCTAAAAAGTGATAAAATCTCAAAGACAACTTGTAAAAATAAAACATAGCTTTCATTGTCTACAGTTAAACAGAAATATTGCAGTTAAAAGCAGTGCACAACTCCCACAGATCTATTCTCTGCAATAACATATATAATCAGATTTGTATGTAAAGGTTATTTTAATATTTATCACATACTTGAATTGTTTCCCCCTTAATTACTACCCATTTTACCTTCAGAAGAAATTTAATACCAGCAACATCAAGGATAATATTTTATTCTCTACCAATTTCTACGCCATTCTCTTCAACATCCTATGTTCATGGTAGTATCTGAAGTCATTCAGTTAACACTTGACAAGCTCACAATGCCAGTACTCATTACTGAAAACAGAATCAAAGTATGCCAACATAACACTAACCAGTATCTTTGTGTCTTCAGGTCAGGTAATGAGAAATAAAAAAATACATTAACAGAGAAACAAGCCATTTCTTTCACACCTCTAGAACAAATTTAAAAGCAAACATTTGTTTAAAAATTCCATGCAATTTATGACTTGTGTACTGTTGGACAGATGCTGTACTTGAGCCTTCTGGTTTGTGGAGAGATGCATGCTACAGAAATCTTAAGCATCACGTAGCAAGTATTTGTAGACTTCCTTCCTCAGGTTTGCAGACTGTTTTACATGTTCTGTCTGTGACTAAACAGCAAGATACCAGAACTAGAGTCTTATTTCTTGTAAGATGAAAGGAGGATAAAATGTATCTCTCATTTGCAAGTTTTAGAAATTTGTTTTTATAAGACAGGATGTATGATGCGTTAACTCAGAAACAGAATTCCTGCAGCCCTGAAACACCTCTCTCAAGACATAATCTAAACTTGTACTTGTTCCAGCTGGTCAATTTATAACGCAATTGTTTGTTCAAGTAATTTTCTTAGGTCATGAACTGGATATGCAGCAGAGAAAGACAACACACATAGAAACTTCTAATTTCAAAATCTGACTTTTACAGAAAGCAAATTTGAAATAAAAAATGGAGAAAACTGATTTCTAACAAAAATAAAAGATAACCTCTCTGAAATAATGTGTTTTAGTGTTATTTATTCACCAAGATGGCATAGTGGCAAAGCTGTAAGAGGAAAAGCAGAGTATAATGCTGGAAGCTGTAAAATCAAGCAGACCACTCAATACTTTATTCTCTTCAAGCGTCAGTGACACCCCTTCACTGGCTGGATATGCAGTGTGCTCAACCATGTCCCATCAAGCACCACTAATTAAACACACAAGTTTATTTAATTACATATATATATATTGTTTTAATAATAGATGCTAGTGCTCAGAAATAGGAAACAAAATTTGCCTTCTGCCTACTGGACTTTTACTACGTGCACCTGGGCGTCCCTTCCAGCCTATGTACCTCAATGGTTGTGGGGCCTGGGGTTTTGTTAGTTGAAGCCCCACTGGCTAGCAAGGAAGAGGTATCAACAAACCCACCAGACGCCACAGCCCCTCCAGCCTCGCAGCTGGCCTCACACAGCCTTTTCTGGCTGTGAACATCCCAAACACCAAACTGCGTTACAGGATGCAGTGTGCGCACTGTGGAAAACCACTCATTTACCAGGGGGGGAAGGCTGTTTCACAAGCCTGGGAGAGAAAGCCTCGACAGAGACACTTGCCATCTACTATTGGGGATTCACTCAAGAGAACTAAGGCTGAAAAGGGGCTGAGACCTACAGGTGTTTGTGTAACATAACCCCACAAAAACCAAATCCGCAGCTGTGGACGCGCGGCCGCCATTTTGTGGCTCTCGCACTGCGCATGGCGCCGGCAGGCAGCCGGCCGGCGGCCCTCGGGCTCCCCTCGCCGGTGAGCCCGGGTGAGGGCAGGCGGCCGGGGAGACGTCCTTGGGCGAAGGGCAGAGGGGCTGCCGACCCCCGGGCTTCCTCGGTGGTGCTCTGCAGCCCTCGGGTGTGCGGTGCTGTGAGGGGAGAAGGGGGGTAATGGCGGGTGGGGGGGTGAAACGGGACGCGCTGCGCTGTGGGGAGCCTCCGCCCGCCCGACACCGGGTGGAGGGGGGGGGGGGGCGGAAGGAGCAGGGAAGGGGTCAGCCTCTGGGGAAAAGGGGAGCGTTTTTTGGGAAAAGGGGGGTGCTTTTGGGGCTCTCCTGTCACCAGGGTGTGTGTGGAGAGAGCGGGATTTGGGCCCCCTGGGGGGGACCTTGTCCTTGTCACCCTGCTCAGCCCTGTGGGTCGCAGCACGGTTGTATCAGCTGGGGAATGAAAACCACCCCCTGGCCCTGTAACAGCGTGAGGAGAGAGCTGTGGTGCTAAATGGGGTGATCTCGTTGGCAGGGCGAAGGTCCTGGTGGTGAAGGTTCTGGAAGCGAAGCCCCCTCCTCCAGGCCCATGCTGCTGTAGGACAGATCGGACGGTACCGTGGGTGCTTTGCCGGAGCGCTGGACGTGAAGCGACATCTGTGGTATTTTACCTTGTTCCTGTGCAAAGTGCACCCCGAGTTTAGGAGAGCGATGCTGCTTAGGTGTGTTTATAATAAGTACTGTCTGAATCAAAACAGTTCTGCTCATATGTTCAGGTCTTACTCGATCCTTTACAGCACTGCTTGGTAACGGCCCCTGACCCAAGATGTTTCCAGTTTCAATAGTTTTTTAAGCACAACTGGGGTAAAGTCAAATTAATGGATCTATGAGAAATTATGCTTCACATCACTTTGAATTTCAAGGATGTATTCACTGACATTCCATTTAAGTAGCAGGTATGTGGATTTTATGGCCGTATAGAACAATGATGATCTTTGTCAACCACCTACACAGAGAGAAAACAATGTCGTATATACCATTTTATGTCAGTAATATCCATTATAAAAACCAGAAGCAGATAATTTCATACCTTACCTGTATCAAAACCAATTGGAAACATTCAAAGTAGATCCAGTCTTTCATCCAGTCCCACACTGATCTCCTTTCCCTTCCCTTTCCAGAAGGATTAGTGCAGAAAGGCAGTTTGTTGTATGTAGAACACACAAACATTGTTCATTACTTTAACTCAAGTTAACCTTGGTTTAGTCCAGTTTCCTCTTTGGAAAGGAAGTTACGAAATGATCTGTTGCAACCAGTGGTGAATCTGTAAAAGGAGACTCTTTAGCACAGTCAGCATATGTGGCCTTTGTCTTTGAACTTTTCATCAATGAAGAGTAGTTAGCTGATTTCTGTAGGGTATATCTTTCTACTTTTGATATTTTTTTTAATATGAAGACATACTGTTGTTTGCCAAAGGTGTTCTTTTGCTGTTTCCAAAAATTACTCAGAAGCACTGGTATTCCTGACAGAACGAGACATTGCCTGCTACTGATGTCTTCCAAGTTCCAGATGCATAACCTTACGTAGCACAAAATAAGGAGGTTGGCTGCTAGGATGTGTGAGCCTTTCCGGGATACAGTAGTTTATCTGAACATGGCTTTGATTATTACTATAAAAAAAATTTAAAAAGCCAAGGAGGTAGTTTAATGAAATCTTTAAGAATGCACCCAGTAGTAGATTGTGGGGCATTCATATATGTGAAGAGAGAATTTGGTTGACAACTGGACGAAGCTGTGTAGAGGAAGGGGGAGATACTTGCTTCAGCAGAGTTACTGCTCAACAAAGCACATTTCCAGTTTATGTTGCACTGAGTTTGCAGGAAGGCAATAAAGCTTTGACCTTTCGGGAAGTAAGCAGTACAAAACAAACCTATGCTGCCAGGAGAAAGCTGTATTGTGCATTTTCGTTTACATTGTAATACTATTTCTGTAGTAATCAACAACAAATTCAGAATTCTGTGTTAGTCTGCAAAAGAAAGTACATTGTAGACTGTTGTGAAATTTTGTAGGGATTTCTTTAATGTAACAAGTTAAAGATAAGAGTTTAACAAATCATCTAAGTTCTTTTAAAAAGCATATTTATTAAAAAATGTGTTTATAGGTCACTGTTTATAATGTAGCTGCATCTGAAGATCTAGGAAGTGGCTCTGTGTCATGCTGGCTAACACCACAGGGCATTGTTTAACAGCACATCAAGCCATGATTCCAAGAATCCTGAAGCCATTTCCCTATATGTGTGGCAGTCGAATGCTGTCGGGTTACAAACCAAAAAGCAATGTCAAGGACTCGTACAAAATTCTTGAGCTTGAGGAAGGATGCTCCCTTGATGATATCAGAAATTCGTATCGAAATCTTGCCAAAAAATACCATCCAGACAGCGGTTCCAGCACGGCAGATCCAGAAGCATTTATTAAAGTAGAAGACGCGTACAGAGTTGTGCTCAGCGATGTGGCAAACAAAAAGAAATCAAAGGAGAATAAGGAAGAGGAGGAGGAGGACCAGTTCAAAACAAAAGCACCGCAGCACAGACACTACCTGAGTTTTGAAGGCGTTGGTTTTGGAACACCAAGCCAAAGAGAAAAGCAGTACATGCAGTTTCGAGTGGACCGTGCTACCGAGCAGGTGTTGGAATACCGAAAGCAGAAACTTGAAAGCCAGTACGTTGCCACTGACCTCATGAGAGCCAAGGATGTGAGAGAGAGCAAGAAGGTGAAGATAACTCAGGCAGTTGAACGGCTGGTTGAGGACCTCATCCAGGAATCAATGGCAAAAGGAGACTTTGACAACCTCAGTGGGAAAGGAAAACCTCTGCAGAAGTTTTCAGACTGTCCGCATATCGATCCTATGACTCACAACCTGAACAGAATCCTGATAGACAACGGGTACCAGCCAGAGTGGATCCTGATGCAGAAAGAAATACGGGAAACTATCGAGCGATTAAGGAAGGGTCTAGTGGCATCTCGAAGTAAGCTCGGAGAGCCAATGACGCCGTACAGACAGAAGCAGTGGAATCGCATTTGTGAGCAATTTATGGAGGATATCAGGAAACTGAACAAAAGAATTGACAGCTTCAATTTAGTCGTTCCTATTCTGAGCAGGCAAATGGTGCACTTCAGTGCAGACAAAGAAATCCTTCGAGCACAAAAGACTTACAAAGCTTTGATGGAAAACAAAGAAGCTTCTGATTCAGACACAAAGGAAGAGGAACAGGAAAATGTTAAAAGGTTTGGGTGGAAGTCTTCTCTATTTAAGTGGTTAAACCTTACATTGAAATAAGGTAATATTAACTCATCTGTCTTGTCAAGATTCTGGATGCACTTTATCACTAAAACTTGTAGCATCAGAGAAATTTCAGATACACTGAAAATGTAAAATCCGCCTGTCTACCTGGCTATCATTACACCAGTTAAAAGGAATTGGGCTGTCTGATGTTCAGTTAATGGATTTCTTTGTGACTACTGTTAAGGAACAAATAAACTCAGTTATCCTTCAGCTGATTTTACTTCTGATTAAATCAAAATCAATGCTCAACTTTTCGACTGTGGAATATAGTTACTTTACAGTACTGTTATTGCTTCATAAAGTGAAACTAAGGCATAACAAAACACGTTAAGGACAAAGTAGAAGTAAAACTTATTGTTCCCTGTAGTTTGGCCTTTATCCTTCCTTAGGTAAATGCTCACAGCTGATACATTGTTGACAGGTTTCATGTGTGTTTTTTTTTTTTTTCCTAATACGTTAATTTCTTTAAGGTTACATTAAATGGGGATGGAGGGATATCTGGATGTAGATTTGGACTGTTCATTCTGCTGAAGTCTATTTTTGTATCTGGCTTTTAGCATACAAGGAAGTTTCAGTATCGTAGCAAATAAGGAAGACTGGCCAAAACTATACCCAGCCACAAGGCTTCTTGGAATTGAGACGGGAATATTAATTTTTAAACATAATTGCTTGCACCATTTAAATATTTAAAATTTCACAGAATAAATAATGGTGTCATCAAAGAATTTATTGTGAAATGTTGCTGTCCTATTAAAGTTTTGGGGCAGCGGCTTGGAGGGTGTCAAAGTCTCCACAGTGCCTTGTATTTATTTATGTTTAGTAACCTCTCCGCTCCCCACCCAGTCTGATTTTCCCGGAGGACTTTGCCCTTGAGAAGGTGTCACTGGATGTACGGTATCTGTGTGGGCCCCTTTCTCCACTCCTGCCCCTGTGACTCAGACCGTCGCTGTCTCCACCTGCACGGTTGTGCTGTGCCTGTTGGTCGGGTGGGAAGGCGTCCCATGGGCGCTGGCACGCCACGGAGGGGAAATTTCCAGCTCAGAGGCTCAGAAGTTAAAGCTAGATAGTGATCACAACCACCACCCTTTGGCAGATGTCTCAGCACCAACGGAGTCTGAATTCATGCGTTTGCGTTTGGGTGGGTGGCGCTGCTTGTGCTCCTTCTGGTCGTTGTGCTCTGGCTCTTCTTGGTGAGGTCCTCGTGTGCAGGCAGAACATTATTTGGTGGTAGAACGGATCAGTTGAAGTATAATTACTAATAAATACACTTGCATGTAATTTACTGGTAAATGCTATTGAAGTGTTTTAGAAAGTAGAATTAATCTCGGCTTCCTATAACATCTCTTTTCATAGGAATTCAGGTAGCAAAGGCAAAAAGTGCAAACATCTGTTGTGTTAAAAGATCAGATTTTGATTCTCATTATGTTCTACGGGAATGAGAACTGAATTGCTGGTTAAACTAATCTAGCGACAGATTAAGAAGAGTTAATTGCAAATCAAAGTCATTGCACAAGTCTAAATGGAAACCCCGTTCCAATAAATCCAGCTCTGATGGAATCTGGTTTGGCTCACGATGGAGATGAGTATCAGCAGTTTAAATATTTAAGTTGCCATAATGGATGAGTCAGCGTGCTGGGTGATTTTTATGCTCCTTTTAAAGCTCCTC
This sequence comes from Anas platyrhynchos, assembly GCF_047663525.1. Taxonomy (NCBI): domain Eukaryota; kingdom Metazoa; phylum Chordata; class Aves; order Anseriformes; family Anatidae; genus Anas; species Anas platyrhynchos. The sequence continues at coordinate 110,776,628 of NC_092587.1, read as the reverse complement.
GCTTTTAAATGGAGTGGATGCGACCTGACTCTCAGCACTTTCAGTCAGCCTCGTGCTGCTGTCGGGAGGAATTGCCAGGCACAAAGTCTTCTTCATCACTGCTTAGTGATTAAAAAACACAGATTAAAAAACTCCTCTAATTTTAATTTTTATTGGTCCCAGACGAGGGAAGGGGGGTATTTTTGCAAGGGGGTTGTATTTTCCCCGTGACTCTGAGGTGACCAAGATGCTAAGAGCCGCGTGTGGGTGGTGCTTCTGGAACCAGTGCCGCCTGCAGACCAGAAAACCCCACGACGGCGGCCTTCAAAACTTATTTTTCTGCCTGACGCCGCATTGTTAGTTTGAATTTGAGGTCTTAGTGCTGCCTTCAGAAGGAAAAAAAGTGCATAAACCGCCGATTTCGGACACAAACGCGCGCTCCTCCCGGGCGGGAGCGCGCTGCTCCCCCTGAGGCGCGGCGCTGAGGCGAAGGGGGAGGGGCCGCCCCCCGCCCGTCACCCAGCCCCGCCCCCTCCGCTCTCCCGCGTGGGCCGCGGCGCCGCCCAATGGCCGCCTCCCCTTCCTCAGCCCGCCTCCGGCGGCGCGCGGCTCCGGCTCCCCATTGGCTGGCGGCCGCGTCGCTCAGCGCCTTCCCCTCGCGCTCCCGCCCCGCCTCCGGCAGCGGGCGGAAGAGCCCGGCGCGGCGCGGCGGGTACGTGCGGCCGTTGGGCGGGGGGGGGGGCGGCCGTGAGGGGCCGGGGGCGGCCGGAGCCCTCCTGAGGGGGCCGGGGGCTGGCAGCGCGCCCCCACGGCACTCTGAGGGGCTGGGGGGCCGGTGCTGGCGGTACCGGAGCGCCGTGAGGGGAAACTGAAAGCGAAACTGCGCGGGGCTGCCCGGGGGGTGCCTGTGGGAGGCCGGGGGGCGGCCGCAGGGTGCTCAGCCTGCCCCGGCCCTGCCCCGGCCCTGCCCCGGCCCCTCAGGGAGCGCGAGGCCCCGCGCTGTGGCAGCGGGGGGCTCCTGGGCCCTGGTGCGCCGTGAGGCAGCTCCCTCTGGGCTCGCTTTGTGTGTTTCTTTCTGTGCTGCCCTGCCGCTGTTGTAACATTTTGTCCAACGCCGTTGGCTGAGTGCGTTTCAGAAAGCGGCTGGCTCAACTTTCTGGGCTCAACTTCGCGTGTGGTACGTTGTCGCTCTGCTTCGTTCGCCTAAATAACGTGCTGCTACCCCTAACCCCAGTTCTGCAGCCTGCCAAGTGTTGTTTCTACGGTTTATAACCGCCCTTGTCACGTTTCACTCACCAGTTCGTTCTTGCCAGTGTTCTCCTTGTGTTTCTGTTTATTGGACCTGAGAAATGCTTCTTGAGAGCCTGCCTGCCCGCAAGAGGAAAAGGGGAGGAGACAGATCATAGGAAGGGCACCAAAGGACAGCTAATGCAAGGGGCTCGCTTGTTTTCTTGCTGTGAAGTAGTGGAGGTAAAAGTTTAAACCCGGAGAGTGAGTTTCACACCTGTATTCAGGTAAAAAAAAGTCCAGCCCATGTCTTTGAGAACTTGAAACCATCCTTCTGAAAATTCATCAGGGTTCTGTCCATACAGAAGGATATATTTGGGTTAAACCCTGTGTCTGTGCCACATTAACCTGTCATCTTCAGCCTTGCTGCTGTGATTTTGGTGGAGACTCAGCTTTGCAGTGCCACGGGCCTTTTGTGGCTGAGGTGCAGCTTATAGTTTCCTTCCTTCCTTCCTTCCCTGCTGCTGTGTTGAGAAGCGTACACCGCAGACCGAGCTGTGTAGCAGCTCGCTGTTTGCTCAGTGACTTGTGAGCGGGTGGCCAACCTGTCGCGCTCAGGCTGGCTCTGCACTCTCAGTCCCTTCCAGCACGTCTGCAGTGCTCTTTGCTTCCCCCTCGCCTCCGCCATGGGGAAGTTGTTGGCTGGACCTTGGGCTGGTTGAATTGCCCCAGCACCCTGCTTCCTGACGTCTGTTGTTCCGAGAAGCCTGCAGCCCTTACTCATCATTCCCTCCGTCGGGTGCACGGTCGGTCAGGGATGGCCACGTCCTCTTGCAGAGTAACCACGCTGCTGCACGAGGCTGGCATTCAGTAACTCAGGAAGAGGTGGTGTTATCACCAGCCGTGTATCTGCAAAGTCTGTACACAGAGAATAGAATCGTAGGGAGCTATCGGAGAGAAATGCTTAATTATATTTACTCTTAAGTGGGGTTCTCTTGAATTACTAATATGAAAGACTGCTGCAGGATTGTGGACAGCATCAGTTAATGTTTAGATCGTACTATAAAAAGGTCAGTGGCGTTACCTCTTCTGCTCCCCATTGCTGCTGGCTGTACTCCTGCAGTAAGCTTTCTCTGTGAAATCGCAGCTTGTTTCTAGCACTAGACACGTGTAGAAATCATTCTGGGGTTTGTCTGTATCCTGTTGCAGGTTCTCCGTGCCGTGTATCTCCATGCTTGCCATTCCAGTGAAACAGGAAAATTGTGTAGTCGGTTACACATCTTTGCTGTAGAAAGGCTGCCAGCAGATAGTGTTTATCTCATCTAGTCACGCTATCTTGGGTGCTTCCCTTCTGAGCACAGAGAGGAGATTAAAGCAAAGTGCAGGTTTGGGAGCCGGTGTCAAGCACCAAAAATACAACGTTGATAAAATAAGATGCTTTGGCAGAAGGCTGTCCTTAGAAAGTATTAAACAAACAAACCAAAACCAAACAAAAACAAAACAAAAAACCCCACAACTTTGTACTAGTCTCCCTAGCTCCACTAATTTTGTCACTAATGCGGTTCTGAAAAGTCCATTTGATACCCAAGACAATTAGGTGTTGAGAAAGGTGTTGTGTCAGACTTTTGAAGTGAGCAAAACGCCTCTGTTTTGTCACCCAGTGTTTAAAAACCCTTAACATCGTTGCACAAACCTGCCTTTATGATTATCTGTGATGTTTATCATCGCTGACTTTGTAAAGCTGAAGGGGTCTTAGGATCGATGCTAGCTGTATTTTTCGTGCGCAGGAGGATGGTTTCACTGTTTTAGCTGACAAAACAAACTCGCTAACCCCTTTAAGTCACAGAAGGCAAAGATTGGTTTTGTTTCGTGTCAGCCTTTTCATCTGGAGCATTTTCGTAGCGGTAAAAATATTTTTTTCCTGCAGCTCTGTGAGAACGATCCAGGCTCTTTGTTGAGGATCATAGGATCACGGTGAGGCTGAGGCTAGCAGGGAGCTCTGGAGGCTTTTGGGGATGCCCAAGGAGGGAGATGCCACAACATGGTTAGATGTGTTAATGCTGTTTAAACGCTCTGTTACAGGAAAAACTGGGGGAAAATATGGCTTTGCTCACTCCGAAAGTGACAAAAGTGTAATTACAAGCAAGACAATACCGTTGTTAGTGTTTGCGTCTGTTCAGTGGAGGAAAGAACAGTGTGGTGCATTTGTCTAGGTGTTCACTCCTGCTTGTGGGCAGCCAGACCGCAGGGTGAGATCCGTGCAGCCCGCAGCGATGGGAGCCGTGAGCTGTACCCCACTGTGGGTGACCAACTATGGGAGGAAGAGAGGATTACTGCGGGATGAGCTGGGGATTACTGCACAGCGAGGTAACGCTTCCTGGGACTGGTGAGAAACAAACGGAGTGAGTAGGGAACCCTTTGGAGAGGAGAAAAGAAGTTAGGGCTGTGGCAACAGCTGTAAATCTGTTAGGACAGCACGGCAATTCTGTGTGACAGCTGCAGAAAGAACAGGAATTTGAGAATTGCTAGGTGAAAGGGTGATCTAGGAGAATAACTGTAGGGTTGGGCCCAGATATTTGACAGGTGCAAGGTAACTTTGGGACTGGTTGATTCTAATGCTTCAAGGTAGCATCATAACCGTGGATGGATTTCTGGCAGTAGGTTCAGGGGGACAGACAAGTTTTATATTTATTCATAGGAGGTGCCCTTTGTTTGTAGGATGGGCAAACTTAAGCGTGGCTGTGAGCCACTGCTAAGCAGAAAACAGTAAATATTCCAGCTTCTGACACTCAGACTACATCCGTTAACTGTTTCAGTGTGCAAACAGCGGTAGGGTAGCACAGAACCTGTTACAGCTGCCGTCTCACCACATCGTTTGAGGACTTTGTCGTTTCAGTGGTTGCCCTATAACACTGCTCAACTTTGCTTTCTGTGTGTAAATCTGACCGTGTTTATAATTCTGTGTGACTGATCCTCATCTGCAAAGCATGATGTTCTTTGCTCTTAGTATTTAGTGGATTCACTGAGCTGATTTCTTTTCCCCTGTGGTAGAAAGGCACTGTATTATCTTTCTCATTTAGAGACTGGGAGCATGTATCTTATCCAGCATTCCTTAGGCAGACTCAAAGACCAAGTTTTGTTCTGCATGTGAAGTCCTCTTGTGTGCATCTTACTCTATTCTAACTTCCAACGCAGGAGAGGGTTACAGTTTAAGGGTGAAACTAAGACTGAAATATTTGCTTTTTTTGCACCTGCTTTTTTACTTGCTTTCATTTTTGTGTTTCTATACATTTAAATAAACAGCATATTCCACTGAATTTCTCCTCCGTTTCAGACACGATGCTTTGTGTGTGCAATGCTTACGTGTCTGGCTTGTGCAATGCTTAAGTGTTTGGCTTGTATGCAGATTTTATTTTGTAATTCTGTTTGTGAGGTAGGTTGTTTCATTATATGTAGCTCAATAAAGCACCCATAGAACATATGCAATATTTAATTCCTCCCAAAAACAAAACAAAAAAAACAAAAAAAAACAAACCAAAACAAAAACAAACCTATTTTGAAGATGCTTCGGACAGTTTGTCAAACATCTCAAGATTTTGCTATTTAGCCTTAACTACATTGTTGGCTGTGTTTCAGGTACTTAGGACGCAGCTGTTGATGGAAGAATTCATGTATAAGTCCAAGCTAAGCAAGGCAATCTAATCTTTGTGAGGACATGGCAGGGTTCTTAGATAATTTCCGGTGGCCAGAATGTGAGTGTATCGACTGGAGTGAAAGAAGAAACGCCGTTGCTTCAATAGTTGCAGGTGTATTGGTAAGTTATGAGCGTCACCTCCTTTAGAGGAGGTGAATCATAAATGGGTTAAGAAATCTGGAAATGTGGCACACAGTTGCATGTTGTTTGTTTGTTTGTTTCAAATTTTGTGAAGTTTCACTTTTAACTGCACCTTAATGTGATATATTTCTTGGATGGTTTTTGATTAAGTGTAATTGTTAGCCAGTTTTTTTATGGATCACATACATTTGCATTTGTCTGACAACAATAGACCAGTTCTGCTACCTCTCCTTCAAAAAAAGATTGGAGTTCCTAGCATGTTTTTGGCATAACTAGATATGTTTGAATACTTACAAGATATAAAGTATGGATAAGGTATGTTTAGAATCTCGATTCTTGTTCTTAAGGAAGTACAGGGAATTTAGCCGTACACTGAGATGTAATTTGAATAGAAAACATGACAGATTTTCAAATGCTTCTGTGAGAATATCCTTGATGAGGTATATGCAGAACTTGCTTGTCAGATTTCGAGTCTGATGTAAAGCTAGTAACTTTCTAGAGCTGTGTGTATGTGGTAAAGGAAAACTAAACCAGTAGTATGCCTGTACATTTGACATGTTTTGTCTGTCAGTCTCTACCCTTCTGGCCTCATAATACTGGTTATTTTATTTTAAGTTTTTCACAGGTTGGTGGATAATGATAGATGCTGCAGTAGTGTACCCTAAGCCAGAACAAATGAACCACGCGTTCCATACCTGTGGGGTGTTTTCAACACTAGCTTTTTTCATGTAAGTGTTTATAAAGGGAGTTCTTTATTTATAAAATAAATATGAGCTGTTAAACGCAGTTTTTACTAGCCCATGTGCATATGGTAACACTGGGAATCTCTTGGTTATGAATTACTTATGAGTAATCTTGTACCTTTTTGCATGGCAGTGTTACAGCCTTTTTTTTTTTTTTTTTTTTTAATCTGTGGCCTTTGTGCCTGTTTGTTCATTGTTCCTCCTGTTTCCCCCCCCCCACCTGTTTAAGGTGAATTACTTTTCTTATGTGCTCTGGCTGAATGTAAGAAAGCCGACCTTCCTTTACGCAAGTGGGTTCCTAGGTCAAAGTTCAGGTGTTTCTGCCCAATTGCATACCTGAATGTAAAACATTTGCATTTTTCCCTGCTTTTAATCAATTTCTACAGCTGTGTCTGCGGCCCAAAACTTCTTCAAACGGGCAAGGGCAGTGGTATTATTGTTATGAAGATGTAAATGTGGCAGGCTTGAGGGAGAAGTAGTATTTTTTAGAGAATCATTCAATAGTGGAGAGAATATAAGATGGTTTTGGATGTTCAAGGCCTTCTTAACACTTGATACTTGGAAATTTTGTTTATTTTTTTGTCCACAGCAGTATAACTTGTTTTAAGAAAATACATTGTCCTTATGGGACACGTCTCACTTGAATGTTTGTGGTATTCATTGCCAAGTAGAGCAATTTAAAAGCAACTTGTATCACAAGCAAGAGATCACTGTGTTACTGGCTGTTATTATTCCTGAGATTTAGGGTAAAGGTTCTGCAAGAATGCGTGATTTTTCTTGAAATCCAGTTGGAATCCTTCCCTTAAGAGAGGTGTAGTAATGTGTGGCTGTACAGAATGCCAGTAATATTCCAGGAATTTGTTTCATCTTAAAAAAACAAAACCCTCCAAAGCACTAGCTTTATATTTAGGATTTTAATTGATTTTCTAGTAATCTGAAATATATACACTTTGTTGTTCCTAGGATAAATGCTGTATCAAATGCTCAGGTGAGAGGAGACAGCTACAGTGATGGATGCTTAGGAAGAACAGGTAAATTAACTCTGAAGTCTTGCTGAATTGAAAGAATGATTATTGAGGGCTTTGTTGTTTTTGAGTGGCGGTTAAATAAATAATCAGAAGCTAAGGAGAGGAGAAAACTTCTGTGAAATTAATTTCTGTATAAAGTTAACCCTTGAAGGTAAGTACTGTCTTTGTTAAAGAGGTGAGCTTGGGAAAATTTGACTTCTGTATAGCTTGAGCACCTAAACTCCTCTGCGTGTCCTGTGCAGCTGTTCCCAGAAATAAATTTCTGCCTTGTGGCAAGCTATGGGGCTTGAGTTCAGTATGAACTTCCTATTTTAGAATGCATTGCAGACATTATTTTCTCTGTGTGTCACCCATTGTGTGGTTTCTCTGGACCTGCTGTCCTCTCTCTACGTTCATCCATAATTCCCTTACGGTGTGAAATCCAGCATCTGCGTTCGTGTGATTTGCAGAATGCAATCTGGTAGAATTTACTGATTTTGAGCTAGTGTTTGATGCTTTCCTGCATTTCATTCTTCAGTCTGCTGGAGTGAATCTTTGCATATAAATATTTTTCCTTTCCCGTGAGCGAGCAGGTTGGTTATTTTCCATGGCATCCCCCTCCATTTTGAGCAGGTAATGTGTCAGTGCAGTCCCCTGTATTTCAATTCATATCCTGCCCTGACCTTTGCTTGGGGAGGATGGCATGTCAGACAAAGGGACCTCTTGGGTCATTGAGTAAACCGGCAGATTTCAGCCCTCTGGAAATATGTTACTGAAGTAAGCACAGGAAGGGTTTGGTTTATTTATTTTTTAGTATTTTGTAATACTAAATTTGTAAATATTGTGTGTTTTTTTATAGTTTTTGTATTGGAATGCCATCCTTACCTCAGAAAATCTATAGCTTTGGCAAAGTACCTTGTAATTAGCCCACTCACAAGTTATGTTAAACATTGTTACAGGTGTTCCCTACAGATGAGGAGAAATTTCTGGTAATTGTGTCTTCTGTACTAAAGAGGGCAAATTTTGGGTTCTGTTGTCATTGATACTGGGTTTAACCCTTTCCATTTGGATCTTCAGCAGGACTGTGTCACAATACAGTAGCAGCTTGATTCAGCTGTTGCAATGGATGGTACTCTGCGTGGTTCTCAGAGGTTTTACTGTTTCCTGCAGGTGCTCGTGTCTGGCTCTTCATTGGCTTTATGCTGATGTTTGGTTCGCTTATTGCTTCAATGTGGATTCTTTTTGGAGCATATGTTACACAGAGTAAGTTTCCTTCTTGGTTAGCTTTTCAGCAAAGAGATGGGCTTGGCTGCTGTTCTGGGATGATCATCAAATCTGACACTTCAGTTTGGTAGCTATCTTGTGATGTAGTAGTTTGTTTAAGAGCTCTTTTTGACTTGTCTTTTTTTTGCTGTATAATGAGAACGTGAAAATCTTTTGGACCCTTCACAGTCCCTTACTGTATGGATATGAGAGATGCTTGAGGGAGTTGAAGTGAGGAACTACCACTATGAACCATTTTAAACAATCCAGGTATAGAACGCTTGTGTATATAAAATATACACACTGGTAACTAATTGTGATTGTAATTCAAGAATTAATACCAAGTTGTATATAGGGGGAAAAAAAAAAACAAAAAACAACAAAACAAACAAACAAACAAAAACAACAGGCCCTTCATTGAAATCTAAAATCATTTTTAAAAATTACAGGTTGTCTTCTGGGGTTGAGGTTTATTTTACTTATGTAGAAAGTACTTTTGCTGTCAGCTGAAAGGCAGAAAATCCAGAGGAATGAAAGTGTGGTCTGTTCTTGCTAGAACAATGCCATCTAATTTTGTAGCCAGAGAATAATACTGTGAATAGTGTTTTAGGTACTTCTTTCAGTACAAAAGAAGTTAATATTTCCTTTGTTACTTACTTTGCAGACACTAATGTTTACCCTGGATTAGCAGTGTTTTTCCAAAACGCATTGATATTTTTCAGGTAAGTTACCTGGGTAAGTTTCCTCCCTTCCAAAGGGGCGTTGCACTCGCCTGCTTCCATATGCACGGTTACCCCAGGAAAATTAATTGTAACTGAGGCTGGCACCAGACTTGACCATCCACAATGTGGTGCTTGCTGCTCACTGTGCCGGGCTCCAGTATTTCAGTTCATTACCCAGCCTGACCTTTACTTGAGGAAGATGGCATGTAAGAGAGCTCTTGGGTCTCTGAGTAAGCTGAGACTGTACAGAGAACTGAGGTGGCGTTAGTCGTTCTATAAACCGACCAAACTATTTCTTAAAACCTTTATTTTTAAACTCTGCTACCTTTCTCTACCACTTCCTCCAGTGCTTAGAAACACTGCCCTATTTACTCCTCAGAGATGAAGAGAGTACTATGCAAGAGAGGGTCTTCAATCCTCTTGTGCTCGTTAGTTCGGCTCTTTGTGATCTTACTGAATTTACAGCTCTAGAATGTGGATGACCAAAGGTACAGATAGTATTCTGGGTGAGATACTGTCAGTGTCTTTGGATAATGGCAATAATACTTTCATCTCTACTACAAATACCTTGGCATGTATCCTGACAGCAATAGGTGAGATATCCTATTGCCTTTTTCCTGACTATTTCGTAACAGTGATTTGATGGTCTGATAACTGATACACTTAAATTTGTTTCTACTGGATGAACTTTCAGTTATGATGAGTGATGAAATTTTCTTCTATGACCATAATGGTGTGTTCTGTAACATTAAATCCGTTCATTTTATTTCTCTTAATGTCATTAAGTGCCTTATATGACACTTTGTATGCATCTATACCAGCTCTTTTTATATGTATAACGCATTCTCTAATATATGAATTTGATTAATTCAAGACAATAAAAGCATTAGTATAATTCTGAAGTTCAGTCACTGAAAAAGTTCCCAGAACCTCCTCTTTTGGAAGTTCTCACTCACTTAAATTACCATGCTAACAATTTTCCTTCTAGTACTATATCAAATGCTTTGCAGTGATCTGAATCAGGTGGCTCTGCTGTGCTGCCTTGTTGGGCAAGTTAGTTCTGTTCTCACAGAAAAGAGCAGTGCCTAAATCTCTTCTGCAGTCTTGCACATAACTAAAGTGAGATGGATACCAGTGGGGATAGATTTTTGAGAACAGTTTCAATCCACTTGATATTGTCAATCTGATTTCAGTAGTTTGATAACTTACTTCTGAGGCTGTTTTTTGTTTCTGAAAGTGTCTTTCCCTAGTTTCTATTGTACTCTGTATCTCCGTATGCTATAGATTTCTTCTCTTTCATCTTTTAAAATTTGTTTCCTAGGTATAAATTGTGAGACAAACTACATTTAAAAAAAAAAATAATAATCCCACTACTTACTTTAAGCAGTAACACTTGAGATTTTCATCTGCTGCTGTAGATTCCTTTCCTTGGACCAGATCAGGGTCAATCCGTGATGCTCTTCTCAGTGTCTGTGCCCAAAGCTTTTGTTTTGATTGAAACACCCTCTTCTTTTAATGCTGGCTCATAATACCTGTATTCCTTGAACTGTGTGTATCCTTCAGGACTTTGCTGCAGCCCCAATTGTTACTCTGCTAGTTTTTTACTTAGGTTATCATGCTGTATTAATAGTTCTCTTCACTAGTTAATTGCCTAGGTGTCTAGCTTATTTTTTACTTCTCACTGTTGTCCTCTTTGTTGTTAGTATTTTTCATCTCCCCTGTTATGATTTAGTATGGCTGTTCCCTGCTACCTAAGGGAAAAAGAAGTATAAGGAACAATAAGAAAATGCTGTTTGTTTTTGCTTAGACTTCTTTTGATTCAGAGCAATATGCAGTTGCATCCAGCCTTTTAAAAGGAATTGTACTGCAGGACTGGCTATTTTTAGTTGAGCAGTAGCTTCAGCTAGATCTCATGGTTTTAGTAATGCATAGTGAGTGAAATAGAAATAGAAGAAATAGATACACAATTGAAGAAATATTGCAGTGTGAACAGTGTAAGAGTGTATGCTTACTATTAAGATGGCCTTTTCCACCGTATGTATAACCTGTTTTTTGTTTTTTATTTTTCCTCTTTAGTACACTGATCTACAAGTTTGGAAGAACAGAAGAGTTATGGGGATGAGAGCTCACGTCTAGCATTGTCTATTCCGTAGTTGCTATGTTGTACTCAGTATGTAGATACATCTACGTTTATTTGTTCTCGTTTTGCTTTCTAAATTGGACAAACTGAGACAAATTATGGTTTCTGTAATAAGCTCCCTCTTTTCATAGGACAGATTTGTGAATATGTACATATGACTGTATATATCTTAAAAAGGGAAAGTCAGGCTTTCTTTCTGAAACCTTCAGGCTCATTTCTTCAAATACATGTTTCCATCAACTCTTAAGACTTGATCTTCCAAACCCTCACGTGTGAGAGACTTCGGTCAACCTACAAGTGAATAAGCAGGACAAAGCCTGTACCCTGTGAAAGGGGTTGTTATTTTTATGCGTACTTCAGCTATAGCTCATTTTTCAAGAGTAGACAGCAAGGGCTGCTGCTGAACCTGAAAGGGAGTAGTCAGCTCATGGAAGTGACCCAGCTAAGCCTGAATTTCGTGAGGGTAAATTCTCTTGTATGCTGAGATAAGGGTTGGTTTTTATATTTTTCTGAACAGTTATATAAAATTCTTAAGTAGCTATTTTTTTGTAAAAGGTTATGAATTTTTAAACACGGCCCTATTTTAAGTAGGTTCTGCATGGCAAACCAGCTGTTCTTGACTGATTGCTATAGCACAAATGAAATTCGGTAGCAGCATAGAATTATTTTCGTGCTGCTCAGTGTAATAGATAACAATTAGCATTTACTGTATTTACTGGAATTTAAAAACCCTGGAACTGATGCCAATCACACTTAAGGGATATTAATAATAAATGTGAGTCACACTAACATCTTTTAAAATTATGCTAGCATAGATTTTCTTCAGGGGATAGCTTTTTGCTGGTAAATGAACCGTTATCCTGCTGCCTATTACCTTAGGTGACAATAAAGGTGAGCGTTTCAAATGGGAATATACTGTATGTATTTATTGCTGACAATCTTTATGTTGAAATAATTGCCAGTTTTAGGGCTGCCACTTGCCCCAGTTAAAATGTATCCCCTAAATCTCATGGGCACTTTATGGGAATGCATCCATTACTGCAATCCAGTTTCTTCTAGCTGGTGCACACAGACAGGGAGAACAGTGATGTTTTATAGCTTCGGACTGATCTTATATATTCATCTTGCTGTTGGTGACTTCCTTGTAAGTTCTCTGTGTTTTTAAAGCATTCGAATCTACATTGTGTCTAAGAGCTTTTATAACTTTCCATGTATCAAGATTGCTGACCAAATGGCATTAAACTTCAGAATGTAATTTATGTGCATGGTTACTGTATACTGTTAGTCATCTAATTGCTCCCTTGTGGGAATCTTTCCAGTGGACAGAATATGAAGCAAATAACTGCAGCTGAAATTGTGCTACTGGCTAGACTAACTTCTATCCTGATTTCATCATCCGGCAGTGAGTTACGAGATATTCACTGGTGTTCATCGTAGCTTTGTACAGAAGTTGTCTGTTTGGTTGTAATTCCAGAAAACTGCAATAAACTTTATCTTATGTTCTCCAGATAGCGAATTTCACAAGATAATTGTACAGAAGTAGCCCATCACTGGCTCTAGTAGTGCTAACCTTTAAGCAAGTCTGACGCTTGCTTACACTTCATAATTAAAACCAAGGTTTTTGTTTTCAGTTCTGTCAGTTTTTTGTTCAGTAGCCCAGGATATATATATATTTTTCCCCCTAAGTGAGAAACAACTGCAGCCTGCCACAGTAACTTGCACAGGGCAACTTGAGGTAAGTGCTTAACTCCACAAGAACCTTTCCTTGTGCCTTAATGCACGTTCCTTGTTAAGAAAGTTTAAGTGTGCCACCAGGTGAAGAGCTTCTTTCTGAGGGTACCTGCATTTTCTACCAGCAGCTTGCTTTACTGCAACTAGTTCCTGATGTCCAACTCTTCTGATTTTCTTCTGATCATCTCTTCTGATTTCTGAATCGGCATGGTCATGCTCTCTAGCTGCTGAGAGGCAAAAAGAGACAGCAGGGAAGAACTTTCTTCCCCTGTCCTGAGCTATTGTGTAAGAATCACGCAGGCATTCATCAGACTAACTCCAGGTCTGTATTTACACTGCAGGTAGTTCAGCAGAGTCCACAACAGGCAGTGATTACTCAATTTAGGTTTTCTGCCTTGACCAGCTGCAGTTGTGAAGCTACCCTTTGAGTTACCCCTAATAAAAGTCCCCCCTCCCCCCCACTTTGGCCTATTTCTGTAAGAAATATTAAATAACCATCTCTAACAAAAGTTTAGTACATAGTCTGTGTAGTAAAGTGTATTCAGCAAGTTGTGTTTTGTATTCACATAAGATGCCTTAATTGCCTTCTTATTTATGGCCTGCATTATGCATATCGGTTGTTCCTGTGGGTCTTTATTTGCTCTCACCAGACTTGAAGCCAAGCCTCAGATAATCCCCTTGTCCTGGCCTGGTGTCTAATTACGAGGCATTAGGGTAGTTCTTCCAGGAAACAGACTGAGGAACCTTCTGCAAACCGGTGTTGGTTTTCGACACTAGTCTCTGTGTGTACCCAGAAGGGGTGGGACAGCAGCAGCCCAGATACCTACGGCTGTGGCAGTGACTGGTTCTGTGAACAGCTCCTGTTAAGTATCCTCCAGAAGTCACTTGTAACCAACCAAGCAAATTTATTTTATTTCATTTTTCTAAAAACAAGTTGTATCAAGAAGATGGATGTCTTTTGTGGGATAAAACCAATCTTTTTTTTAGTATAGAAGTAGGTAATTTTGTCTCTGACCCTTATTAGACACCTCCTGAACCCCTGCAGGATTGTTATGTATGGCTTAAGTTGTGGTCCTGTTTCTGCTTTGAGGGCCTCAAAACAGAACCCTCAGTCACCCTGTGATACACAGGACTAGCCTGCTCATCAACAAAGTAGTTTTTAGTGTCTAATCATTATTGATGCTTTTTTTTTTTAATAGATGCTGAGAAATGCGTATTTTAAAGCTTGTTTCCCTGTGAAGGGTGTGATCGGCTCACAGCAGGAACTGATTAATGCTTCCCAGAAACATTACGGCACAGATCCAAGGGCGAGGAGTGAACTATCATCCCTTGTCTTTGTTGTAGCAGTTCTTTGCCCAGGTTGGCGATAAAGATGGTAAAGTACAGTCAAGGTTCCTTTTAGCCTGCCCTTTCTGCCTGGAGGGAAGCAGCAGTCACAGCAGACTTCCTGTATTTAGAATGACTCAGGAAAGCATGGGGGGGTGGATACAATACACTTTAAGTAGCAACACAGACTTCACAAATAAGAACAAGACAAAAACCCCAGTAGAAGTAATTCATGGGCAATTACTCTCTCCCTAACACGTTCCAGGTTAGAGTAGGGCCTACCCTAAAGTGCCATTATTTCTCAGTACTTTGCTTCAAGGGGGGGGAGAAATGATGATACAACCATAACCGTCTGTCTGAAAGCAATTTAGTGTTCACTTCCCTTCAACTTCCACCTTTTCAGTCTCTTTGGCAGACAGAATGTTGTAGCACAGCAGGAAACATTTTTTAAAAAGGCTCAGGTTCCTTATTCTCAGGAAGCAAAAGTCTTTGCCCATGGCCATGTGTTCAGGGCTCCTTGTCTGTCCTGCACGGAGCTGCACAGCGCCCCTCGCAAGCAGGAGCCTCTGCAGCAACTGGGAACAGGCGTTTTCGCTGCGGAACCGCTTAAGTTACTTCACTTTCACTGGAGCTGCTGTGTGAACGAGTGTCTTCAGCCAAAGTGTCACCATACGCTTTGCTTCCTTCTTCAAAATACAAAACAGAATAAGAATCGGGCAGAGCTTCCTCGGGGTGGTTCTCCAACGCTTCTAAATGAGGCATGCTAGGGTCCCTCAAATACTGAAAAAAAAGAAAAAAAAAAGAAACAGCAGTTTAGGGATTTATCCACATTAACAGGTAGTTGGAAGTTACAGAGACAGAGCAAGTGCTACCAGCTCCAGGCAACTTGTTGCAGACCAGAATTCAAACGCAGCTGCTAACTGCGTGTTTTATGCTGGATTTCCTTTAGGCTATGTTGAATAAGAAGGAAGTCAAAACTGCATCATTTCCCAACAAAATAAGGCAAACAGCCATTTAAGCAAGTTAAAGCAGCCCCTCACCTCATCAGTTTTGATAAACTTATCTGTGGCTAATATTCTTGTCAGTTTAAGCAAATTCCTACTAGTGAAGAACAAAGCACAAAAGAAAAGATCTTTTTTAATTACACTGCTGGGGTCAACTGCAGGAACCTACCAACTAATGGCTCGTCTGAAACACTGACAGGGCAAATGAGAGAAGATCCTGCTTTGTTCAGCGTGAAACAAGGCAGATCTGCACCTTTTATCGTTACCAGAAAACTCTAGTGTCATTTCTCTCTTGCAGTTAATTTTGGAGGGAAGGGGGCAGAGGGGATGTCAAAGTAAAAAGTAAATCATCAGCTTTACAGTGAATTTATGTAATTTTTAATCATGGAAAGGTTAGGAAAAAAAATGGAGTCCAGAGAAAATATTTTGTTCCTCGTTACCCCCATAGACTCTCCTTATTACTAAATTGATCTTGTATTTTGAGAGGAAGTAGAGCCACCTACCACCTCATGTACTGAGACAGCAGTCTGCCATTGGTTAAAAAATAACCTTCACATTCTCAAAAGACTGATGTAGCGTATAGTATTACACAAAAGCTTGTTTCATACTGTAGGAGTTGCCATAATCTGGCTGAGACAGGACCACAGCTCAAATCATCTCTGTCACTGGCCAAAATTAACCCTGCTTTCAATTTAGGGCACCCCTTTCTCTGTGATCATGGCGAGGATAATAAGCGTCAGGATTATTTCTTCATATGTATTAAAAATAAATGTCTTATATGGGAACCTCCTATACATATATTTTAACAAATTCAAGACATAAAGGAACCTTGATTTTGCCTTCCTATGTAAAGTAGTTTCTGTGGTAGATCTGCTCCCTGCAAGTCTGATGCTGAAAGCTTGGATACTTCTGTAAAATAAACGTGATTTTTCTGAAAGCCTGTAAAAGTGCATATGAAACTGCCCAAAAATAATTAGTATTTTGTACTAAAGGGAAGTGTTTTAAGAGGAGAAGCCCCAGGCTGGTTGATTCCTTTTAGAAATATACACTTAGGAAATTGCTTGCTTGTCATGCAAAAAGCTTTGCTTTGCGTGATATGCAATATAGCTGTCTTCACAGAGCCCCCGTCAAATGCAGGAAGGGAGAAAATGATTTGCTCTGCAGAAGTCCAGATTCATTTACCTATTTTTCTGTAAAAATCTGGAAAAACAGCTCTGCAATCAAAGAACAAACATTGTACAATGGACTGCTGTGGCACAGAGATACAAGCAAATACAAACACAGAAGAGCAAGAACTTTAAGCACAGTTCTTGATTTAAAAGAGTATTTCATATTTAAAAAAAGGGGAAGATGATCAGGACTGAAACAACCTTGTTTAGTACAGAAATGCGTGAGCTGCAATGAGAAAGAAGTCCTGGGATATTTTTTAGCTGAGTACTGCGTAAAACTACAGAAAAAAAAAAAAAAAAGCCAAGAACACTTCCCCAGGCAGCCTTTAGTCTTCAAGTCAGTCCTTGCTATTGAATTGATCAGTGTCCAATTCCTGTATTTAATTTCTAATCAGAGACCTAGGTCTTACATACGTTCTACAGCACACAAAAGTTTTCTGACTAAAGTGAGCAACTGATTCAGTGTACGTGAGTTAGGTCAGCAAAGAAAAGGGTGGACAAGGTGTAGACAAGGAAGAGAACCTTATTCCAGTTTTGTAACAGGATTACACCAGTATTTGTATCTTAGTACAGAAAATAAAATAACACAGATGAGTAGAAGAGGAATAAAATGGGAGATCACACTAGAGCAAACATTTTATACTTAAATCAGCAATTGCTTATATCTGTTTCTGTTCTGCAACAACTAGCTTCGTTCATGCTTGCTCCAAGACCATCCCTGTCTTTTGCAGGAGGGCTTGGGAGGGGGAAGAGAAATAAAATGTCTACACGTACCTCTTCAATGTGTGACGGGATTTTTAAAGGTGGCTGACACAAATACTTGATTGTTTTGTGGTGTCTCGATAGAAAAAACAAACCGATTATCATGAGAATTAAAACAAGGCCAACCAACGTAAATGTTGTTATAATATACACAACTCTGGTCGTCTCTGAAAAAGAAAACAAGGTTGGTTCTTACTTGTACAACATCATACTGAAAGCAACACACAGCAAGCTGAAATTTAGCATCCCCGGCAATCAAGCTATGATTTCCCAGGTTAAGGTCGCAGCCCTGCTATGGATGCACTTCGAACACCTTATTAGCTTCTTCTGTGGTTCCAGAAATCACCAGCTTCCTCCCCTCACCCACGCAGCCCAAGGCACCAGAAACCCCACGAGCAGGTTTCACCTACACGTGTACCCGTGCTTTTAAAGCACGCTGAGGTTCTGCGAAGTCTGGGTGTTGGACATCACGCAGGATTCAAGAGAGGGACAAATGCTGTTACCTTGCAGATTGCAGATGCCTCCTCTTTCCCTTGTCCTATTTTATATTTTGTACCCAAAAAATGTCAAAGAAAGATGGTCAAAGAGGAGGGGGATGTTCCTGTCCTGCAGGAGGCAGTGGCTGAGGGTGAGGATCTGCATGAGTAACACCATCTCCTTCATCAACAGTGTCCTCTAATGACCAAGTAGTTGTGTTTTCTTTTTACGTATATTTTATGTGGCCGTAACAGCTTTTGTAAAAGAAAAGGACAAGGGGAAGAGTATAACAAAGACCCTCAACTAGGGACTGAAAAATTCCTCATTAATTTGCCATTAACGACAACTGTGAACTACCATCAGTGGTGCCCTCTTAACATACCTGCCAAATACGGGTACGTGACTGACCAAGTTACACCAGCTAAGGCTCATGTCCTACACCCATCCCCATCATATAAGAAAAGTAACGAAAACAGACTTGTACCATTCATTGGAGTTCTGTAACACTCCGGGATTCTCTGCAGTCCAGGGATCTGCTCATGTAAATACTTCACCAGTTCTATTTCAATCGTAAAACAATAAAGTGTCATTTGCTTTAGATTTTCGATTTTGAACAGTGCATTGTTCACCCACATCTCCTGTTTAAAAGACAAAAGAAAAATGGAGGTGTTACTATAAAAATCGGCCTTCAATGCAATTCTCCTCCCCATATTTATCATTCAAAAAACCATTTTTTTTTCCATAATTCATCTTCCCTTCACATTTCAAGAGAATGAGTGAAATATATTTCAACTTTCCTACTTCACCGTGTTTGAAATTTTATTATTTTTTAAATGAAATGAAGCCTGACCATGTAAAACCATCTACACGAGCATGAACAGCAAAGGCATAGAAACTGATGTGAAGTCTCGCTTTATCCACGACACACTGCTGGATGCTTTCACGCAGCTTCTGTGACACCTCCGGCAGTGAATATAACATAAAGAAGGGGGAAGAAAAAGCAAGCCATGAGAAATGTCTCCAGCACTGGAGGAAGCTGGCAGAAGTGCACTTCAGTGCAGAGCTTCAGCCACGTCAGCTCCTTCTAGTGCCATGAAAAACAGCTGATGGACAGCACAAAACCTCCAAGGCCAACCTTTTGTGGATTTTTAACCTATGAGGGGCTGGAAGAAGGACCTCAGTGAAGCCTGAATTATCATACAAGAGTTACATCTTATCTGAACATCAAACACAGAAGTATTTTATACATGTCAGAAAAAATACATGCTTGTGCAAGGGAGGAAGGAAGTGGAGGCGTTTCAGATTTGGCAAGGCCTTTGATGCACAAGGCTTGAAAAATGTTTTCTGCTTCTGCTTTTCAAGCATTAGACTTGAGAATGTCTTTTTTTTTTTTTAATTCTTCTTCCTTTTTTATTTTTATTTAAAAGAAAAAAAAAAAAAGGCAGCAGCACAGGCACGCAATGAAATACATCAAACCCTCTTCAGTCTCAGTCTGAACAGGGACAGCTCATCCCACCTGTGTCCACCACGTTTCTCATAAATCTGTCTTTCTCTGCCCTAGGAGAAAAGGCAGTGCCAGGCCAAGGCAGCCTGATACTGAAGCCACCAGCACAAGCAAGCCCAGCACAGGAAAGGAGCAAGTATTCTCTAGCTTTTTCCAAAATGCCTAAGTAAACTTTGGAATCTAAATGCCATTTTTAAGCCACCTTCGACACTTTGTGGATCTCTTATTTGAACAGCAATGCAATTTAACCTGATTTCATACAGAGGAAACTAAAAAAAAAAAAAACCACAGATGTTTCCTGAAAGTTTTGTTAAACACATTCAGTGCTATGCTAAATGACCAGAATAACTCATTTTCAGGCCACCAAGTGGTGGCCTTTGCTATTAGAGGAAAAAAAAACAAACCACGTTTGGTTTCTTCCTCCATTTCTGCTGTTTTGCCAAGAGATGCTGACTTACCTCGTAGTCACAGAGGCATTAAGAACAAAATAAATTAGACGTAATTCTTACTTCTTTAGTAGCAGTCGTTGCATTCTCCCAGTAGGACACTTTATACTGGACAGTACCTTCTTTGGATTCAAAAGGGGGTGAGACGCTAATGAGCAGTGAGTCAGAGCTTACGATCACGCTGTTCACTTTAGGGGGCCCTATGGTAGCTGAAAACAAGCAGAGAGAGAGCAGTGAACCTCTGGGATGCTGAACAGCTCATCACAGCATGTCCAGCTTGACCTAGAGCCTCTTATACTCAGCAAATACACCAGGTATCAGCAGCTTTCTCCTCAAGAAAGCGAACGTTTTCTCAACTACTTAATGCATTTAAGAAATCTTGTATTGCAAACGCAACATAAAAAATACCTGAAAGCAAAAATGAAATTAGATAATAAATTTTTTAGGTAACTCTCCCTGGAAATTAAGTAAATCTTCACTAGTATGGATCTGAATCTACCTGTAGATAATGATGATAGAGGTTTTTATTTGTTTTTCTTCAAATGGCCAGTTAAACCACATATTCCATGTTCTTTAAAAACACATTGTTTGGAGGGGTTAACAGGTTGGAAGTTGAGGTACTCTGAGGTCTAAATCATGAAAATACTTTACAAAGCATTGTCATTCCTAAGACAAGAGGCTTGTGCAATCACAGACTATGTATGGTCACTAGTCATTTATCCTTTGTTTCTCCTTCATTAGTTAAGTTTATCAGCATTTGTAAAGCACTCCAGGACCTCAAAATAAAACACTAGTGCATATATTAAAATAATTGGCTGCTTGCATACTACAGGGGGGAAACTACTAATAAAAATGAATCCTTGCATTAAATTATTGCTTGTTTCACCTCAAAAAAACATCAGAACCTGCTCTGTTACTGTTACTTTGGAGAAGATTGGCCTCCATGATCTTTATATTGGTACAGACATTTCAGTTTCTTTCTACTTCCTGTTTCTGTAGAACTGCAAACGCCTCGGTGCGTGTTCTCACTAATTCCCTTTGCTGCTGTCTCAAGCAGGACCGATCCAAATGGTACAGGCACAGAACGGCCCCCAGTCTGGGTGTCTGGCAACTGATCCCACGGCTGGTCACACACCAACGATCAGATAACATCCCTCCTACCCCCAAAGGACCAGACACACAAGCATCTCCCCAGACCAAGCCACCCCTTTGTCCTGTATTCCCATTAGCCTTCCTAACTCCCCAGAGATACCACCCTCCCCCTACGCAAACAATCAGCTGTACTCTTCAGTCAGGACTCAGGCAGCTCCCCACCCCCGTGTGCTCTTCATTACCAGGGAAAGCATCAGGCTCTTCCCAATATGGAGCACCGTTACTCATCACAGCCTACAGGAAAATGCAACCTAAAAGACTGTTCTGCAGCTTCATTAATATTTTGGAGGCTTTTTTAAACTCAACATTTATCTTCTCTGAATCCTGAAAGCAATCACAGCAAGGCAAGGCCTTTGTTCTTACAAAGAACAGTGATATGCTTGTTCACACATTTAATAGGATTTCAAGTGTGCCCTCCTGAACTGTAGCCATGGCAGTTTAGGCTTGTTAGAAAAGAGATCTGTTCAACAGAAACAGGTAGTTTGCACTGAGGCTGCCACAAATCCAGGGGGTACGTGTGTGCATGTGCCAGTGCTGAGTGAGAAAATAAGAAAAACTCTCTAACATAATGCAGGTCGTAACTCTTGTAAGGCTTGGCCATGCAAGGAAACTCATCAGGAACAGGTTTTTCTTTCAATACACCTGCTGAAGGAATGTGCTGCTAACACCACTGCAGAGGAACTGATGTACATCAAATTCCTTGTCATGTACTGAGATTCTCTGAAGTTGTTGCTAACTGAGCACCTACAGTTCTCTCACTTAGCTCTTGTACACCATAGAGTGAAAAATCACAGAACAGATGACACAAGTCTCCTTTGAGAGACCTACTGAAATCATAAATGCCACTTACTGTCTCTCTCTGCCACAAATGGATCCGTTTCCACCCAGTCAGAAGTCATTTGCCCCAGCTCAGACCTCACACGCAAAATAAACGTCCAGAGACGCTCATTCAGTGACAGGGGGAAACTGCACTCAGTCCGGGCGATGCGGGTGCAGTTCATCTCATCCCACTGGTTAAAGGCCCCTCTGCAACACAAACCAGAGGATGAATACAGAATGGTGCAACTAGCTGAGCTCTGAAATACACTCCCACACACCTGGAAGACTTTAGTAACAAAAGGATATGTAACGAAACTACTGCTTTCACAAGCGTTTATCCTACAGCCCTTTCAGCACCTGCACCCCTTCAGTATCAGAACTACAATTAGTGAGGGAGAATGACATGGGAAACCACGCAGCTTTGCTGGGTGCTCTTCAGGTATCCAATCTTTACTCAATTTAGTGGAAATGTCAGAGGCTAAGAGATTCTCAGACTTCAGAAGATGCTGTCAGATACACGTAAAAAACCTGTAATAAACAACTCATTCGTTCATTCCTATGCTTCTTCATTTTCAGCAACTTTTTAAAAACTAAGGGTGTTACTGGATTAGAGCAAAATCAGTTTGGTTGGTTTTTGGAACTATTTACTTACGTTTTAAAATGGACTGTATATAACACCACACCTCTCTCTACTTTAACAGGAGACCACCTCAGCGTGTTATGGAAGTTATAGGAATAAACCTTTACATCCTTGGGTGCTGGTAAACGTGGAGAAGAGTCTAAAACATGAAAAGAAATAAAAATAATTATTAAAACATTCAAGTACACTTAATTAACCTTTTGTCTCCAAGTTCCATCACCACGTTACATTTTAGCTGCTTTGCAGGCAAAACCACTTCTCATTCCATTTCTAAGTGCACTGGTACATTTAAGTCCCTGCTATCCACAAAGCACTGAATTGCAACTGATTTGTTCCATATAGAATACAGCTCCGGAACCATCAAGTCCAATAAAAAAGAATTAACCCTATCCAACTCCCCCCAAAAACCGTAACTTTGGGTCCGCAGTCACTTGTCGCTATTTCAGTTCTCTCTCGACCCTACTGTGTTACCAACTCAGAACACATTTTTCTGGATAATCTGCCTCTTGCTAGCTTGGTTGAAAGCGTCAAGGTTGCTTCAATGAAGCTTTTGAGCAAACTTTTCCAGTGGAAGAAGAAAATGTTTCTTCCCCAACTTAAATATTCATGATTACAGGTTAGGGTTATAGGGTTAGGGTTGCACCCATTCTATTTGGGAGCCTGAAGCGTTGCCAGTTTTGAAACAGGTGTCACACCACAGATAAGGACAGAAACCTCTGTTAGAGGTGCATCTTCCACTAGCAGGAACACATCCAGCCAAATTTGGTCACGTTGTACGGTCCGGGGACTGATGTAAGACCTCAAGTGCTTTCAGGCAGCTTGTCAGGAAGTGAACGACACAGAAGTTGAAAGCAAATGGCAGTCCTCCAGCACAGGGAGCGGGCACCCCCCTGCCACCCCGAGCAGGGCGGAGGAAGCAGCCGTCTGCTTGGCACTGCCAAAGGCCAGGCACGGAGCTGGGGCTGTAAAAAAGGCACATGGAGAGAGGCAATAGCTGGCCTATCTGCAAAGCCAAGCCACTGAAAGGCAAGGAGAACGGTGATAAGGAGATGGGAGAGCCCAAAGATGTCAAGATTACCCAGCACGTAGGCTGAGCTGAGGAAGAGATGAAAACACGGTTATCAAGCGTCTTTTATGACCAGAAAAACCTCACTCTGTGAATCACAGAACTGCTGTGACTCAGTGGGAAGGGGCACGTGGGGTCTGCAGCCAGCCCCCCGCCACCAGCCCAGGTGCTCAGGGCTTTCTGCAGGCAGCCCCAAAACCCCTCAGGAGGGAGACAAGCACCTTCACGGCCTGCCTTTCCTTGAGGGAAGAAGGCTGTCCTTCCACGCCTGGCTAGTATCAGTCCACATAGCGATCACCTACTCCACAAGGCACATTGGGCCTACAGGTCCAAAGCTCAAAGATGGCCATGACGTGACACGATAGCCCACGTGGTAAGGCTTCCTTTCGTTGGTGTTGCTCTCAAGACAATATTCTCCTAAGATATAGTTCGTTTATTTATACACAAATATCTGAAGATAGAGCACTCATGGGGAATTCTGGCCCATCCTTCTGCGGGAATATTGGAATAGCTTTGAATTTTTATTTCCACATCTGATTTTGTCACTGCTGCCGACAGTGCTACCTTTAAGAAGAGGCCTAACACCAGCATCTTAACATCCTTCACACACAGGACAGAAACCATACAAATCTTCATGAAGTTGTGCATTAAGCCCCAAGTCCCAAATATGAAAAAAATGGTTACACTCTCCAAGTTTTAATTGGGTATTTTCCTAGTTTCTTAGCCACAGCTTTCGTGTAGTGCTCTTAAGTAAACACACATTACATGACATTGCAGAGGCACCGTTCAGCTTTGTAAGCTTGAGATTCTTTAAAGTTACAGTTAGAAATGCTACCTAAGCTATTAATCTTGTGTATTTTAAAAGCTACTTGGAAACTTTCATTCAAGAAAAGTTTTCACTTTCTAGCCACAGAGATTCTGTCGCTGCTGGTCTGGCATGTGGCAAGGTATCTCACACCATCAGTAATCTGCACTGTCAGACATCCGATACAAGCTAATTTTACAAAATTCAAGAAGGTTGCCAGATCAAAATACAAGTATTAGAATTTTTTTCTCCCTCTAAAAAAAATAAAATAGAGTAATGAAGGATGAGGGCAGATGGTTCATTTTCTCTGCTATCAGGACTGCACCCTCCTTACCTTACCTTAGATTAGCACTCAGAAATGTAAATTCCTGAACTCTTTAAGGATCATTAATTTGTACTACCAAGGCAACAGAGCACACACTTCGGCAGAAAGCACCTACGTATGCAAGCGTCCTGGAAACACGCCCCAAACACAAGCCACCTCACCCAGGGATGGGCAGAAGTGCCCTGTCCTCCTTCCTCCCTGCCCACAGAGAAGCTGCTTTCAAAGCACCTGCCAAACAAGCCTCAGCCTCTTTCCTCCTGATACCCACACTTCTCGACGCTTCAAGCCACAAGTCAAAACTTTCACATAGCCGAGCGTGAAGCCACAGGTTACGGCGAGTGAAACCAGGCCAGCCTGGCCTAGCTGCTGGTTTCACAGCCTCTGTGCCTGCTCCCGAGTGACTTCTGAACCCTGCATCAGCCTCGGGATGCACCATTTTGGCAAAGAAGGAAGTAGCCTTTTTTTTTTTTTTTTTCTCTTTTCTGCTGGACTTCAGCTGTCGTAGCTTACTGAACTGGCTCCTCACGCTGCCAGGCAGGCAGCAAAGCCTGTAAAAAAATGACTAACAGAAGCATGTGGCCAAATGGGGATGGCCGGCAGCAGCTGGCCATTGCTTCTGGTTGGATTTCAAGGCACAGCTCCCCCTTCTCCACAGGGAGAAAGACGCCCCAGCAGGACGGGGAGGAGGCCCTGAGCTGGCCAAACACCACAGCAGCTCCCTGGGAAGCCATCAGCAAACAGGGGAGAGCAGGAGCGGGCGCGGAGGTTGCAGGGTAGCGGAGCAATGACCCCGCAGCACACACACAGCTCGGCCAGGGCTGACACAGCCGCTCCTGCCTGCTTGTGGGGATCCGTCCCAAAGGCAGAAGCGTGCTGGCTCCTCAGCTGTATAGCTCAGGCTCTGCTTGGATAGGGGAAGCCTCCCACGTTGGCTGAGCCCAACAGCACCCCTGAGACTTGGGGTCCCAGATGGGACTCTTGGAGTCCCAGATAGGGCTCTCGGGGTCCCAGATGGGGCTCTCGGGGTCCCGTGGCAGCCAGCACAGCGCACCAAACGCCGCAGCGCTTGCACCAACCCTCCCCCCGAGCCCACCCCGCAGCACGGTGGCTCCCCCCCGGAGCCCCCACCCGGCCCGCCCCGGCGCTCTGCCCCACGCACCTTCACCCGAAGCCCGGGCCGGGCCGAGGAGGAGGAGGATGAAGAGAAGGAGGAAGAAGGAGAGGAGCAGCGCCCGCCACGGCATGGCCCGGCCCCGGGCTAGCGTCGCGCCGGCCCCGCTCGCCCCTCGGCGGCAGCGCGGCCCCGGAGGAGCGGGGCCGGGCGCGGAGAACCGGGGGGGAACCGGGGCTGAGCCGGGCCGCAGCCACCGCCCCGGCCCCGCTCCTCCTCCTCCTCCGCCTCCAGCGAGGCGGGTCCCGGCCGCGGCCACGCCTGGGGCGGCCCCGGGCTGGGTGCCTGCAGGCTGGGCTCCGTGATGGCCTCCCTGCTTCCCCCCTGCCTTCCTTACATCCTCCCTCCCTTCTGTCCTCCCTCCCTCTCTCCCATCTTCCCTCCCTTCCTTTTATCTTCCCTCCCTTCCTTCTTTCCATCCTCCCTCCCTTCCTTCCTTCCCTTCCTTCTTTCCTCCTTCCTTCTTTCTTCCCTCCCTCCCTCCCCTCTCTCCTTTCTCCCTCCCTTCATCCCTTCTTTCCTTCCTTCCTTCCCTCCTTCCTCCCTCTCTTCTCTCCCTCCTTCTCTCCTTCACCCAGTGCCCTCATGCCCGCCGCGGCGGCTCGCAGCCCTGACCACATGCGGTACGGGCGCCCTCAGAGCCCCGCGTGCCTGCCTACGGCGTGCGGTCGACGTGAGAAAATCTCGCACGAAGCGGTTAAAGTTCCTCGGCTTTCTCCGTCTCTTTCTGGCATAAACACTGACGCGTGGTTAAGTCTAACCGCAGGCCTTTAGCCGATGTTATTGATTACGGTGTCGCGACTCAAAAACCAGGAGGCAGCGGTCCCCCCAGACGGCTGCTGTGCTACCAGAACCATTATTATTTGTAAACCATTCACCAGGTAGGTAGGGATCCAGTGTCTTCAAGACCCTCAGCACTGCACTTCAGCTTAAAAGCACAAGAAAGTGGCGGAGCACTCCTTGCATCCCCTGAACAAAGCCCATACCCTCTCTTTTATATGTTTCAAAGAGGAAAAAATGTCTTGTTAGTGCCAGATTGAGAACTGTGACCAGCAGTTTGCCAACAGAGGAAACCACACAGAGTTAGGACGCTTGCAACTTCCTTCGTTCTCAGAAGGTATTGATAAAAGTGGCGTTTGGCTGCCTAAAGGCAGCAAGGTTGACACCACAGGCATCCTATTTCCAGCAAAAGGTAAACGGGCGAGAGCAGCAAGGCAGTAGATAAGGCTGAGCGGCTTTGGTTTCCAAGTAAGCTTGGGTGAATCACTTCGTTCTTCGCATGTCAGTTCTTCCTCAATCGAAAAAGATTCCTGCCTTTCCCTTTCTCATGCATGGCCTGCTCACAGTGCAAGTTTTTGGGGCAGAGGTCCTGCTGTTTCATGGTACAGTTGTAAAAGGGGCCGGAATCTCAGCTGAAGGCTTTTAACACCGACAGGAATGCTAATGGCTAGACACAAGTATAAACAGAGGAGGAGGAGAAGATGGGGAAAAAAAAATAAAAAAAATAAAAAGCCAAAAGCACTTTTCTGAACATGCCTGACCTGCTTTTGAACCCTTCTGGGAAGAGTGACTCACCTCTCAGTTGAGCGCTGCTGTTCTACTGAAACCCTCCGCTCCACAAGCTTCGCTTTTGGGATTTCCCCAGTGAGCAGCCCGTGCAAAGAAGCAGATCCTTTATTAATAATGTCTGAAGCCAGTGAAGGAATTTTGGTCACACAGCATTAGTGTGACTCACAGTGTGCTTCTGGGCATGTGGAGGCAAGTGGGTAATTGGCCGCTTGTGGCTCTGAAACCTAAAGGGCAAAGTGGCTGGGCAGAGCATGTCCAGAAGGCATGGTAATTTTGGTGGCATCTCTAGGTCATGCATTAAAGAAATTTTGATTCAGAGAGGAAGGTCGCGTATATTGAAAAGCACTTCAAAATATGAATTGTAAAGTGGGGTTTCCCTCCACCCTTGCACTGGAAGACCTGTATTTACTGTAACTGTTGGAGGAATCCCATAACCAAGCGTGTGTTTTCCCTTTGCCAAACCAGACAGGCAACTTTACAAGCTTTGGACTTTGTTCCAGCTGATCTCTCTGCTACCTTGAACTTCCTTTTAAGTCATAGCCCAAGGAAATTACTCTCTTACAGTCTAAATGGCTGTTAGGAGGGGCATCAAGATGACCGGTCATGCTTCATGGAAGAAAGGTTAACAAAACATGTGGTTTTCACCATCAGTTGTAGCTTAAGTAGAGCTGAACAGAGAGAGGAGCGAATTGAGAAGAAACATTGATTTAATGAAGATGGAGGAAAGAGAGAATTTGAATCAATGCAATGTCTGATTTTTTCAATGAGCTCCAGAAGAAAGAGACAAAAAAAAAAGAAAAAAAAAGAAAAAAAAAAAGAGAGAGAGAGAGAATAAACCCAAGAAATCTGTAGAGCTTACAAGAGTTCAGAGATAATTATGTATGTTGTTTTCTTTTCTTTGAGTTTAGAGAGCAAAAAGCAAAGTTAGTACCATATCAGAAAGCAAGGTATAAATTCATTTTTCTTGCTCGCTTCCTTTCCTCAACAAAGGTATCAACACGAGAAAGCGACAGTAGAAGGAAGTACACTCCAGCAGAGAAATAGCTCCGAAATATGCCTGCCAGTTACAAGCTCTTAAAAGAAAAATATCACTGAGAAGTCTTATATGTAGAAAAAAACCCAATACATTAATTATGGCACATAATGGCAATAAATTGACATAATAATTACTTATAAGTACTTTGGGGTATATTTCACCAATGCAAACAATTTTCTACCTTAAAATCTAAGTCTTGCTGGTTATTATGCATGGATGTTTGGGTCCACCCTTGTGAAGCTGAAACCAATGCACCAATGAAGATAGCTAAGCAATATCAAGGCAATTACTTTCCTGCAGCTAAATTACCAACACAGAATCTTGAAAAAAATTTGAATCCACAAATGGTAAGAAATTTCTCAAAAAGTAACACGTTTCACCTTTACATTTGAAATACAGAGAGGAAATGCAGTGATTCTAAGATCCAGGGACACCTCATGCATCAGATAATGAGTAGTAGTAGGTGGACAGTTTTGAGACCACAGAAATATAAGAGGAAAATCAGCCACCTTCTCTGTATCCCTCCATTCACCCTCTTCTAAGCACATAATGCAAACAACCTGGGCTGACTCAGTCAGGAAACAAGGCAGAAAAAGACATTTTTTTAAATCCCTTCCTGGAAGGGAAATGTAATTAAGCTGTTTGACTTTGTCCTGACGTAAATATATATATAAATCTTGTAGGAAAACCGTGCTGGATGGTGGTCAGTTTGGATGCAAAGCCTCAGAGTCTCAGCCTGCAAAATCTACTTACTTGTGGGAGAAAGCTGGAGTGATCTGGCCTCTCATCTGCAATCTGGGTCCTAAGGGTATTTAAGCATTTAAATGTACATTTGCAGTTCGGGGAAAAAAAAATGTTTTTTTAGAAGTTCAGCTCCCAGTGGGAGTAACAAAAATATTGTGGTCCCCAGCATCTGACAGACTCAGCCTTCTGCAGCTCCCTTCTGTTCACAAGGGTTTGGTGACGGGAAACATCACTGCACAACAAACAGATAAGGCATCTGGCTCTAGCACCTCATGCTCTTATTCCCAACCTGCAGAGGCACAGGTGTTGCCATCTAATATGGCCAACTTCAAAACTTAAAAACAAATCATAAATTTTAAAAATTATCTTAATATCTTGATATTGGGGGTAACGATCATATTGCGTTTTTGTTGGGTGTGATGGGATATTCAGACATCCCATTCTGTCTTTGGTTGTCTGAGAGAGCAAATGAGCATCGTATCTATTCACAAATGCATGGAAAGAGGTGATTTGGGGTGGTGCTGTGGAGCTGATAAGCATCTATTTATTCTCTCTCACTCTCTCTCTCTCTCTCTCTCTCTCTCGTCCCTTGATGCAGCCGCCTAAGCCTTGACCCCTCGTAAGTAGGGTCGAGATAAGGACCATGATGAGGTACGCAGACGAGCACAGCTTTCCAAAGCCAGCAACTTAAGTAGCCTGAGTTCCCACCAACTCTTTTCTGAGCTTGATATTCTTCACCATCTCTCAGAGATCAGCCGTTCTGTCAGTAAGGTAGTTACATGCTAGTCGGGAATTCCTGAGCTCAATACCGCCATTGAGAAAGGCTCTGTCTCTGACTGGAGGGAATTCCCACAGCAGCACACAGTCAGAAATGCCTGACCCATGGGAAACGAGGCTTAAAGATCATTAAAGATCCTTAGCGTGTTCAGTACACTTCTCTAAGCTCTTCTGAGATAATTTAAAATGAAAAATGGACTGAAGGCAGACATATCACACCAGGAAAGCTAGTTCTTGAGTTCCTCGGTTGTATTTTAGCCAGTTCTTGAGTTTTCATTGGAAAGTTGACTCTGTCATACTTTGTGTTTTGATTTTTATAGCACACAGAAGTGTTGGTTTTAATTAACATTCACTATCAGGCAAAAGTAGGAAACATTTTTGTCTGTTTAGTACTTAATAAGACGTATTACAGTGCAAGTTTGGCCCTGCTAAACTCTCTGCAGGTGGTCTTCTCCCTCTCAGGGGCATAGCAGCAAGTTGGATGTATATGAGGCTCAGATTATACTGTTTGTGCCAGTGCAAAGGAAGAAGAAGAGATCAGGAAGAAAAGCAGGAACACCTCCTGCCCTTGATCTGGTTTGCATTTTTTGAATTAGACCATTATTTAGGATATCTACTGGTGAACTGAGCAACTGGAGTAGACTTCCCTACAGCACAATGTATTTGAGCCCATTCTGGTGTGTGTTTTTCAGGATGCTGCAGTGCTTACATTAAAAAAAAAAAAAAAAGTTTTAGTGATTCATTTACAGTAACTCTGATGAAATAAAGCCTCCTAGAAACAGAGAGGAAGTATAATGAGTGATGGCATGCTTACTTCAAGCAGCTTTCATAACCGGCAAAAACAGAGATGTGATTGTATAGACCGATAACGCGCGCTATGGATAAGCTCGTCTACCAGAGCGTTGTTTCCAAGACACAGCATGTCTTGATATCTGAAAAGCAAGCATTAATTTAAGATGCTTGGATGTGTTGTGGATGTTAAATAGTTGCAATTACAAAAAAGTCGCGGTGGCAGGAGGACAAAAGACAACTTCCTCAAATACTGACATTTAGCTACAGCATTGCTTGGAAGATGCTGGTTTTGGTGTGGGAATTTCCAAGGGTCAGGGGTGGGAGGTTAAAACAGATGAATGCTCTAGGTCATTCTTATTTGAAAAGGGGACTTGAGGAACATTAGCTGATGAAATATTAAGTATTATTTCAGGTACTGGGAGGCTTGCAGCACCGGGAAATGACTTTAAAAGCACCTCTAGTAAACATGAGTATCCCACCCAGCGGTGTGTAAATAGCTCCCCTTTCTTCTTTGAGCTGACACCTAAGACAAGCATCCACTTTGTGGTAAGTGCAGGCAGCACCCACGTTAAAGTGACTGGGAGAGGATCCCTGGCATCCCACCTGAAGAAAAGCCAGGCCAGCTGCTGGGCTGTTGCACTGTAAAGAGGCACCTATTTTGAATGAATGTTGCCAACACCTCTTGGGTTCTTGATGAACAAAATCCTAATTAGACTTTGGGGCTCTGTCTTGGCTCCCTCAAAACTTTTGTTTTAAGCAGTTTTCCACTGAGACGTCCTGCTGTGGGCACAGACTAGGAGGGTCGAGTGCAGCTTGTCTTGATGCTATGACAAAGCATGCTTGAAGCGAGAGGGGGATCAAAAGGAGAGCTTTCACGTTTTTAGCCATTCAGAAGAAAACATATGGATTCACTCAGTCTGGATGATTATGCTCTGGCACCACTTTAAGATTCAGTTGAAATTTGATATCAAGTAATTCATTCTAAGGAAAAATAAAAAAATAATAATAAAAATAATTAAAAAAAAAGGAAGAAAATGAATGTCTCCTGGCAATCTCCCACCCAAATAACAGAATTAACCGTTACCAGGAAGGAAGATATCATAAATATATGAAGGTGGAAACAAGCTGCTCAAAACATTTCCTCCTGCAGGATAATTAAAGCCCTAAGTCTGCTGACCGCCATGGCATTGTTTTGCTTTCCTTATAGGATTTCAGTCATCTTTGGCCTTGTATTATGCAACAGGAAGCTGTCTGCTTTTGTCAGTTTATTTTTTATTTTTTCCTGCCAGTTTGCTGAGCCATGAGGGCTCTGACAAAAGTAGCTCTGGCACAAGAGAAAGGGTGAAACTGCATTCCTGAGAACAGTGACAGCCAGCAGGAAGGTAGGCTTAGGGTGCTGTGAAAATGCAACCCATGCTTAAATCCTGTTGAGAAAGTGAGTCCTTCACAGGATGAGTCTTGGTAGGCCTAGCAAACAAAACAAAACAAAACACTCATAGTCGAATAGAGCTAAACAGAGTAGACAATGAAAAGTAAAAGAAGCTGCCAAAGGACTTTATGATTACTTCTTACAGAAAAATGAGAGCTTGTCCAGATTCCAAAACGCAACACAAAGTTCAGGGAAAAGAAACAAGGATTGGAGATAGGGATAACTGAACCTCAGTCTGTGGGCATCAACTGTTTTGCTTTGTAGGTTTCTCTGAAAAATGAGAATTGAATGATTGTGTTTCTCTGAGCCTTCCTGCATCCAAGTTACGAGGTACAAGCTAAGATGCAAGCAAAGAATTTGGTGTAGCAGCTTGGCAGAAGATCTATCTGGAAACAAAGACAGAGACCCAGTTTTTCACTTGGAGCCCCTTATGAGATCTCAGTACCAAAATGATGTGGACCTTACGGGGGCTGGCAGACATGTGGGAAGACAAAAGTCATCTGAAGTGCAGAGAGTTCAAGCCTCAGTCTCTCAGGGCGTATTCCCAAAGAGATGAGGCAGCTCTATAGCTGGCACACTGAGGAGTGGTAGTGGAGTGCAACAAAGTCCAGGACTTTCAGGATAACCTTGAGTTTGCCATATTCTAAGGCACGGAATACTTGTGAGCCGGTCATCCCATTCAGCTGTTCCTCTTTTGCCTGCACTGAGCATTTTCTGTGATCCCAGTTTTACCAATGACTCTGTGCATTCGTGGAAAAACAATGAGAGGGAATCAAATCTGAGTTAGGAACGGTTTGGGACCACTATAAAGCAAAGGTTCGTCTGATACAACACTTAAATGTGATGTCAAAATACACAGCTTGCAGGCTGAGAGATGTGAATCAATCCCTTTACTGAAAGGGACATTACGGATGCTGGAACAACAATTTCAAAATATGTGGATAAAAGCATTTTGGTCTCTGAAATCTAAAATAAGCCTCAAGCCTCTGTTTCAGGAAATAGCCAGGGAATAGTGACCGTGATACCTCTTTCTCTGAAGGTGAATGGTCATGGAATTGGTCACTGTCAGGCCGAGCAATAGTACTTGTGAAAATCTCCTCCACTGGGACATTGAGTAAGGTCCCTGAAAAAGAAATAGGCAAGATATGTTTAGAAATGGTAATACCATAAGTTAGTTTTAGAGACAGTAACTAACTACCCGTTTGTCCAATGTTTTAGTCTGCCAAGTGTGATTAGATGTTTGCTGCAATAACCTTTGGGGATGGTAACTTTGGGAACTAGAGAGGAACAGGCGACTAAAGCCAGGAAAAATACATTGATTTGTGTCCTATAGGCTACTCCCAAAAGTTCTCTGGAGTTGAGGGCTGCAATGCAAATATAGCTGAATTTTTTTTGATGCATTAACAAAAGCTCTGCTTAAATCTCAGAAACCTCGGTATGAGAAAGTTTTTGCAAATAAGAAGACACATAGTATGGGCAGAAAATGGTTCTCCTCCTAGAGGTATAGTCAAGATCTTAAAAGTTTTCTGGGAAAACCTTGGTTGAACGAAACGCTTCATTCCAAGTGCAATATAATTTTGTTGTTGTTGTTGTTATTTTCTACAAACTGTAAACCCTCAGCATTTAAAAACAAAAATTTGTTGCCAAGAACACCTCTGAAGGACGGCTGGTATGGCAATTGACCCAGAAGGCAAGTTGAAGGCACTGGGGGAACCCAGATTTCTGCCAAAGATGCATCCAGACCTCTTGCATCTGATTTAGACTTTGTATAGCTTTTCTGCTATGTAAAGAGAGTGATCCTATGCTTAGGGGAAGGGCACTGGATTATGCATAGGCGATAGCATTCTTTTATGGCCTTTGACACACAGATACATGGAGCGTTGCCAGAGCCTTTGATGACGTGTGAGGAGGCAGGAAATCACTGCGTAGATCAGCACAGCCCAGATCCCTGAGGACTGCCTCCTTTAATCACTGTAGGCAGAAGGATAACGGAGTAAAGGTGAGAGAACTATCAGAGATCTCAGGCTGCTTCTGGGATATGTGAATATTTTTATTTTATTTTTTTCTGATGAAAAATATTCTGTGGTGCTCTTTTCTAGGGAGAGCTCCACAAACCCTTAGTCTTGCCTGTTAGTTTCTACCACTTGCACTCAGCCTTCAGCTGAGGAGCGAGGCTGGCAATACCAACACGTGCTCTGTGTTTCGTGTCAAAGCGCTAAGGGTAATGGTGGTGGCTCTGCAGGAGAGGACACCCTTCTGCTACCAGAAACATGCCTACAGGCAGCTGAGGTTTGAGATCAGTATAGCGCAGAAGAATCAGTCTGAAGA
Source organism: Anas platyrhynchos (assembly GCF_047663525.1). Lineage (NCBI taxonomy): Eukaryota > Metazoa > Chordata > Aves > Anseriformes > Anatidae > Anas > Anas platyrhynchos. The sequence goes on along the minus strand of NC_092587.1, from coordinate 110,742,640 downwards.
CAAAGCGGGGGACGAGGGAAAACTGGTCTTACCAGAGAAGTGAATAAGTTTTTAGGAGGTCAACAAGGGCCTTACAAAAAGCAGAAAAAGCCCCAACAACGCAGTTTGCTAGGAAAGCAGGAGTAGAAGCTTGCTATGACTCAGCCAAGAAATTCAGAAGAACTGAGAGGGAGGGGCTGCTGCTCCTCTCATAAACACAGAGGGCAACCAGGGTAAAAAAAAAACAAACAGCCAGGATGGCTGCTTAATATGCAGGCTGCTTAGTGCGAATCTACATCTAGATGTGTGTACCTAGGTGTGCTTGAAGGAGAATTTAGATTGCATCCCCTTTATGGGATTACTACATTAATGCTAGTATAAGTTTTAAAAAAATATAAACCTGAAGTGTCCCAGTTCTGCAGACTGGGCTACAGGGACAAAACCTAGCGGTTTTCTAGGGTGTCGTTCACAGGAGCAGGGCCTGTAAACTCAGAGGGGAAATTAACTCCAGAAAGATTTGCTAGAGGAAAACATGCTCAGGGTGAAGGCAGCTAGACTGATAGACATTTGCATATTCACATACCCACACACACTGAGTGAGAGGCTGATGATGTAAGAAAAATCTTATTGAGCCTCACATTGAAATTTTTTTATTATTATTATTATTTTTTTAATTGAGGTAGCATCAGTCCCATAAGGGAAAGATATAAAACTGCTGACATCATCTGTGTTTTTCAGCTTTCCAACTATGAACTTTCTTGTATTTTACTTCAATGTGATGCTTTTTCCTCCTCCTTTCCTTTACAAAGCCTAGAAAGGTGCACAAGAACACAGAGCTGGGACCAGGCCTATTGACAGTGTGGATGGCTGGAGGGTATCACCGCCAATCCCACAAGGGCAGTTCACCAATCTTATTTATTTATTTATTTATTTATTTTTCTGGCAAGTTTTCACATACATTTTATGTACAGTGTAAAAGATGCTTTGGCTTAAAAGTACCAACAGGCACCTTTCTTGGGATAGCAAGCAAGATTATGAGGCTAGGTCAAGGCTAGACCTTCTCCAAAACTGTGTATATGTATGTGACATCCTATTTATATGATGTAGTATGTCTATGACATACTATGTATATGACAACCCCACTCAAACATTTACATTCTTGGGAGCTTAGTATATGTTTATAATACACAAAATAAATTAATCACTATCTCTGTGTAGAGGTATGTGGAAGGAGAGTGTCTGCTCCTTTAAGGTTATCTGATCAAGGAGCTTTTTCGATGCTACAGGATAACGATAAAAGGAAGAATACATAAACAAGATACAGGTACAACAAAAGCAGCACTGGGAACCCAACCCTCTTGTCCCACCGACTGATAAGGGCAGATGAGTTTATTCCACCAAGGTTAGCTGATCTGCAGACCGTGGGAAGACTAAGGGAAGGAGGAGGGAAACCAGAAGTAAAACACACAGACCCACACCTGATCACCGCAGTCTATCCTATCATCTTATCAGATCTTTTCTTAACTCTCTCTGTGCATATTCTCACCCTCTGTCTCTCTTTCACAGAGACATCTCTTGACACACAGCTGCACTGTTTAACAGGGACTGGCCACTGGGCTCAGGTTGAGTGCCAGAATCCAACGTTACAGGATTTGGCTTTTAGATTTCCTCAGAAATGGATCGAGAAGCCTGGTTATTGACATGACTGCAATCCCCACTTTCCCTGGGGCCCAGCTAAACAAAATGAAACCAGCTTTCTGACGTGTGACCGCACACAATAAAAAAGCAGCTCCAGCTATGGGTGCTTTCTAAACGAAGATGTAGAAGAGAAAAATCTAATGAGATGATGGATTTAATAAAAAAAAAAAAAAGGAAAAAAAAAAAACCACTTGTGTGGCTAAGGTTACCCTTTTATTTAATAGTGTACATTTTCCACAAGTTCTCGGTGTTCATTTTACCTTTACTCAGTAGAAAAATGAGATCTGCTTTCTTTCAAATATTTAACTTGACAGGTTTAGGTGGTTTATATTTCAGAAATGGCTTTATTTGGACCTAATATTTTAAACCAATGTTTCAGTTCGTTATTACATAGCTTCATGATTAGAAACTTTAAGCACTCAAAACCTCTCCATCCTCTTCTGCATGACAACACACAATGTAGGATTACAGCCTAAGGAAATCTCTACAGATATATCTTGATTTAGGAGGGTACAGATACAATTTTACAGCTATGAGAAAACACACAGTTGCCAAGGTACAATAATATCCCCAAGCAAATGACTAATAACGTCCATCGACCTTCCTGTCCCATGCTCCACGATTCAATAATTCACATTGCTGCAGGTAAAGCAACCGTAGAGTGGCATGCTCGGCTCCTGTAGCTGTGCCAAGGTTTGCTTAGCTTTTGATCATTAACTATATAACCAGCAAACGTATTTTAGAAACAGAGAACTCTGCCATTTCCTTGATTGAGGAGAAGGGTAAAAAAGACAAATTGACAAAGCTGCCAGTGAACCACACACAAAACCTAATACAGTATTACTGAGGATACAGAAATTTCATTTCCTTTGTCATACACCTTGTGGCACACTGTAAATCATTCCACAAACACACCTGACAGCTGCTTTTGGAAATGAACCCTCGTTAATTTTGTGTGTGTGTGTTACTAGAACACGTTACAGTGCTGAAAGTGACAGTGCTGGAGCAAAAGGGCTGAGACATATTTGTAAGTATCAGCTAATATGCGTATTTACCAGTCTAACCTGATTAAAATAGAAACAGGGATCCTGTGCTAGATTGAATGCATTTTGGACGTTTGTTCCAAGAAAATTAACACCGAAATCCTCAGTGGATAGCCTCAAAGAAACAATGCTGAAGGAACTGCAATGCCAGTGTACAAACTGGGAGCACCAGCCTGCGCAGCCACATAAAGCCCAAATAATTGACAAACAGCCATGTTTGTCATTATACATGAAATAATAATTTTCAATAATTTTAAATTTTATTAAAAATTAATTTTAAATATCAATATTTTAAGGTGCTTTAAATCAACACAGCTTTGCATCACTACACAGTCAGTTCCGTGTATATTTGAACTATGGCAAGGATCTGAGGATAAGGTGCTTATTGCAGGAAAAGACTGGCTCGATGGTGTGGGACATTTTAATTTCAAATTGTAATCAGTCTGCTTTTAAAGCCCTAATTTATGAGTTGGGCGGAGGAGGGAATGTTTTCTTTTTACAAAGCTGTCTGAGTATTTCCCCTGCCTGTGTCCCATCTCAGACCTCAGGTGGGAGTTTGCTGTTGTAAAACCAGCAGAGGGAGCTCAAAACGTTAGGTACCATCATTGCTTACAGCAAGGGATGCCAGGAAAAAAAAAAAAAAAAAAAAAAGGAAAAGGTATTGATTTCTTGTAGTTGGATAATAAAACCTGCCAAGTTTAGTAATTAAATAATGCTCGATGAAGGAAAGGGAATACAGTTACAGGAACCTAAGCAAAGCTGCACGGACACCATTTTCTTTTTGAACATGCTTTCCACTTGCTGATTTGCAAGGTGCCAATTACATTTAATACTAATTACCAGATTACTTTCAGGACACCTGAAACTACACACACACAAAAACGAAAATTAAATACAGAGGTTTTTTTTTTTTTTTTTTTTTTTTCCTACTTTGTTGTCTCTGTACATGGCTAAGCAGAAATTTATTTGATTCTAAGCCATTCCCAGTCACGTTAACAAGACCTAATGCGTTGCTTACATGGTGGTAGCTTTCACTAGCACGATTTGACAATTACTAGCAGATGCTTTGATGGTCTTTGGGACCATCAATTCAACATCACAAAAAATAAGATGTCACGGTTTGTATGTTTCTACATTACAAAGAGTTTCCTAGTGTTAGTTGCCTCCTGTGCAAAGAAAACAAGACAAAAGTTGCTGCTTGGTGGTATCAAGATCTTTTAGATCCTTTTGTGAAATCAAGACCCTTGGACAATATGAGTTTTTCTAGGTATTAAGTTGTTACAAAATACTTCCCAAGAAACTAAATAAAATCATCTGCCCTGACTGATGTCTTTTTTTTTTTTTTTTTTTTTTTTAAAAAGGTGCAACAACAGTTTTAAGGGATCTGGCTCAACCAGGACCGCAAGAAGCAGGTTACCCAGGACCACGTCCAGATGGGTTTTGAAGATCTCCAAGCAGGAAGACCCCACCACCCCTCCAGGCAACTCGTGCCCCATCACCCGCACAGTAGAGAAGTGCTTCCTGATAACAGCCTCCTGTGCTTCAGTTTGTGCACCAGCCAAGCTAGTGGCATTACATAGGCAATTATCATTCAGTAATGATTCACAACGACAATCCAATATCCCCCCAAAATACCACTGAACTGTGTACTGGCTATTTTTTTTTTCTTACAACGTCAACTTTATGATTCTGAAATTGGCTCAAAAGAAAATCTTAATAACATAAACCATTCCAGAAGCAGAAATCATGGGAAAATCACTGCATCTGTGACTCAGTATGCAAAAAATCATTACCAGATGCTCGCTTCCTTTCAAGTAAAAATCCCATGACAGGAAATTTCTGCTTCCCAAGCCTAAAAGCAGATTATATTCCAAATATCCCACACAGTATCAACCTTGGTTAAGTGCTTCTGCTCTGAAAACCACTATTTGCTTAACTTGCTTATGAGTTTTATGCTCAATACTGACAAATCCTACTCACAACATCCAGTTGAAGTAGTCAGTTTTTAATATTTTATTTCTACTGAATAAATTCAGTGGGAGTAGTCAAATAATTCCTTCTCAATTTCTTCCAAACCAAGTAATAAGTATTTGTTCTCTCTTTAGAGATATTTTGAACTAGGAGTAAGGAAAAGCACTTTGAGAATCTTATAAAGAAAGACTTCAGAAATTGAGAAAGAGATATTTAAACAAAGTTCCTTTATGCATTTCTAACAAACCAATCTTGGAAGGTAGACTGCAAAAGTTTTGTCAACTTATTTTTCTAATGTAATATTTCTAAATACACTTCAAACATCTGAATGAGATTGCGCCTTAAAAAGGAACTTAATTTTCCTGCATAAGCATTAGATACTGTACAAACAAAACGAGCATTTCCAGATTAAAGTTTTGTATTTACTGCATCTAGCAACAACATGAGGTTTTCTGTAACTCATCCTAGAAATAAACTTTTAAAAAATGTGTATGTATACATAGATACACACATACATACATACATACTCAGTTCATTTGGTTCTACAACCTGAAAAAAAGGTGGATTACTTGCAAATGAGGTTTTCTGCCTATTCAGTAGCATTCACTGTAGGATTTCTTGCCACTAGTTGAAGCCTGACAGTGACAGCCTTCATGTTAAACAGCTGTTTTCCAGAGTGCTGAAACTTGGAGGCAAACAATGCCTGGTGGCACTGGAAGCAGTTCACAACTATCAAAACAACACTCTGCAGTTGGTTACTGGAACATCAGATAAAGCATTTCCCTCAAAGGAGCAGGGAGGGAAAAAAAAAAAAAAATCAGAAAAAAACGTTTAGAATAGCTTTACTTTTGAAAAATCCCCCAAAGAAGGTATTTCCTCAAGCTCTAGCGTAGACATATATCACAATTAAGAAAAACAATCTGAAATTGGGGTTGTCCAGGGTGTGCGTGCGTGTTCAAATGTGGGAAGCCCAGCTACAATATAAAGCAGTAAGAGGAACAGCTGCATAAACAAGTTGCCTTCTCACAGTGGAACAGCAAACTTGTTTCAAAGCAAAACTACCTTGAGTAGACTGCACAAATAGACAACTTCATACTGTCTTTCATCTAATATTTCACAACAATCCACAGACTGGAGCTTTTTACCAAGCCCCCGATGACTGGGGTGCTCACATGCTGTCGATTTAAACCCCGATTCAGAAAATGAATTAGCATTCCTTTCTGACTGGCCTAGTGCACACAACATTCCCACCTAAGCTCTAATCAAGTTTGTATATGATATTCTTCACATAGTACTTTTTAGGAAGGACAATAACTGGGAATGGGAATTTCTATGTGATGTAGCCGAAATCTCAATATTTTGAAAATATATGGAGCCAAGAAAAGCTTAAGAAAGTGTTTAAAGAAGTAAATGTGCAAAATTTATTATGTTCTTCCATGAACACAGTAACAAAGTTTATAAAATTAGGTCACTTTTGAAAGTAAACATTTGAACATCAACAGTTACATGTTAGACAACAAGCAACATAAAAACAATTTACTCTAAATCAATTTCTTCATTAGAAATGAACTATTTTAAAAATCAGTTCAAAAGAAAAGTGGCACACCAAGTAAAACAACATTGCAGCATCTTTTTATTTTGTACAAGGAAATGTTTGTTGATACAATGAGACTGAGTTGAAAAAAAAAAAACAAAACTTTGAATGACAAGCGTCCTCACCATGCTGTTAGAAGACATTTCCTAAATTCAGGTTGGACAATTCTAATTACAAAATAAGTTCCTTTGTTAAAGGAGATTCACATTGGCAAATTAATTCAAATAGAAGTGTTTTATGCTTCTGGTTGTCTAGCCATGAGAGAGAAGAAAAAAGAATATTCTTCTTAATGTGCCTTATCATTAAAGCATTTTTCAAAGTATTATTTAAAGTATTCATTAGTTTCTTCCTGCAGCATATATCTGGCTTGGACACTTGTCATCCTAAATGCAGAACAATACAGTTTGACTATACATCTATTTACAAAGAGCTTCCACTGTGAAATTTCTCTTTCCAGTGGAGTAAGCCTCTTTCCTAACTCTTCTCCTCCCCAAACTTGCCCAGGTTACCAAGTGCTGTAGGAGAAGAGCACCCTGATGCAGGGACACAGCTTCATGAACACAAAGGCAGGCATCGGAAGTATCTGATAGCCGTGGCCACGAAAGTTTACACGGATGCTCAGAGGAGCTGCCTCACTGAGACTGGTTTCTCTGCATCCTTCGCTCTGGACCTGCTGAACCAAAAACCACTGCCCCCAAAGGGCTGGAAGAGAACATCACACTTCTTACAATTGTATCTGGCATCAGTTTTCTTCTGCCTGTGTAAACACTAGGACTCAATACTGTAATTTAAGTATTCTTTCAAAGTACACACTGGCACTCAAAGCCTGCTTGTGGAACACAGCAGGCTTTCACTGAGGTTATTAGGTTCAAGTATATGAAGTGGACAGATTTGTTCCTCTTTATTCAGGTGGTATTCCTTTTATCACAGGATGAATATTCAGTCAAAATGGCGTAAGATAACAGAAGTCAAATGTGTTTTAACTTCAGTCAGCTTGCAGCAGAGAATGTGACTTTCCACTAATCCAGTGGAGATTTGGAAACTTCAGCACAAATATCCCAAAGCCATACCGTCTTCGTTAGTCCAAGACTTTCATAATAAAAAAAAGTTTAAGTGTTTATTACACTACTAGTCCCACATTTCAATTTTACTTCCTTAAAAGTTATATTATTTCCTTTTCTAGCATTCCTTCTGACCCTTTGCTCCCTGAGGTATCATCATCATTAGAGTAATTCCCTGAATCTCGACTGCTCTGTTTAGAGTGTTTGTAGTCTTTGAAATCATTTTGATTTACTTCTTCTATGATGCTTTCAATGACATAACAACTTTCTATTGGTTCTTCCACAGTGGGCAGATATGGGCTGCCAAAGAGCTGTTCTCCAAATCCCTGCAAAAAGAGAAGAGAGATGAATATTCATGCCTAACACCTAAATAATGACTCAATTTAACACCATAGTTGTACAAATCTAGTTTATCACATTCAATAGCATCATAAGGTTTTCTACCTATTATACGCTGTATAATAAATCACAAATGAAAAATGACAATGAAGTTGAGCTGCATTTATATAATCAAATACTGAAGAATGATTACAGTAAAAGAGTTGAGGTTAAGACGCTGTTTGCAGCTGCCAATCACCGATTTAATTGCAATATTTCTTTGACTCTAGCCTTATGAGGAAATAAAGGAAAACCCTAATTCAGAACATTTTCAGAGATCGTGTCATAGCATGTGGATGACAGATGTGTGTTCGCAAAGCCTACGAGTGATTATTAGTTATTAAGCAAAGTTTGAATGAAGAAAGAGAAAGCAAGCTGCAGCAGCATGATACCAACCCCTTATACAGCTCTCAACAGCATGCTGCTGTCCTTCCTACGTGCCTTAAATCTAAGAAGCAGTTGTTTAAATCAAACCCATTAGAAAAGTTCTCAGTCAAATATACATCAACCATGTTACCAGCATTCTACTAAACAGAAGAGCTAAAATGTTGCCTTACAAACTAATCAAATTCAGATTTGCCCTTGGAAATTATGAGACTGGTTTGCAATTTTAACTTTTACTCAGAAAGCTCTGTACGCTACATATCCTAAGAGCATCAGTGAGAAGGAGAAACACATTAGGAAGGCCACACAATGCTCAGGTCTACGTTTTGGGAGACACTGAAGAAAGCACAGTGATGAGCAGCTCTTGCTGCATTTCAGAACATACCCGCATTGACACGTTGCTCTGTTCATTCCAGAAGGGGATCACTGAGTACTATGCCAAGCAAAGCCAGAAGTTGCACAACATCTGCCTTTGAGACTTGAATCATCTAGATTGCTAGGTCAGGGGATGGTAGAAGTGTTTGCAAAGATTGGACTTTCGTTTTCATGTCCTGAATTTTAAAGAACAGGCAATAATGACTGTTCTTTGACCACATGGATTCTCAGACCACAAAAGTACATGGAGGACACGTCAGAAAAGCAACGTGGCTTTCACAGAATACAAGAGGCTGGAAGGACACTCCCAACTCTTTACAGCTTCTTGAGACAGAGATGGTTTCTGTTTGTTTTAGTGACGTTTCATGCAATTCTCTTCCATGAACATGCCCATGACCCATATAACCGTTCTCATATCCACAAAGGCTGTCCACATAGGAGATCTGCATGTCCCCCTGCCTGAAGATACTTTTGTTTTGAACCTGACTCTATTGATCACTAAGAATCAAAGAACCAGAAAATTACCTATCAACCCCTATTCATAGAATCTTAGAACTGTTTGGGCTGGAACGGACCTTTAAAAATCATCTAGTCCACCCTTCCTGTCAAGGGCAGGGACACCTCCCACTGGATCAGGTTGCCCAAAGCCCCATCCAGCCTGGCCTTGAACACTTTGAGGGATGGGGCATCCACAGCTTCTCTGGGCAACCTGTGCCAGTGCTTCACTGCCCTCATCATAAAAATTTCTTCCCAGTGTAAATCTATCCCCTTTCAGTTTAAAACCACTGCCCCTTGTCCTGTCACTACAAACCTTAGTAAAAAGTTTTTCTCAACTCTCTCAGCCTCTCTTCACAAGAGAGGTGCTCCAGCCTTCCCATCACTTTCAGGGCCCTCCTCTGGACCCACTCTCACAGGTCCACGTCCTTGTGGTACTGAAGCTCCAGACCTGGGTGCAGTGCTCCAGGTGGGGTCCCATGAGAGCAATGCAGAGAGGATGAATCCCCTCCATCCACTGACTGGCCACACTTCTTTTTAAGCAGCCCAGGATTTTAAGCTTGGCTTTCTGGGCTGCAAGTGCAAATTGCCAGCTCATACCCAGTTTTTCCACCCAGCTGTATCCCCATGTCCTTAGCCCTGCTTTGCAGGGCTGCAGTCAATCAATTCCCCTCTCCAGGCTACTCATGCTTGCCTTCCAAGGAAACCTTCAGAGAAACTACTGAGGTCTAATGCAACGATGGAGAAAGACAATCCAGAAGCAATAAAAATCAAGTGCTATGCAGCAAGAAAATAATAGCAAGCTCTTAATTGAAAGGAAGCAAGTAAGACACAGTACTCATTTTATGCCATGAACCAACAGGGAGAAGGCAAAAAAGGCTAGGGCCAGATAACATGGTGGGAAAACTATTCTGGTCTCAAATTGCAGGGCAAAAGTACATACACATACGGAGTAAATACATGCACTGGAATAAAAAAGGTTAGCAACTCTTCTGTGCAAATAAACAATTAAAATGTTCACTAACTGAAACTTTTTCTATAACATTTTACACTTCTTTCTTAAAAGTATGTCTGCTTAATGAATGAGAAAAATCAATCTTGTCTCACCTCTATGTTCAGAGGAGGCGTGCATGATGGAAAGAACACATACTTGATTTTATTATAGGCTTGATACAGGAAAAAAATGATCAGTACAGCCACAACCAAGACAGCAACCAGGGCACTTACAAACGTTGCTAAAATGATCAGAGGTAACATTTTATCTAAAAAAGTGGATGTGAAAAAAAAAAGCAAAAACAAACATTCAGTCTAGGTATTCATAAACCACACAGATTAAAACAGATAACCCCCCTCCCCTAAATCTGCTGCAGTATTTATCACAACATTTCACATTCCTTCACTGCTATACCCAGGCACGAAGGTCATTAGGAAATGAATGTAATTCTATATCTCACATAATTTTATTAAAAGCACAACCTAAGAGATTTATCAAACAAGAACACGTACATTTGCATATAGGATCAGAACCAAGATCTGATTATTCCCTCCCTCTTTGACAACAGGACAGAAAGGCTGTGCAGACAGTTACCCTGAAGCACCTGATATATGTAAATCTATTACCACCCTATTGCTTGTGTGCAGGTTCTAGCCTCAAAGAATATAATATGTGAATGACAGAGATACAGGGGTTAGAATTCCCATAGCTCATGGAAAGAGAATGGGCAATTAAAACTGTGAAGCTGGCCCTCCTTTCCTTAGCCAGGAAATGACCAGACTGGCCCGACTTGCAGGGTCTTCAGGGGCACAAAAGCACTCCAATTGTTTCTTGGACAGGAAAGGAACTCCAGCGCTAAGATTCAGATGACTACAGCCCAGCCAGGAGGGAGAAAAAGGATCCTCCACCAAGCAACTCATCTACATGTATTCCTCTTCGATGCTTACATAGGAAGAAATCAATCCCAAGGACGTTCCAACTATTTTCTACACCAGTAGTCTAGACAGTAGCTCAGCACAAGTTTCTATGCTGTCAGTATAGAAAGGTGAGATGAATTTCACCTCAGTGCTCAAACACAGTCCTGTATTGCTGTGTCAGCCCAGGAACTATGGAAAGCCTTCTAACAGGCTAGGCTCAGTTCTAAGATTTAAGGTTAGGACCTTGGGGATGAAGTATACAAAGGCAGAATCCATCTTTTGATAGCAGAGTATTCTCGTCAAAGGAACCCTTTATCTGAATTGGTATAAGCTAGTCCGTGTGTAAATTAAAGAGTTTTGCAAGCTTCCTTCTCACTGTCTCTGTTCTAGTTGGCAACACACACTCTGGCTCAAACAAGCTGAAGGGAGCTTGAACACACTAAAATAGGAGATACCAGGAGGTGCTTTACAAATAAGCAAGAAGAGACAATCAGTTCTTTTCAATCTCTATTCCCTGTTAGTAAAAGTGATCAAAGGAAAAAAGAATTCCACGCTGCAATATAAGAACATTGGGAAATACAGGGCATGATCTGTGAGACTGTCTCTCTCAGTAGAGAGTCTCGAATGTACTGCTTAGTGCTAAATAGAATACTTATAAAAGAAGGGGGAAGAGTAATACCTAACCAGCAAAATAGTCAAAGAATTTGCCTTGTGAAGCTTAAAAAATAAGATTTAATTCTTCTTAGGCTCGATAAAGACAAAAACCCAAGGACTACAAGTACTAATAAAACACAGGAGCTTATGATGTGAGAAAGTAATAACACAATTATTAAACTTTCTTAGCTTTAAGTCAGTTTGGATATTTATTAATTTTTCTAGTGTTAAAGGCTCTTAATGGAAAATAACTGGCCAAATTAAATTCAACAGATTATCATACCCTAGTGTTTGGAGTGAGTGTAATCCATCTTCAAACCCCTTTTCATTTTGCAGAAATGCTTTTATCTATGACAACTCAGTGTCTTTATCTATAATTTGTCCCCTCACACTTCAGCACAGGATTCTTTTTTATTCAATTAATTCATAGAATAATTAAGACAATTTCAAGAATAAAGTATTCTTGAAAAATGTAGTATTCAGTGATCTCCCTTCTAAACATATATAGGAAGTGACTGAAATTAAAGCTTGCCTATTAACAAGTCATTGTACTGGATGAAGTTTAATTTGCAATTGTTATAGTTATTAATGTGAGAATTTCTAAACTGAGGTATGTTGTGGAATAACAAATGCAATTTTGTTCAGGTCAGACCAGAAGCCACATTAGCATAGCTAATGGGAGAGAACACAGAGCAGCAGAGTGACAAACTGCTGATATGATCTCTGGTCAAATGGGTGCTAACTTGGTAAGGCCATTAAGTCACACTGCAAGTATTTCCTACTTAATGAGACCTGCAAAGGCTTACGAACTGTTAACAATTTTGATTCCACGGGCATAACAAGTCCCAAACAATTCCTACCTGGAGATGTTTTGATGCATTCCTCATTGCTGAAGGGACTGGTTTTGTTGTAAGCTTCTGACAATGCTTTTACTTTTACACAGTACTGTGTTGAAGGTGTTAGATCAGAGATTGTCGCTATTGTCTGTTTTATCTCTTTCACTCTTTTTTCCTCCTGAAAAAGAGAATTTGGAGGAGTAAGACACACAAACATTACAGGTGCCACTCAAATAGAACAGAGTTCTGGTTTCTGCTCAAGAAGTTGGACACCCTTTTGCATTTGGATTGAATAAAATAGAAGAAACTAATAAACTCTAAAGCAAGAATAGTCAGCAAACATTTATTGACAAAAGCAAACTATTTTTACCAGACTGAAATTTTACAGCTTAGAAGTGATATGTTGTGTGCAAAATTTAAATTCTTCCAGCTGCAGTTTTTCCTGTCTTGTTCTGCAAGTCTACAGATACACATTTACTGGTTATTGTAACAATGTTTTGCTATAAGAAACATTTAAAGAATACAGAAAGATGTATTAAACCTGGAGCTAAAAGCATGCAAGACTTCATTGTTTTCTGATACGTATGGCAATAATACTGCAAATACAGTGAGAAAAGAATTTAAGGGACAGAAAGCTATGTTAAGACAACACACAAGCCACACTGAAAGACACCTCTATTAAAAAAAATGAGTCTTCTGGCAGCTTTATAAAACTCCATGTAATTCTATAGAATCATTGCACATGCGGCTATGTGAATGAAGAAAATGATGAAAATCTCCTCAATTTGTAATGAAAATAGTCTTAGCTAATTTTTTATAGACTCTTTCAGAAAAATAAACTGTATGATTGATACACTGTACATGTACCTTTTCTGAAAATAAGCTTCTTGAGGAGAACTTAAATGTAGTATTTATATCATAACAAATTTCATATGCTGTTTTAAGTACTTAATGAGTTCATACCTCATTATCTGATGAATTCTTCCAATACACAATCCGGTAAGAAAAGTAATAATGCACCCTCATGACTTTGTTTTCTTCTCCTCCTGGAGGAGAAATCTGGACATGCAGCAAAACATCACTGATGTCCAGTCTTATACGAGGAGGGCCAAATTCATCTAAAGACACACAAAAAAAAGTCAAAACCAAGACGTATACAAATAAACATACTGACTGAAATATTGCAGTTTAAACCTGTGACTTTTTAAAAACCACGTATTTAAAAAACTGACTTGACTAACAACTATATTTAGAAGCAGGTCCTGTGAAATATTTCAGTTATTTTCTCTTTGAAAGTTCATACTTTGTTTTTGCAAGCTTCAGTGACACGAAATAAGCAGGCAATAGGATTCACTCCATGCCAATCAAAGCACTTATAGCCTCTTCCACTTACTTTGAGTTAAAATTGAGATGCTTTTAAGTGTTTGGTTTCATTTGTATAATTGTCACTTACTTAATTACAAAAAGCTTTGAGAAGGGTAACCTGACCTACGGAATAGCTACTGATTCTACCTTCAATATGGAAGGAAATGGAATATTACACTCGACATGTCAAACATTTCTTCACCTCAATAATTGATAACTTTTTGTGAAATATTTTTGTCAAATATTTTAGTAAGCTCACATTTCTAGCAAGACATAAAATATGCAAAACAGATTACAAACGCTGTAATTTCACATTGGAAAGCATTACATATTTTGACTTGGATGTCATAATGATTTAAGACATTGCTTTTTCATTAAGTTCTTCAGAGTTGAACCTCAGTTTTTGTGTAATACTGCTTCAGCACAAAATTCGGGAGGACAGGAATAGAGAGCAAGGAGGAGATGAGGGCAGATGCACAAGGAAACAGAGGTGCTGGTTTCCAACCTTATCTGTCTTTGAGACCAATTCTCGGTATCTCAGAAAAATAACACCAATGGCAGAAGTCAGATAAGGAATATTTGCGGTATAATCTCACAAGATTATTAATGCAATAGACGAGATTATAAAATGCCATATAATGCTTTGAGTTTCAATTTTGTAAGACAAGTGATATGATTTTAAATATAGGGATATAAAACAACTGTGCTGAGTAGAGAAGACCAAGGAAAAACTTCAGTGTAACTTGAAGAGGCCAGGGCTCCCAGCAGAGTTTCTGTAGGGGAACTATGTATTCGGTTCCATTAATCCAGGAAGTGTCTTTGTGCAAATACCAGCATTAAGTTCAAGTTGGTTAGGAAATGAAAATATTTAAGAAAACATCTCCTTACTTGTACTTAGAGGATCTATTTTTACTTCTTTAGACAAGCACGATTTATTATATTCACTCATGGCCTGCACGCGGAGATAATAAAATGCAGAAATAACGGTGATGATAGACGTGAAATTGCATTTTGTGTTTGTGATGTTTTCACATCTGGGTACACTGAGCCACTTCACAGAGTGATCATCAGGAAGTGTCTTAAAAAAACCACTGCAAGAGATATTATAATGTTTTTATACAGGGTCCACAGATTCCAAAGCAGCACATTCACATTTAGAATACTACATACAAAAAATTAAGAGGCCTATTCTTGCAAAAGTAAACCATCTATTTTCCATTAATTACTGAAACAATGAAGCCAATTGGATCAGGAAATACAAACCAGTGTCTGAATCAATCCTAACTAGAAAAGAAAATTGCATTTGATTTTAAAGTTTTAAAAATTCAAACTAAGATTTTTCAAACAGCTCTATTAAGTTGATTATTTTTTATGTCATGCTAAGGGAATTCCAGAAAAATGCTACTTGTTATGAGGTATCTCTCATCATTTAGATGCTGGTCACAATAATTGTGCTACAACTAGACATGAAGATATAGATTTATAGACAAGCCGATTTTCTTTTTAATGTTGGAATCAGACCAGAAATAATCAACTATGTTGACAATTGAAACCTTGAAAAACAGCATTTTGCTGTTTCTAGTTATCTAATTTCTTCAAATTAGAAGACACAAAGAAACGCAAACTTCATATTTTATAATTCTACTTAGCTTGTATATAGTCCATTCCATGAAGTATTTAACACCCTTAAAGTAAGCCTAGTATTCTGACATTATACAATATGATGTTATTTGCAATCCTTTCAAAGCCATGCTAAGACCAGATGATTTATCCACTGTTATACTGCATATCTTAAGCCATGCTTGTGAAGTATTTCAATTTAGCTTCCAGTAAGTGTTTGCAAAATACAATAGATAACATTTAGAACTACATAATTAGTTTATACAGAGATACAGAAACTGTTTAACTCACAGGAGATACTGTACGGTATAGTTCACATGTTGTTTATATGGATTATTCCAATGCAGATGAAATTGCATGTTCAAAGCAAAAACTTTCAGATTTGCTGGACAAAATAAGTAATTTACTGCATAAAATGGAAAAAAAAAAAAAGAAATGAAATCCAGAGTTACTAAAAAGCCTTACAGCAATTTCTCACTGAGTGTTCAGTTCAGCAATTTCACACTGGCCAGTTATCACATAAATGATAGCACAAATACAGTAAGAAAAAAAATCAAAATTGCCTGTTTTCATTATAAAGATGGCAAATTAATACACTGTGTATATCACGGAATTTAAGTCTTTAATATTACAAGCACCAGTTAAAAAGCAGTGTGGGTAAAATTAAGTACAGATGCATTGAGATTAGTGTAAACAAAATGGTCCAGCGATGACTTGCCTAGAAAATTGTGTAAAATACATACAAGCAAGCATGAAGTAGTTTTTATGTACCATCCAATCTAGCATTTGACTTTCTCAATTCCCACACTATATTTTCCCCTAAAATAAATATTTAAAAATATTTAGACACTTGAACAACGTGAAAAAGAATTTAAATTCAGACAGGTAAAACAAGACATTAGTTGAAAGCAAGACTGCCACCTAGCCATTCTTCAGAATCTGCAAGAATAAAGTCACCAAGGCTTGCATGAAAGAGGTTTTCTTAAGCTTGGCTCAAGTTTGTGTATGTTCATTTACTGCCAAATATACAAGAGTCTTTTGTTCTGCCTACACACACTTCCTTCTGATTTAAAGCGAAAAATATCCGGTTTTCCAATATAGAGAAAGTAGTTTTTGCAGTACAAATTAATGGACAGAATTTGCCTCAGTGAAAGCCTTTTTGTACTGTTAAAACTATAGTAGTGATAGGTGACATTATATTGATTTAAAACAGAAAAACTAAGTAATTGTCAAGATTGCTTTTATACCAAAAGAAGTAGGAACCTGGCATCTCTGTGCATTTTTGTTGTGTTAAAACAATATACTTTCCAAAAGTTTAAATAAATAATCAATTTAAAATTAAATAGTTTCACGTTATACCTTTACGGGTAGTTTTTACACAATGAATGGGACTGAATAAGCCTTCTTGAAAGAAAAGAGTTGCTTGAACTTTTAAACAATAGGTTGTCTCAGGTGCAAGATCACTGATGGTATCCACAGGAAAAATATTTTGACTTCTGACCTGTCAGAAAGAATTGTGGACAGCCTATGAGCAGCATCTTCCAGATTAGCTGATTTTTAAAGGATCTTTTCCTCCAGGTTTCAACCCATTTATATAATATTATTTATATTATATAAATATACCCCCCCAAAAAAAAAACAACTAAAGTAGGGAACAAAGGATAGTATATGGGCTGATTTGTGCTAAAGGGAAGTTTCAAACTTAGCCATGAGACTGAGATACTCCTTTACACATGAAACTGGGTGTCCAGTTGTAGGGTTGCAGCACTGCTGTACATAAAGCAGAACTTACCACACATTCAGATGCATACTCTGAAGACAAAATAGTGCATTTGTATTTCTCAATTCATTGAGAATTTACAATTCTAGAATTTACAAATTCTAAAAATTCTGTAAGAATTCTAAAAAAAACCTGTAAATTCTCAATTCTAGAATTTACAATTCTAAGACCTCATAAGAATCCTTAAACTCTCCTGACATACAATATGAAAACAAAGAACTTCATGACACAGAACTGCGCTATGACAGTCAAGCTCCACATATCTACACCCCATTGTAAATGCTTCTTCCCACTACCCTGAACTCTTTCCCTTCCCTGTTGTTCTTAGCTGATGGTAGCTGCTGCTCCAACTTATCTGAGATGGTTTCACTTGGTTCCTCATGCATTAGGCTCCAGCATTTAACAGAAATACAAAGCTTGTATCACAAAATATCCAACAGTCCTCTACTTGAAAAAAAAAAAAAAACACAACACAAACCAACCAAAAAAAGAACCCTCAACTTCCCAACTGCATAGCAACAATTACACTGAGTTACAGAATTAAACAGTTACGTAGTTAAACAGTTCAATTTTAGATCATTAAGCAATTGAAGTACATCTTTGGCAGTTGAGATCAAAAATCAAAATGTAACCATACCTCTGCATCAGATGAATTTTCCCAGATAACCAGATTATATTTAAAACTCGACAGAGTCACCCACATTTTTTGGACCTGATTTGGTTCTGCATGAGAAACTTGAATTTTAATGGCACCATTTATGGACTGCAAATGTACTTCTGGGGGACCAATCTGAGCTGAAAATATGAAAGAAAAAGAAGTCAGCAAGAATGCTTAAAGAAGAACTACCCAAAAAGTAACTTACATTAATAAACCCACAGTAATGGCATATCGTATTTTATTTTGGCTTGGACAGGTACACCCTTTGCTGGGTAAAAAAAACAACAGGTGGATGACTGAGCCCAGAGAGCATTGGTGAATAGAGTTTAATGACAGATCCTGCACTTTGGCCAATCCAACTCAACTAATACAACAGAGGGAAGGCAACTGTATCATCCTATACCATAATGAAAACTCAGGAGGTCGGTAGAAGACTTCCAGAGAAGTCTACTATATGGAGATTTTTTTTTTTTTTTTAAAAAAAGAAGTCTAGAAAAGTAGCCATAGAGAACTCTGTCACAAGAACAGCATCACTTTCAATACTTTTTCCTTTCCAGAAAGGAAAGAATAATAGCATTCTATCACCTGCAAATACCTTGTATTACTTTAAGATTGAGAAAGTGACTAGTTCACATTATGAGCAATGGAAACCACATGCATTTTTTCCACAGTAATGTGAAAAAGGACATGTAACTAAAAAAAATGTTGCAGTAAAAATGGAGCTCATACCTATAAAATATGGAATCATTTCAAAAACACTAGACCATGGTGATTTGTCTTCCTTTCGCTCAGCCCTTACGCGCACAAGATGCCTATCATTGTATTCAGTTATCGCTGAAGAAAAGTCACATTCTGTGTCAGTGACATTTTGACAACCAGGCAACTCCTTCCATTCCGTTTCACTTGTCTGAGGATCACCAAACCTGCAAGGTGAGTTAAAAATATCACACACACAAGAACAACTTACAATACAATCTAAGTCATCAGTTCCTCCTAAGCCATCATTTTCTTCTTAATGCTAGTAAGTGTCAGGTTGCTTAGCATTTAACACCAATTACACTGGTGTTAGGGATCTCTATTTCATCAGCCTTGAGTTTATATTACCATTTATTAATTAAATTAGTTTATCCTTATTACTCAAGGGTATCAGAATTTGTAGACCGGTAGTTAACATTTGCTTTATTCACTGTGTAAACACAGCGTCTAAAAACAGTATCAAACAATTGTCAAAATTTAAAATTATACCTTTAATACATTACCCTAGTTTGGTAAGGATTTTATAAAATCGTTGGAAGAAATTTAAAAGTCTTAATGGCAATAAATGCTTAAGAAAACATAAAAGAACCAAAGAAAATAATTCTAATGTAAGCAAGGGGTGTAGGTTAGGGGAAAAAGAAAAAGCAGAAAAATGGAGTTTGACAATAAATGTTGGACAAAAAAGCTTTCCAGAAGCTTTATTTCTTGCAAGTTAACAGACAGCAATACCTGTTTTAGCAAATAGGAATTGCATACAATTATTACAAACAATCTCACCAAAAAAAAAAAAAGCATAGACTTGAAGTAGCAATTGTTTGTCCTCAACACTTACCTTACAGATTTATTTTAAAACTTAAGTGGTTTGAATTTTCAACATATCTGTTTGCCATTTACATATTGAAAGATAGCTTTTTTAAATCCACAAAATTTTACATTAATAAATCCAAAAATAAAAGAACTTCTTAAGCTATTTTATCTTAGAAGTGTTATTAAATATTTGCCTGTCAGGATAGTACCACAAAATACCAAACACATATGTCTATGCTTATATAAGCATGCATAAGTATTGGTATATGAAAAAAAAAAAAAACACACAAAGAAAACCAAGCTAACATTTAAGAACAAAAATTGATTTATCTAGTCGTTAAAATTTGCAGATGAGAAATCTAGATTCATAAAGACGTTGATAGATTATTCAATATCTACACTGAAAATTCTCTTGAGATCTGTGCACGTGTGTGTGAGTGTCTTTTGACACAATCTAGCTCAAATAAAAAAAAACAAAACAAAAGTAGAGTCATGAAATCTAAAAACTACACTTCCAAGTGTACCAGTTTATCTTCTCAGTACCTCAGTGATTCTTAGAGAATTATTACTAAATGTGGTCTGTATTTATAAAGCATCACCTCCAGTGAACAATCTAATTTTACGTATAAGATAGAAACATGAAGGACAATACTAGGATTCTGCTTCAGTTCAAGACTTAGTCTTCCTGCTTCTACTTTCTGAATTTCAAAGTCTCTAGAAGTTTTAAATAGCGGCATCAAGAAGCATAGTCATAAATCAATAAATTAATTTCTCTTCTACACAAATTAGTGTCAGATACTTCTGGCTCTGAATAAAGCTACTACTTACCACTGATATTCAGCTGAAAATGTGACATCGGTATCATTCCCCGTGTAGTTCCACCTTAGAGTGAAGTTTGTATTTACAGCATAGACCTGAATATCCTGAGGACTCTTCAGATCAGTTTGGCCTATAAGAAAATAACAGACATATATAAGGACTGGGATAAATATTTTTTACATGAACTGAGAACCCACTTTTGTTAAAAAAAAAATATTAGAGAGTTATGAAATATCAATAAACGCTTCACTGAGTTAAAAAACAAACCAAAACGAAAACAAAACCCCACCACAACACGCTATGCAAATGACATTCAACATACAGCCTAGGAGCTGCGCATCAAGCAGCTTCTTCGCTCATCTGACCATACAAGCTCTCTCCTCCTTGTTTAAGGTCCTCCTCCCACTTCCCTTTTAAAAGCACGTACAGATGTAGCATTCAGCGCCTGTAGTTCATGGCCACAGGCTGATTATACGCAGTCGGAAGGCCTTTAACCAGCATTTTGTTGGCTGGATTCGACATCTGGATCTCAGCTGCAAACTGCTAGGGATTAACCCGCTGCTGTCATCTCACGCCTGTGGGACAGGTAGAGCTTTCCAGCCTCGTTTTATGTCATGTATTACTGTCACAAATTCAGCGTACAGCCTTGAACGTAAATCCCATTCAGGATCTTGTACCTCACTCAGGGTAATCGTGTCTTTCCTCTTGCACATAAAAGACCTAAGGAGGGCAGGGTTCAAGTCTCAGGATGCAGATACGAATGACCAAAACATCAAGGGAAAGAGGAGACCTGACTTCTGAAAGGCAGACTGCCAACAAGAGGGAAGGACACATGCTGGAACCACCTGCAGGATGGCTCTCTCCTTTTTTTTTTTTTTTTTTTGAAAGGTGGAAAAATACAATGATTAATAAAGCCCTGTTTCATTACTGCCTTATAGTTACCATTAACTCTGAGACATGCAGAGCGCCCTAGGTGCTCTCCTTAGGGCACAATTCAGGACCAGTAATAATGCTGCAGGGGAAGGAATTATTCTGGTATTTAGGCAAACTGAACATTATCTGGCTACTTTCAAGGTATGTTTTCCTTTGACACCAGTCCATGGCACTACTTCAAAACAGTGAGGCTACAATGTTATAACAGGGACAACCTTTGGTCTGAAAGTTTTCTGGTAACACTATCCTAAACCAGACTCTGGCTTACAGAGCAGATGCAAGCAGGGTGGGAAAAAAAAAAAAAAAAGTAATTCATACACTCAATCTCTGTGTAAATAACTATTGGTAAATTATCTTAATAGACGGTATGAGAGAAAAACATCTTTTGAGAGCATCATTTAACTGCCAAGGTCTGAACAGCTTCCAATAGCGGGCACAAAGCCAGTTTCTGTAGTTCTCCAGCAAAACGCACAAAAAAAAAACAAAACACAAAAAAAGAGCCTGCTGTGGCAGTGCTAAACAGAAGGCTTTACAGTAGGAGACGCCTGAGGTAGATTCTTTACACGGAGCCCTGAGCACACTGTAGAAGGCAGTGTTGGGTAACATCGTATTAGTTGAGACCCACCGTGCACCTCCAAGAGCTCCAGCACCAGTAAAAAAAAAAAGTTATGATGCGTTACGATAATTGGTTTCATTTTCAAATCCTTATCTTACATGTTGTACGCAGCTTTACAGTAAGAGTTATTAAAGCTTTTCCATTGGGGTCGGAGAGGAAAAAGGAAGTCTGGTAGCAGGATTGTTACGAGATTCTTGTTATGAACAGTTACACTATTGCCCCAAGTTTTTGAAAGCTGATGTCAGACTTCAACGTTTTAAGCTAGGCAAGCTTTTTCTACAGCTAGTGAATACCACAGCCAATAATCATATCCTGTCTCTGGACACAAACAACACTGCAGAAGTGCAGCTCTGGGCTCTGACATTTGCTGTCACTTTTCCAAATGAATCTGTAAAATTTCATGGCACTTGGTATGAACTCAAGCACTCAAATTAAAATTGGGAAATGTCATGAAATACAGATTTCAGCTAATTATTTAAACCGATGTTTCAGAAGGTTTTTATTTGTCCCCTCCCACCCACTGAACCTCCCCCGAAAGGCTTCAGTCAGACAGCACTTACGAAGGCGTTGTAGGACTTTTCCATCCCGGGCATACCCCAGAAAAGGAGCCAATAGCATGACTCTGAAAACCACACGAAACCTTAGAGCCATCAATACACTACTTCACTCTTCTTGTAAAGCCATCGGTAAGAAAACTGCGTGCTTCTTTCTCCCCCTGTACCTTTGATTTTAACTACTAATTGTGGGGGGCACAGTGGAAGGCAGAAGGGAAGAGTTGTCGGAAGCTGCTACTTACAGTTCAGCGGGGTCGTGCCTGCACCCACACACTTGGCCTTCATAGAAATCTAAGTAGTATTTTTTTACTCTATCTAAACATGAAACATAAGAGCATCACACACGTTCGACAGTTTTGCAGAAGCTTAAAATCTGCCCCTATACTGAAAAGTAACAAAATCATCTCTTTCAATAGCAGCAAAATGGATAAGGAAGCTCACCAAGAAGAGGAGGTTAGTTTACTTATGAATATAACTTTTTCCCCCCCATAGGTTTTATTGCAAGATAAAGTTCAAATACTTTTCCAACCACAACACAGTGTTTTTTTTGCAGTGAAGGCTGCTATCAGGAAAGCATAAAGCTTTTTGGGAAATGAACCGATAGCTACCACAAAAGGTGCCAAGCTACCAGCAACACTTCCCTTGTTCGGTGTGGGAATTGAGGCTTTCCGAGGCCTATCTGGACAAGGAAATTACTCCGAATTCTGCTGCAACCCTTTTTGATGGTTGGACAGTGAATTCAGAAGGTCCTTATCCCACGGCAATTTTAGTAACAGGCCCAGAAGGTTGTCACGAGTCTCAGATGTGACTGCCTCTTCTCAGAGAACTTCCTCTTGCCGGTTTGAACACTGTGGACTCCAGCCTGATGTTCACCCTTTCGCAATCCTCCTTACAAACTGCTGGAACCAGGCATCCAGAGCTGTCTTCCATGGCACACGACAGCCTTTAGAGACTGTTAATAAACAGAAACATGCCATTCAGAGATCTGTAAAACGACCTAAAAATCCATTACGGAGTTAGAAGTAACTCATACCAGTTCCCCAAAGAAAATCAGACGGCTTTAATTTTTCAGAAAGCCGTTCAGTGGTGTTGAACATAACACTGCACAAGCATGAGCATTTGTGGTCAGTGCTCAGCACTTTTCAAAAAGTGCAAGAGAGGGTGAAGAGGACAACCCCAGGTACGGAACAGCTCTGTCCCGGGAGGGATCAGACACTCTTCGGCCTGCAAAGCAGCAGACTTCGCCATCCCTGCAATGCAAAGCTGGAAAGCACCAGCACCAGCAACTCCACTTTACTCAGGAGAATGAAAGTGCCGCTTCACTGAACGCTGGGGCTGCGGAATTCCCTCCTGCAATGCTGTCAGCACCGAGCTCTCGCCTGGTTCGTGAGCTGAGTCAAACAGAAAGTCTCAGCGCTACCGACTGCCGGAAGGTTGGGCCGTCAGCTGGCACCACGTGTTTGCTTTTGTTGTTTCCTGCTCCGCTTCTAGCTGCTGCAAGCGCCAGACTAGATGGCCTTTTGGCTTCATCTGATGTGAAATATGTATGAAAAAAAAAAAACTAAAACACCACAATGCCTGTTGTAGATCTACCCTGAGCAGGATTAGGTACTTTCCTCCTTGCCCTGGCAGGAAAAACAGATTGTTGTAAAGACCTCCCAGTCCTCATAGACAATCTGCGTAACTCAAACAACCCTCACGAGGATATCAAATTTGATAATTTAAATACTTATTTATTGAATTATTCTGCTTTCATTTGTTCACTCCATCTTCTGTTGGAGATAAAAGGAGGAATACAATCAGAGATCTAACTTTAGATTTATACTCTAAGGAACCTCTTTGGTTGACTTTAATAAAAGGTAATGATAATCGAGTCACATTTTAACAGTTCCTAATCATTCCTTCATCTGATACAAGCACAGGAACTGAGCTGGAAGAAACCTTTCAACGTCACCTACGGCTCACGCTGGAGAAAGCTGGTGGCTGTTTCGTGTACATCGGAGGTTTATGTAGTGAAGCTTTGTGGCTGCCACCACTGCATCGCCTCTTTTTACAGGCCTCCGATCTCCTGAAATGTTTCCATATCCCTGTCATTAGACATCACAGAAAGCTTTCTGTGAATTGGAAGTAAAAAAACTCCCAAATCAGATTTCTTAGTAGTTTCTGTTGGAGATCTTGATCTTTACAGACCAGACCAAGTTTCTGTATGACAAGGATGCTTGCTTAGCTGTCATTTATAGTCCTGCAAAACCAGGAGTGTAACATCAATCTCCTCTACACACATTTAGCTCATGTCTATGGATACTAAAGCACACTATTCTTTTATAATCTTATAGCGCATCTCTTTATTCTCTCTATGCATCAGACTCTTACGTATTTGAAGCTAGGTTAAACATGAATGACAAAGAGAAACCTAAATGACAGCTACGGTTCTTTTCATTTTACTTTTTCAGTCAAATTTCCTAGCTTTCCAAATGACTTTCATTCTTCTCTTCTGCGTTCTCTCCAAATGGCTGTGCTCCCCTGGAACACCGTAATTCAGAAAGTCACAACACTCTGGCAGAGATTTATAAACATAGCCCGGCTTACAAGAAACATGACCTAACCTTTCCATTCTAATTGACACGACTCTGCCCCAACACTTCTTGGGTTTTCTCCAGCACGGCAATTAAAATTCTAGACAAAAGCTCAAGGCACCGTAACACCACAGATCTTTATTTAATTATTTTTTTTGGGGGGGCAGTGGGGCTGTAGAACTGATATAACTGATATTTAGACCATCATTTGTCACCTTCTACTTGGCTAAGAACAAAGCCCCTGCACAAGTCCTTTCTCGGTGCCAGCAGGCCTTTTTCCGGGACCTTTCTCCAGCTTGTTGGGACACTGCTCAGTTCCACTCCGGCTGCTTCAAGCAATCGCAAGCTCCTCGCACTCAGCTGAAGGCAGTTTTAATAAGCTTATGCTGTTCTACCACAGACTTAGCAAGCATCCATATAACGTGATGTTGACAGCAAACCGTAACGCGTCTTAACAAGGTGGAAAATCATACTGTAGTAGTTTAAGCATACTGGAGAAAATAATGTATGTTACAAGATTAGTACATGGTATAGATTCAAAAGCAATACTGAGCCAAAATTATATGCAATCAGAACTCTTCTATCCACACACCTTTCATTCTAAAATAGCAGAAATTCAGGTTGATTTAACTTTTGCTCTCGATAACACGTACATGGCTCGTTGCTCCACGCCCACCCCTTCACAAAGTAACCCCTACTTCCAGTGTTTTGTGTTTGCTTACCTAAACCAATCACCTACCCCCCAACAAACAATAATCCTAGAATGCAGGCGTAAGCTTGGTAATATTGCCTTCCCAGAGAGGTTTCATGGTTTTGCAAGAAACCAGGTATGCAAAGCAACATTTATTCCAGCATTACTGGGGCTCAGCTGACTGATTCAATCACAAAGACAAGAAGCACGCACCGCTGCCCAAGCTTCCAGTTCCTCATCAACCAAACCACTTTAAATCCCCATCTCAGGGACAATAAATCAAAAAAGCAGCATCAAAAAAATACCCTTTAAGTGTCTACTAATTGTTTTTCCATGTATTTTAATTTTCTGGTGTTTCCCATGAATAATCCACATGAATACAGTAAATACTGCCTTCTAGCTCATGGCTGATACAGATGAAGAGAGAGAATTTGTTGAAGATGGCAAGGCTCACAATCCACTGCTGTGATCTACAGATACTCCCATGGAGAGATTTACAATGTCAACAAATTTAGTTGCTTTTTCCTCAGGCAGCAAAAACCTATCTTATAAACTTACTGTGAACCTTTAAAACAGTTTCAAAACTAGAAGTTGTCAGATCAAAAGTTATTTAAAATAATACACCATTTCACTCAAAGGGAAGTGGGTTTTTTTTTTTTGGTCTCCTATTTGAATTACAAAGAGAAGTACAGCATGAAAGTATACATATGATTACATCTCCTAAACAGTCCTTCATGACTATTTTAATGCTGTATTCTAGCAGGCTTCACAACAGAGGAGATAAGAGATGAATTATTTTTCCTCTGAAAAAAAAAAAAAAACAAACAACCAAAAAAAAAACCCAACCTGTTTAAGATATAAAAATCATATCAAGCCTGTACTTAAACTGAAGTTTTTGAATAACTTCCCCAAGCCCAACAGTCTGACAAAGATAACCTTGACGTACAGTAGTTTAAGGCAAGACCTCAATGATAATCCTTCCACTGTTTAGTAAACACGTTTTAAAGTTGTGGAGAAAAATATTCAATTACCTTTCTTATACACACTTAAAAATATTTTGCCTGCATATATCAATTAAATTTAAGTTTTGATTCCAAACGGCGCTTGATAGAAGACATTAAAAAAAGTAATAATCCTTTTCCATGTAGAATACCCTTATCTGTAAAGGATTTAACTTGAACGCATATTACAACTGTACCAGCTTACACAGGTATGCATGAAGTTACAATAAACCAGAAGGATTTCCAAGATTTCTGTAACCCATGTGTTTTAGATTTCTAGCATAATTTAAATAGTAGGAGTCACAGAAAAGCTCAGGTTTATCATGATAGAAACAGGGACTAGACAAGAGCGTCTAAGACTCACGTAGATAGTGAGCAACTAATCGGAATCAAACTTTGCATAACAAATCGAAAGGAAGACTCAAGTTCATCTCTAAAATCAAGATTTGTGGCTAGCTTATTTTACTAGTATACATTTAAAATTAATTCACGTTACTTCACATAAAGCATAACAACGCTGGTATTGAGGACAACATCATGAGACATTAGATTGACATGAAAACAAGATATGAAAGGGAAAAAAAGCGTATAGCACAACTGTCTGTCATCCTTCCCCTGCCGTACTTTAATAAAATAAAATAAGCGTGAGTGCCTGACCACCCTCTCGGTGAAGAACCTTTTCCTAATATCCAACCCGAACCTCTCCTGACGAAAAGCCATTCAGCAAAAGAACAAAAAAAATAGTCTATTAGGCAGAAACGATGGAAAATTTAGCTCAGCCATTCAGCATGGGAAGGAAAGGAGGCCTCTAATGTGTGAGGATGAAAAAACATGTAAAGCCACAACCAAACACATGGCAAGGACGACCCAGCTGTGCAGACCCAGGGCTGTCCCCAGAGCTTTTAGGAGGGGGACCGCTGGTTTTGACAGGGCAGAAGGGAACAGGTCACTAACAGAACAGCTACCTCTGCGCCTCCAAGCGGTGTATGGCACGTTAATTATTTCCTGTGAGGCTTGCAGGCTAATGCAAGCAGCCACAGATAGCACGGCGCTTCCAGTTCGGGGTCGGAATTTGGGGGCGATGCCCACAGAACGGAGCTACAAATCCAACGAGCCAAAGAAAACAACGCGCAGAGCTCCCAGGGCTGCTTCTCTGCCCGGGCCCTACCAGTGTGGACCCCAAAATCCACCCTGTGCTCCTCTGGGTGTGCCAAACGCGAGGCACACAGCCCCACAGGGGGCACAGCGCTCGGGCGGCGCCCTCCAACACCCCCCTACTTCAACCCACCGCACTTCACAACGCCCAGCACCGGGGCAGGAAGGCAAATAACCTGCCTTGCCCGACACCCCTCTCTCAAAACAGCTGCCCAAACACCCATCACCACCGCGTCCCCCCCCAACCCGGCTGCCACCGAGCCCGGCAGCGGCGGAGCCCCCCCCTCATGGCGGCCGCCGCCTGCCTCATGGCGGCGGCCGGGGCTGACCTGCGCAGCGGCGGGGGGCAGCGGCCAGCAGGCAGCACCACAGCGGCAGCAGCAGAGCCCGGGCCCGGCAGCCCGCTGCCTCCATCCCTCTCCGTTACCGGAAGGCTCCTGGGACCGCGCATGCGGACATAACGGGGCGGAGAGGGGCGGGGAGGAGGCTGGCGGCCGCGGGTGGCTCTCAGCCGGCGTTTGGGGGCTGGTGGTAAAGCTCCGATTCTTATCTGGGTACTGCAGCTGCTGCGTCAGCCTGATAAGGGTCCTGACCCTAATCTTTCACCTCGCTCTGCCCGTGTGGTGCGGAGGGTGTTATCCCAGCCCGGCCCCACAGGGTCGGTAGAGCCCTTCAGGCAGCTCACAAGGGGGCTTTGGGCTCTCTTTAATCAGCAGTAACGGGGCTTTGGGGTGGGAGGCGTCCCTGCCCCTGGCAGGGGGCTGGAACTGGTTTTTAAGGTCCTTTCCAACCACTCTGTGGTAAGAATCAAGGCAGGGCACTTGGCTGGGAAGGGAGAAGTCCGACCCTGAGTGTGAGGATGTGATAGTGTCGAGTGCAGGCACTGCAGACCTGAGAGGAGCTTAGACCCAGCTTAGACCCAGCTCGCTGTTTTTGCAGATAAGAAGGTCACACAGACTTTCTTCTGCAGATAAGAAGGTCACCATCATTACAGAGATTCTCTTTTTCTGTTTCATGTTTTTTATGAGACTGCCCTGCTGCAGTGACTGGGGAGGCAGAAGCGAGGGTTTTCCTTTTAACTTCCTATACACTCAAAGCAACAAATACCTAAGCAGTCACAACAGTGCATTTGGAGATAAGGATTTGAAACTTCAGTAAGCTAAGGTCTGTGTCCTCTCCATCCTAAGCTCTTAAAACATTGCATTATTTGTTGCTTATGGAGATGACGATGCTTCAAGCCATTCTTCTGCGTAAATATGTTCCTGGTTACTGTTGATGCCTTTTCTAATATGAGATGCTGCATATACTCTGAGGATGCCCACTAAGCCTAAGGTCTCCAGTGACACAGATAAAGCTATGCATAAACGTGGCTTTGTTTCTTTTGGCCCATAGCTTTTAAGCATTGCTTGAGGATTGTTACAGGGCAAGATATAAAAATCAACAAAGTTTACCTCGTTTTGGGATATAAGTATAGGGAGCCTTCTCCAATCCATGATGCAGTTGAATTGCCTGTACCATCTGAGATGGCAAAAATTGATCCAGGCAGATTATTTCTGTGGTTTGCATCATCTTCTTTTATGTGATAACCTTCCCACGTTTTGCTTTTCCAGGCCAGTCATCAACAGGTAACCACAATGCCAATTTTGCTTGTTCATCTGCCGCAACTGCTGTTATTTACCTGACATTAAAAATTCTTCTTTTTAAAAATTACAATAAAAGTCCTTTTAAAAGAGATTTGAGCCATAAGAATCACATTCTTAGGGACCAGAGAGCACTACTATGCACCCTTCTGATCAGTCACTGAATACATAAGCCAGTCACACAACCCCAAAAAATGTGAGTGCTGGTGTAGTGTTATCTTGAATGCAGTCATTAAATGTGCTTCAGGGAACTGCCTATATCTCAGTCATCTTCTACTTCCGTGTGCTCACAAAAAGGTGAATGAAGGTGAGATCCTATGAAATCAACATGGTCAAAAATACCAAAATTAAGTTCATAAGAAAAATCCAGTACCTATTTTATCTAACTGTGCTTATGAAATCCAGATGCTATTGATTCTTGTTGATGAATGAATGTAAAACCAATTTGTAAAAAAATAACCAACTCAGTGATGTAAAAGGTGCACACCTATCTTATCAAAAAGACTGATGAGAAGAGGCTAATACCATTACAGTGAGGTTATACAAGAGGCTGTGAACAACCACGTCCTTTGAAACACACAGTGTATAATGTTACCTAGTGTGCTACAAGTGCCCATGCTTAGCACAATTTCTTTGAGGAAAAAATAGCTGACGGAGCGTTTAAACCATCAGTGTAAAGTTAGTTTCAGGCTTCTATTATTAATTTATTTCCATCAATAGATATGCAATGCAACAAATACATAGCGCAGAAGTGTATTTATTAAGTAGCAGAACTGAGCAAATAACAGATTTTTTAGGCTGTGAGTACCACTCAGTGGGGGCCATCACAATCACGACATGATGTAGTCAATAGGCCATCGGTGAGAAGAAGCAGTATTGTGATGAAAGCACCAAAGTAGGACACGATCTGTCAGATATCATCAGCTTCACCACAACTTCCTGTGTAGGTTTGTGTAAACAGGTGTTCTTTAAGACAAAGGCTATTATTTATCCTTTTTTATGAAGCTGTAAAAAAAGTATACTAGTACTGCTGAAGTACCTTTGAAGTCTTAACAAGAGGATTTCAAAGCAATGTTGAACATAGCTATAGTACTGCCAGTGCTTTTTCATAAACGGAATGAAAGGGTGATGATTTTTTATTTGCTTGTAAATACAGAAACGCCCTTTTCAGGACACAAGGCTTCCCACTGGCAGCCAATTTTATCATAGAATGTAATTTTCTGTTAGTCCATTGTTAGTAATTCTCTGGTAATTTTCTAATACTGGTATTTTCTGGCCACAGTCCTAACAACAACTAGGGCTCTCTGGATTAGGGAGCTAAATGTCATGTTGTTATGTCCACAGTGCTCGTGGCTGACACCCACCAGGCCTTCTTCATGTTGCACATCACTGATGCTGTGCTCCTCCAGCTGCGGAAGGCACCTCCTGTCTTTCAGGGTCAGACTGAGCCTCTACCCCAGCTCTTCCCCACCATGAGATGGGTGTTATTGCGCAG
The DNA here is from genome assembly GCF_047663525.1 of Anas platyrhynchos. Lineage (NCBI taxonomy): Eukaryota > Metazoa > Chordata > Aves > Anseriformes > Anatidae > Anas > Anas platyrhynchos. The sequence continues at coordinate 110,711,795 of NC_092587.1, read as the reverse complement.
AAACAGCAGACTTCTCCCCAAGGGTTGCGCCTCCTTTTCTGGGAAGTACGTGAGTTCAGTGTTTCCTGAAGTGTCTGTCATTTTTTCTGACGCACACGCTCTTATAGGAGGAGCCATACAAACACCTATGTTCTTCTTTTGTGCCCGCCGCCTGCTGCTGCACAGATATGAGCAACACCTGCAGGTGGCTGCTGGCAGAGTGCTTCACACAGCCTCTCACAGCTTCCTGAGCACCCAAATGCCTTTGAAACCAAGGTAGGGAACAGGCTGTGGGTGCTGGTGGCAGTGCTTTCCACAGGATGAGAGGAAGATGTTGGACAAGTGAAATTTTTGGTTTCCGAGAGTGTGTGACTGCCAGCTCTTGGCTAGTGCAATCATGAAGTGCGAAAAGCTAAGAGATACGCTTAGTACATTTTTTTCTTCGGTCTTAGTGGGAGGAAAACCGTGCCCTGTATAATTATGAGTTGGCTGCAGGAATTACCCAACATGCATTCTTGCAAGATGTGGAGTATGCCGATACAAAAATGCTGAGACTGGTTTAAAGCATCTATAAGGCAGAGCTGATAATTATAAAGCCTGCTCAGTGATGAAAGCCTTACAGAAAAACAAAAACAAAACAAACAAACAAACAAAAAATTTCCTTCTGCACTTCAAGAGTGGGCAGCTACTGAGAGAAGTAACATGTTATACTCTAGCCTGTGGAAGATAAATGCATGAATATAACATGATTTTTAGGAAGATGTATTGCTTGCAGGTCATTTCTGACCTTCAGCCAGATTTATCCTATGATGATTTGTTATCTCGTGTGCAGACAGTTTATAGGAAAACATTTTTTTATGGCAAACTACTTATCTAAGTCACATTTCACAATAACCATTGTGCAGTCTAGACCATGAAATGAACTACAACTAGCTTCCTAGTTTCTTACTGCCATAAATATTGAATAAGCTGATATAAAAGCGACAAAATTTACAGTTTATGTTCTGCTAAGTTTGAATGCAACTTCCTCACTGGTATTATAGAAGAAAGAAACAGACATTGGTGTTGATAAAATCTGTTATAAGAGAAGCTCTATCACCAGCAGACAGGCAACCAAACAGAAGGGAAGACAATGTGCACTCCTGTGGTCACCAAAGTCAATCCTAAAACAGACGTGTCACGGAGGAAGCTAAGCCAGGCAGGCTCCACCGAATCTATTTCAGTTGGCTGACAGACAAAGGAGAAATCATTTGCTTGTTTCTTCTCATGTCAGCTCTGGAACAGGATAAAAGAAGCAAATACAGTATTTCATCTTGCTTTAAAAGTGTAGAAAGATAGGTTCAGGAAGGAAAGACCTTAGGAAGTCCAGCTCTTTATTGTACAGCCTGAAGGCAGCACCAGTTGTATCTATCTCCTTCCTAATGGACATTTGTTTTTAGAGTGAGATTTTCTGCCACTTTGGCAGTATCCCCCTTTCTTTTTCTGTTCTCATCGTTAGAAAACTTTTCCTGATGTCTGTCTTGTTGCAGGCTTGTAACTGCTTTCATGTGTCTTAGCAAAGAAATGGTTTATTCCTGTTTTCAAAAGTCCTCCATACATTTGAAAACTATCATTATGTCACCGCCAGACTTCTTTTTGTCAGACCGCATAATACCAGTTCTTTTCATCCACCTTCACGGAGCATGGTTTTTGGTCCTCCTGACTGGATATAGCTCTTATTAATGCTACATAGTGGGAAGGATTGATTTACATGTTTTGTGGACTGTGCTGAGGTTTGTGCAGTCTGTGTGGTATTTGCCTCATTCACAACAGTGAAAAGTTGACTCATTTATAGCCTGACCCACTAGAAACCCTGCATTTCTCTCGTTTCACCTAAGCTAATTTTCCTTGTCTGTGGTAAGGTAGAAAATCTTACTGAAGTCAGAATATATCCTACTGCTTCTGCCTTGTGTAGAAGCTCACTGAGGCACACTGAAACTAATTAAATATATATATATATTTAACTCTTAGTTAATACATTCGTATTCTTCAGTTGATTAATAGCTTCTCTACATAGTTTGGAAGCTGAAAATATTACAGGTGAAGTATATAGTCAAAAAGACAGCCTGCTTCCTTCCCAGCATGGTGTTTACACATTTGGGCCCTATTTCTACATTTTTTTGGACAAAGTGTGGTTGGATTGCTGTGGTCACATGAAACCCTTGATCGCTTGATAAAAGTAGACTTTTTGTCCCCTTCCAAATAGAGAGGTGTGGGTTATAGCAAGTCTATTGTTTAGAATTTTTCCACAATTATTTTGTCAAGAAATGCAAGTTTTATCTATGTGACGCAAATTCTTCCATCATGTGTTACAAGCAATTTGCTTTTGAGAGTACGCTGTCATTTAGACCAGAGTATTTCACATCAGGAAAAGCTACATAACAGCAGCTCAAGTTTTCTAAAATATTTCCATATCCCTTCTCATTCTAATTCACACTTCAGTCTGACCAACTGGTGCAAAGATACAGCGGTCGGACGTTTTCTGATTCTGTTTTCTTCATCTTTGCAGGTTTGTACCCTAGTGGAGATTTTTCCCTGACTTTTGCAGGTACTGTCCAGGACGTGGTTATAGTTTGAGATGAGAACCGATCGGCTACCTTAAGCCTTCCAGATAGAGCCTGTCCTCTACCTTGCAATCCCAACCTCTTTTCCTCCTGCAGCTACTTAATTGGTAAGGTATTCCTCCATGTGGTCCAGGTGGCCAGTCAAAGGCTTCAGCCCCAAGCAGAGGAAGAGATTAGTCCTCTAGGGTAAGGGCTCAGGGGGATATTTCCTGCATTAGCATTTTATTCTCACGCTCACAAAGTTCTAGAAAAACACTGAAGTTCAGCTCTTTCCCTTCTCTTCTGACGCTCCTCACACATTAAGATTTACAGGGACAAAGCAGTTTTGGAGTCAGATATGATATTGCATATCACAAATGCCTTTAGCCACAAGACAGCTGAATAATTTCAGCACACAAAATAACTCAGGTAAATAAAACACAGGTATCTGGTCAGAGCAGTGCAATAGGATTTGGACAGAGGGGTCATCATTTGCAGCAACCAGGCACCAGAATATGGAAAGTCTGCTGTCAAGCTGTCTTTTTACAGCCTTGGAAGACCTATCAAGTGTCTTCACAATGCCTAGCTATGATATATCTACAATTTTCATCTTTATAGATAACACTTTGTAATGATCTGCAAGTTGTACTTAATTAGGGTGAGTTTCAGAGCCTCGTTATATCACCAGTCACACCAGCATGTCTGAAAATCTAACCCACACACAGGGTTCTGGTTGTGATTTACGCGTGATTTACATAGTCTTTGTAGCTACATTACTCACACAGATCTGTAAAGGAAGGCCCTGCTCTGAGAACCCTGCAGCCTATTTTTAAAAAGTGAAATGTAAACGCTAGGAGCTGCAAGGGAGTAGGAATGAGAGACGAGAGTGTCATGATGTCGAAGTCAACAGGAAAATGAAAGAGCAAATGGAACGAGCAATTCCCAGTATATTGTATGTAGACAAAACTGTGGATTATTCGCAGTACTTTCTGTGAAATAAAAATAGCTATTTTCACCTTTCTTTCCCATGGTGGTACAACAGCAAGGGAAGGAGCCTTGATTTGTACAGATAGTCCATGCTCCTTACTCGATAGCAAGATTACTAGAAAGCTCATTTTGCCTACTAACATTGGTTATTTCCTGACCCGCCTCAAAAAAATATGATTAACTTGATACCACAAATTCTTATACTGAGTTTCTTATTAAAAGAGTGAAGATCAGCTTTTAAAATGATTGTTTCCCTGAGGAGGTACCAGGTGCCTTGTACCACCTGGGATAGCTGTGGGGCCACCCAGTCCCCAGTACCTGTTGGATTCATCCCTGTTCAGTAACACCCTGTCTTCTCCAGACGCTCACATACACTTTCATTATTCTGTTTCAGGCAGCAGCCTTCTTGCAAATGGGTCATTTGGGTCGAAACAGAGGGGATTATTTTTCTAGTGCAGTCTGCTGTTCCACCCTGTGGCCCTAAAGTTTCTTCGGTTCTTATATACTGCCTAGCAGTATACTGGGGAGGCTCTGGTGGGCAGAGGTGGTCATCTTCATCTAAGCCATCATTACTTGAATCACCCCAAATATTATCACCCCATTCCTCATGTGATACAATTAGCTTTTGGATTTAAACTATACCAGGGGATCTGGGGGCTTGCATTAACATCATCTCAACGTTTTCCCATAACTTTTGTTCCTTCAAGTGAGCTTCTCAAAGTTGTCTTTGCAGTTCTATTTTTATTGATAGTAGCAGGACAGTAGATTCATGTTCCTTTATTTCATTCTTCAGATCTTGCATTTTACTGGTTGTTTCTCCTTTTTCTTGACATGCAGCTTCCAGGCATGTCCCCAGCATTTTACAGATTACACCTTTATCTTTCCCATCCTTACTCGAACCTCTAAAAGTGTTTAGCTGCTTTTCTACAACACTTCTTATGGGCCCTTTCCCCTGGGAAGGTGGGATTGGGGTGAATACTGAGCTTTTGTAAATACTTGGTGATACTGCTTGCCATCCTACTGGCTATGCCAATTAGATTTTACACAACTTTACTGTAGCACCAAGTACAGATTTATTATATACCTTTATAGCAAAGAACAAGGATAGATTATATGATTTTAACAGCACTTTAATACTTCTAAGTATTAGTTAATTAACACAATGCTCTAAAGAAATTTGCTACAGTAGCTTAGTTAAAGATTTGTGAATGTCTAGGTTCACCCAAGACTTACTGCAGGGTCCTGGGTGGTTTCTAACTCCAGTTGAGGGCCTCCAAAATACCCCCTAGACTGAATTACTCACCCCACTCCTCAGCATTTGTCGGTGTGGGAGGTTGTTCCCCAAAAGGCTGAGCCCCAAGGGGCACTTCCCCTCGGAGGCGTCCCAGCTCAGGGGGAGATCAAGTGTGTAGCTTGCTGTGGTCCCTGGAGAGCTCCAAGAGGTCTTGCTTGGGACTTTTTGGTCAGTAATTTTCCAGGATTTAGGTCTTTTGCCAATTTGTTTGGGAATCAGGTTGTGCAATCCCCTCCTCCTTAGCTGCTATGTGAGGCATTCTGTAGATAACAGAGGAACGATGTCGTGATGGCTTTCCCTTCCATATTTATTAGAAAAAAGTGATTCATATTTATTAAATAAAGCGACTGCCAAGCTCAGATTCCTCACCAGGTTGTTTCCTGGAATGAGCTCTGCCCGGTGCTTCATTGTTAATGAGCTGTCTGATTCAAGGAGCAATCCCATTGAGGCTCACAAGCCTGAGCAAGACATAAGCCACGTCCAGGAGCAGAGCGTACCCACCACACTGTACAGGAGGAGAGTGTGCCTGCCACATGAAGCCCTGTTTTTTTTGTCTGAAGGAGGAGGGCTCTCACCTACAAATGCATTCCTGTTAGGGCTCATTTTCAAACAGGAAGACTCCAGGAGCAAACCAAGCTACAGGTCGGTCTGAAGAAAATATATCTGGGTTGCTTTTAGGAGCTCTTAAGAAAGCTCTGAATTACTCTAGAGCAGCACTGCTGCATCTGGCCTTAGCCATGCCCTGCCTCAGTGCCAGTCCCTACTACCCTACGCAGAAAGAAGGAGCACAAGATGTCTGAGAGGTATTCGGATGGGCTAACCCTGCCTAGGAGGAGAAAGTAGCCTAGGTTTCATCTGTAGTCAGCAAGGAAGGAGAAACTCTTCCAGAGAAGGGTCTCAAGCGGTTGCCTGCCAAAGAAGGTATTGATGTAGGGGAGCCTGGGGGATTGGCCTCGAGGCAAGAGTTAGTTTCCAAATACATCACCCCTGGTCACTTAGCCCTTTTGTCTAACTGCAACTGATTTACTGGGCCTTAGCTCATTAAATAAATAAATAAAAAGCATTGGGAAAAAAAATAAAAATGAAATCCCCCAGAAAAGCTGCTTAGCAAAGTGTGAGTAAAAGCTGGAGAAATTAATGTCTTGGCTTGGCTTCAGTCAGGTTAGTAAGAAATGAGGTGAACAAATATGTCAGAGGTGAGAAGTCAGAAGTGAAAAATGAGCTGGGCTTTCCCTTTCCATAGCGCTGTGAGTTCTCCACATCCTTGTTGCACTGCTCTGTGTTTGTTCTTTGTACTGTGTGGCTGAAATTTCACACAAAGTTCCTTTTATGCGTACAGGAAGAACTTATTTTGTCCACGGCAGGTTCCTTGCACTGTTGTGGATGATGCCTGCTGGAGGTGAGCACTCATGAACACCTGCATCGCAGGTGAACATTTCAGAAATACAGATTGTCACAGTCTTTTTGGTCATAAACCCTGTTCAAGCCCTGTGTCAGAAGAGTCAAACTTAGCAAGGAAACTAGGAGTCATCCAAGAAATACAGTGCCTAGTCCAGCAAGCTAAATCTACCTTCTATCTTTCATTAAATGTAGTTTCCCTTGTTCTTCTCTCAATGCACTGAACATCCTTGTTGAGATTTTTCAGGTATTGTACACTTTAGCTACAGGCCTTCCCCTTCTGTTGCTGGCTCTATTATTACACACAACATCTGCCTGCTTGCTTAGGGGACTTCTGTCTCTCCCATCACTGCAGTATCTGCATACCTTGATATTCGTGGAAGAGATGAGGCGATGATAGAACAAGGACAGTGCAACTGGGTGACTGAAGTGGAGGCGAGAAGCCGGGAATGAAACATTAATCACAGTCCTCCAAAAGGTCAACTCATTAACACTCCTTCACGTTTCCTTTATAAACAGCCACACAAACTGTGCTTTACAACAGTGCACAGATAGGACTGCTGTATGCTTCTATGAGTGAAGGGAGAGCAGACAAGCAAGCAGACATGACTGTCAGCTGGTGCCCTGATTATGAGGTTAACTCTGGAGGAAATTAGACTTCAGGCACAAGACAATCTAATCAGAATTTCACAGGATGTCTCTCCACCCATTCAGGATAGTCTTTACAAAACATACTCTGCATCAGCATCTTCATTTCTGCTCTTTGTGGCATACAAGCTCCTTGTATGACCACATGCTCCTTATTAAAGTTACACAAGGCTATCAAGACAAAGCCTGCCTTTCTTCACATTCGAACAGGCTGGAAGAGGAACAGCCTTTCCCTCTCCTCTCTTGTGACACCACAACAACTGGTATCAGCAAAGACACGAGGGGAAACACTTCCTCTTTTTAGATGGGGAAAGCCAAACCCTCAAGATTTCAGACTATGTTCCTATGCAGATTCTTCCTGCTTTAACCTAAGAAGACCGTATCTCTGAATAACTAAGGTTTTTATTTTTAGATTGGGTTTACCAGCGAGTCTGTGATTAGGTGGCACAGCACATGGGACAGCCCTATCTGTGCCCTCATCAAAACCTTTGAACCCATTGATTGACTTCAGCCACTGCTGAGAGACAGTAACTTTGTGTTCTTCCATGAAAATTAGCAGTCAGATAGTCAAAAGAGGCTCCCCGAAAAAACAGGAAAAGACAGCGAAATTTCAACTCTCTTCTGACATCAGCTGGCCAGCGAACTAGCACATGCATCAGTCATACGAGCTGTGCTTTGTGATCTTTGCTTTTCTGAAAGTCAAAAAAAGAAAAAAGAACTTACTGAAGAAGTTGCTACCATGAAAAGAGGGATAAGGAACACACAGCTACGTTTTTGCGGTGGAGAGGGCTAGCACTCACAGAATAGCTTTGGTGTGAGGTAAACAAGAACGTCAATGAAACAAGGTGTTTTAAAAAACACAGCGAAAAAGATTTCCCATATCCCAAATGGTTCATTAAAACAAAGTATGATGAAAATTAAGGAGTGCAGAAAAAGCTAGTGCAGATTATGTATAGCTGGCTGGTACAAGGAATCAACATCTGTTCTGTTTTCTTCCTGCAACAGTTCCTAAGATGTCAATATATATGCATTAAATAACAAACCTCAAAGCTATAGCCCAAAATGTTGTAATTTCCATATGATGTTACACTTTACACACAATTTCATTTGTAACAAGTCACTTTTTCTGCCAATTTAATTTTTCACTGTCATTTTAATGTAATAATATATATACAGTAAATTGCATCACTCAAAGCGTCACACTTCATGCCCTGCTGTTGGTGTGGACATAACCTTGACACAAAGCAGCAGATCAATAAAGGTGAGAGTGCATTATGTAATGTGTAACATCCACCTGGGTTTACTTTTAACTCCTACTTCAGCTGCAAAGTTTTCCACAGACTTCAGCGGACTCTGGATTAGGCAGGCAAAGTTTAGTAAGAAACTGCAGGGCAGAAGCTCAGGGGACTGAATGATACCTGAAGAGAGGGCTACCTGGCAGTGTAGTGGTATGTTCCCATTATCCTTAGCAATGACATAAATAACATTTGCAACTCAAAACACTGAATATTCCTGTTTGTTTTATTATGTTGGTACACAACTTACCGTGCTTGACTTTATAATCTTGCATAAAGTTAAAAAAAAACAATAGAAAGATTACACCACTAAGGATATATTAAGAAATACACGCAACTTCTCATTAAAAAAAATAAGTCCGATCAACTCTTTCTTTGGAAAATATAATCTTCTTTTACAAACCTTTTACAGTATGCCATTTTGATTAGCTTTCGCAATAAATAGTCCATCAGTTACATTAGCTAGTATCATGTATCTGATACGTGCTTTTAAATTAATGTCATGACATGGTCCTAGGTATTGCTACAACCGAACAGTGAGCCACTAAAAACAGTGGCAAAAATACATATAATTTAACTCCTCATCTATAGTCAAGTTTCTTGCACCTTAAAAATTAATGATTGTATTCAGAGCTTCACATATGAATTTCAGGTGTCTTAAGAACGCAGCAATAAGATAAACTTCAACAGCCTTTGCTTTTCTTTCAACCTGACTGAAGTATGAGGAGTGTATTTAGTCCCTTTCTGAAGCTGGTAATATATTTGAATCAGAAACTTCTTGTTCCGAGTCCTGATGGTGCTCTGTTGTTTTGCTGGCCTCATCCACAGTCTCATCACTTGGAGTTTTAGATTCCTCTGAAACGACGGTTAGCTTGTCATAAAAATGATGCTCTTCTTGGGGAAGTGGAGAAAAAAACTGCGAACCGCTAGGAGGCTTGCTCAAAAACTGCAAAGGAAAGAGGAAATGAGAAGTAAGCTGTACCAGCCATCCCCATCCCATTTCGTTAGAAATCTTTTACATTGCTTTCCCACATGATCAAGCTTTCTGAATCCTCAGAAGTCACAGTGGTGACAACATAGTAACATCTTTGCTCATTTCAGTGTCCTGTGCAAGACTTGGGAGCAAGTCAAAAATGTCTTTATTTGGAAGAACATACTGTGGGATCAGCAATTTCTTTGGAATATAACCTTTCTTAAAAAAATCTATTTAGGTTTTTGTTTGGAAAGAAAAACTAAAGACAGCGAACTGACTGTAGGTGAAGTAGTTCACAGAGAGATTTGCAGAATAGCTCCAAGAGATGTGAATCATCCCTACCAGATCAGAGAGCTGCTAGCTGAGACATCGAAGACAGATGCTTTAAATGTCAACATAAAACATGACTGTTTAAACAAGTAAAGGACATGGAGGGAGATTTGCAGAGCTACACAGTTCTGTGAGAAAGATGACTTAATTTTGGTACTGAAATATCGCAACTTCCTCCCACTCCATGTTCTATTGATAAGATGGAACCAGCCTCCAGAATCAACACAGTCCTAACAGGATGTCACAACTGTATTTTGAATGCCAACACAAGGATAGCACACCTACTCGACACAGTAATAACATGTCAACCACTGATTTTGGCATCTCATGGGGCAGTTCAATTTATTGGTAGCAGCTAGATGAGTAAAACCTCATTTTGTTTCTGTGACCTGAACCCTGTCACCTATGCTTTTAATGCATTTTACATATAATAAACTGCTTTAGCAGGAGTCCTGTTCACTATAATCAAACAAACAAGCAAAAAACCCTACACTAATATTGTTACTAGAAGACTTTTTTTTTTTTTTTTTTTTCTGGCAAGCTCTGATTTGAAACGTTGTATCAGTAACCTGCACTCTCAAGTGTTTGTGCAGTTAAGCCACTGCCTTTGGTAAGCATCATTATACTTAAGTATGACTGACCTTTATTAACCAGTATCAGCCACTCACACAAAATGAAGATTGCTCACAGGTTTCGCACAAGAAAAGGAGAAAATGAAGTTCGACCTTATCCTGCAGAGATCAGAGGAATTCTGCCTTCACAGCAGCAGAGCCCCAGGTTCAGCAAGTTACTGTGTGCTGAATGTGTGCTTAACTTGATGTGCAAGATGATTGGTAAGGCAGCTGCAAAGCCTTAGTGTGCTAATAATCCCTGAACAAGTCAAAACGGAAGACTGAAGGGAAACTGTAGGAAATTTAGAAGAGTGTAAGTTAGCAACTTTAGCGTATGTAACATTCTGTATGGCCTTGTTTCTTGGAAGAGATTGTGACACAGCATTTAAGTTGCTAAAGGGGTAACAAGGTCAGTGGTATTCCCCCAAAGTAATGGTTAATGTTCATTGGTCTTCTTGATCTATTACATCTTGAATTTTCAGATTTCAGTAAACTCTTTGCTCAAGTTGAGTTTTAGTACATACATAAAGGAACTTTGTTTCAAAACAGATGTACAATTTTAAGTGCAAAATGAGACAGTGGAGACCGATCACAGTTGCTCACTATCTAAGAAGAGGAAATAGAGGTTAACACCTGTTATTCTCTCACTTGAAAATGCAAGAAAACATCCTGTTTCTAAGCCATATAAAGCTTCACACTGAGAATTATGCAATTGCTTTAGGAATAAAAGTCTGTGCCAAGTGTTTAAATTGGTCAGTTTTTAAGTATTTTGGACCATTCTGTATTTTACAGTTTATTATACTGTTCGGTATACTTCAAAAGGCAGTCTGATTGCAACACTCTACTTCTGTCTACGCAGTGACAGAACTTGATGAAGAACTGATAAAATTCATGCAAAATTTAAAACCTTACAACGTGAGAAATTAAACATTAGACAAACTAATTTCTATCACCTTGCTCACATTGAGAAGTACCTTTGTCAGTTATTTCCCCACCAAAGTTCAGGACTTCTTCATTTACACTTGTTTGAATGAATTTTCTCTTTAGGTCATGTTTCTCAGAAGAAGTTCTACCATATACAACTATATAAAAGCAGATAACAGAAGGGGTTCTTCTAACCCACCTACCAATAACCACTTTCCTTTTTATAGTCTAAAAGCCCCTCAGATGGCTAACAATCAGGTGCAGATGAAAGAATGTAAAATAAAAGACATTTGAAAGGTTTGGCCACAGAGAAGCTTTGAAAAGCAGACAGTTCTACCGAGGATGCTGATTTTAATTGTATGAGGTAGAATACAAACCTCTTTCAAGTGTTGTGGGAAAACATATGAAGGGCAGAAGACGTGTTTGGTGAATCGATATAGATACAAGAAGCAAAAGAAACAGACAGGAACAAGTATTATAAAAGCCAGCATTGATCCTAAAAGAAGAGTCACAATTATCCACACAGGAGTTACACCTGCAAAGACAGAAGAAAAAATATTAGAACTGTGATTAATTTCTGTACATACTCTTTACAAATTATCACTTTCCCCAAAAGTGAATAAAAATTATTTTAATAATTGTCTTCATTATTGATTAATGACTGCTGCGTATTACAGAGAAAAAGTCTCGTGGCCTAGCCTCACAACAGACACTGGCAATACATGTATGTAATATGAAGTCCAATTCCTTTCTCAGCCACAAGCATGTGGAACAAAAGCTTTCATACAATAGTGAGTAAAACTCACATTAAAGGAAATTCAGAAACACTGAGTGATCAGTGAAGAGCCTGGGCTCCTTTTAGCTCTTATCTTCAGAGTATGAGCAACACAGAGACCTCCACAGAGGAATGATTGTGACCAGTGCCCAACTGGTTGTAGCTTTCACTTAGTTTCTAACCCCTCAGTTCCAAAGGTGCACATGTATTAACCAACAAACAGTACTAAAATAAGAAATACCAATTTTTGGAAGGTTTACACATTACACTGATTTTCATTTTGGATACCTTTTGACATTGCCTAACTCAGTACCATGTTTATAACAATTCTTATGCTCCAGATTATTACCGTTGTGGGTGGTCTGCTCACAAAGCTCTTGACTCAATTCCCCCGTTTTGTTCCACTCAGGAATAACTGCTTGCACTTGAATACAGTATACTGTCCATGGCTCCAACTGAGATAATATTTCTGAGTTATGCTTAGTATCTATGTGAATTACCTAATAAAAGAGAAGAATACAAAAAAAAAAAATGGAAAGCTTAGTGAATAGGCTGTGATTAAAATGAATTTTAGTATGATAAACCCTAAAAGCTTATAGCTGCAGTGTGAATCAAGCTTTTAAAGGCAGACTGAAATGCCCTACCAATACCAAATAACTGCTAATTCTACACTGATTTCACCTGTGGTTAAAGTGAGAGACCACTCATACCACTGACTTGGGGTGCTTCTAGCTGCATCAGTAAAGTTATAGGTTAGAGATGTCATTAATGAGATGCTTGCAGAGAGAAACAAGCACCTCACCAAAGGAGGCATCCTCTTTAGAGAAACAACCTATGAAGCTACATAGCCTACCCTTTTGCCTCTTTGATCATGATGGGAAATTTCCCAGACTCATTCTGAAGCATTACAAGCACAGTTTCTAACTGAAGTTCTCACTTTCCGTGGTAAATTTCTTAAGTTTACATCCCATATGCAGCAATACCTTTGTTTCTTGTAACTTTGGAATTGAAAAGCAGCATGGGCTTGGGGAATTGACGGTCCCTTGTTTTCCGGAATTGAATGGCAAGAAATTTTGCAGCGTAACAAATACAAACCAGAACTATATGTAGTGGAGCCCTGTTAGATACAAACAGTACTGATGTACACAGCTCTAATTGTTCTGTGACTAATAGCTTCCAGTAAAGCGACTCCTCCTTTTCTGTAATACAACTTATGACCTTAAATAATTAATACATTATTTCATGATCTTTCACCATGCATTCTGTACAGAGAGGTCTTTCGAGCCGAGTAACACATCTGTCTGTGGAAAAGGCTGTCTGTCAGACAAAGAAGGCAAATTACAACTCACAGAAAGTGATGAGGTAAAAGGTGAAGGGCAGCAACCACAGTAACAGCAGGCTGCTGCCACAGTGGTATTCAAAGCTCAGAGTTCCACAAAGAGCACCAATTCTAGAATGAAATGAGACTTGAATCTAAGTCAGCTTATCTCCATATTCACATGACTGATGCATCTAAGCTTACCTGTGGTTATTAGGTGTGAAGTACACAGCTTTGGTGGGGATCACGGCATCACTAACTGAGGGAATAAATTCTCATAATGAAGCACCTTTTTCTACTTACAGAGAGAGCAAATTACATCCATGCTACTGTTCAGCTACACAACTACCTGCTATGTTGCTCCAAATCCAAGTAGTAAGGACTAGGGTTTATTACACTGTAAATAGTAGGGATACATTTTTGTTTCAGCACTGTTAGTTTTTGAAACTTCATCACTTTGCCAAGAAAACAATGTCTCAATTTCAGAGAGTCGCAACAACAATCAGAAGTTACCTCTGTATTTCTGCCCTTCTTCCAGTACAGCAATCTGTAGTGCCACGAGCCGTAATATTGCCTCAAAGACCACCTGTCATGTTCGCGTTCAGCAACAGGGCCTGTGAAATCCACGTGCAGAGACCCCGACTCAGACTTCACTTTTACATCAGGTGGCCCAATGATTGCTATATAGGACAATGGTGGAAGAGATGAAAGAGCAGAATTCAGTTTCATGTTGTTTTCAAGTTGAGTTTTCATACAACCTATGACAACTCATGCTTTAAATCATTTCATATATTAGAATAAAGTAATTTCCTGCCATGGGTGAGGCAAAAATAAAACATTTTTTTACTGAACTAGTCTTCAAAGGGATTTGTTTTTGCAGGCTATGTATCCCATATACCCAATTAACGCAGTTCTCTTTCACCAGCTGTGGGTACCCCTGGGGGAGGAAGGACTGTTTCTATAAGTTATATCTCACTTCTCCTCCTGAGCCAAGCTGCTGCAACATCTGTCTAGGAAAGGAAGAGCTCAATATACGGATCTTTTTGCATTCCTCGACAAATGTGTGTTTAATTAAAACAATGTACTTTTCTGAAACATAAATTAACGTAGCGCTCAAGAATATGTTTTTGAACTTGTGAAACACGATGTGAGGAGGTTCTCGGTTACTCTTGTTTTCTTAGGCTATCCCTACAATGCAGTGTGGAATTTTTTTTAAAGAAAAAAACACTGCAACACCAGAAATTATAACACTGCAAGGAATATCAGACATTTTTATCATGATCCCTTGCTCAGATCAGCTATGACAACATGAAAATCTCCGTGCCTTCCTCGGAGGTTTGGCTAATTGGCCAGTACTCCCAGATCTTTCTTTCCAAGTAGTTTTATAACCACACTTTTCCAGTTCAAGAATAAACTGCCTTTCAAAAGCCAAGCTTGTTCTGAAGCCTATGCTCTCATTCAAATGAATGTCAGATTACAACTGTTAATGATTTACACGTTTGATCTCTGCTCTGTAAACCCATCTGTATTTTTTATTGTATTTTACTTTCTTTGGATGTAATTTATACTTGTAACATTTGATGTATCTACTTTTTTCTGTGCTATGTTCCAGCGCTTCTGTTCTAGGCAGATTAAATTATATCAATATTACACTTCCAGGGAGAGAACCAATAAAAGCATTTTGAAAAACAAGGCTGTAAATGGCAATATTACAGTCTGAAATCCAAGGAAGAAAACGGTGAAATTCAAACAAATGAAGGCTGAGCAAGTGAGAAAGGATCTTAAGCAGTGCTTCCCAAAGACAAAGTGTTACAAAAGCTTCCGGCATGGTTTTGTAATAACAGCTGTGAGGAGAAAAAAGCCTTGGGTAAAATCAGTCTACAATAATTTGATTTTGCTCATGAGCACAGTAAAAACATAAAAAAATAAAGAATACTCATTGGTAAAAAACACTCCCTCATTCCCATGCTCAGATGAAAGCAGCATGTAACAGCTCTGCATTCTAATATGAGGCAATATTTAAACCACTGTTCACAAAAGGCTGCAAAGCTTCACTAAAAGAATGGCAATATTATGCAATGAAGATTATTTCTTGACTGACAACTAAACTTCTGCTGGGAGTTTTATCCCTTAATAATTTTTATTATTAAGAAACCTTTTTGCCTGGCATAGCAACGATGATGAAAGTAATTGAACTTTTTTTGATATGCAGGAAGTCTGAATCTTTGAAGAAAATCTCTTCCTGGCTAAAAAATGTAAACAATCCCTTATACTAAGCGAAAAAAATACCATTTTTTAAGAGCCTCTTTACTGAGGCTTCAGGTACCAGTACTAACATTTAGGTGTAACAGTAAATCTGCTGTGCTTTCTGACAGCAACTGCTGCCTTCACAAAATAACAGTGTTGCAATGAAGATTTTATAGTTCAGCTTAAGTACATTTAAAATGATCTTTATGCTACAGATTTTCTTCTGTTGCAAATTGTGAAGGTGCATCAATAGCAGACAATATTTTCACGGAAGATTAGAAAAAGGCTTACTGTCATCCATTGGCCTAAATCTGATGACTGCCCAGTTTGAATGTTTATCTTCTGACTCCGCTCTGACCCGTAACTCGTAGTTTCCGTAAAAAGACAGAGAAGAGACGTCGCACTCTGTGACACTCAAATTTGTTCTTAAATTTTTAAAGTCGTCTTTAGGCAAATTGATGCTATGTGGAAAAGCAAAAACAAACAAACACACACATAAATGATGTGTACATTATAAAATTGACAAATTTATCTTTCCTCTCAATGAACTAGAAAAGTGACATGCCTTAGTGGCATTGCTTAAAATGCAGTTATGACTCGTGAACAAGTTACAAATGTGTACAGATGGATTAAGCATTTTCTGTGTATCGATAAATTAGTGATAAATTTGGAGATTAAGATTATGATTCAGTAAACAGATACCCTTTTCTTGACAGTGGTTAAAAAACTTCATTCAACAGACAGTAGATATTAAACAAGACTGCAAATATTAGACAATATCACTGTGCATGGCTTTGCTTTGTTCAGATCCTTCAGACATGCACTTAAGGAAAAGCTAGAGCAAACAGAGCCCGAGAGCTGAACCATTTAATAAAAGATGACATTATTCATTTTGCATCACAAGCCCAGCTAGGAACATAGCGGTCAACAGGTAACTGCTACCAGAACTCAAAAATCTTTTGACCAAGATGGCCTGTGCCCTGACTTGGGGGATTTATTCTCTGCCTGCACTACTTGAGGGTGCCATCTACCCAACTTTACCTGCCATCCTGCCTTTGCAATAGAATTCAGCCATTAGCAGGAGAAATTTGGCCCAAGACAAGGCTTTCTTGTCAAGCACTGCGGCATGCCACAGACACACTTGTGGCAGGAAAGACCATCTTGGAAGGACACAGTGGAAAAAACAGTTCAAAACTAACTCACCAAACCTGACAAAAGGAGACCTCAGAAAACATGTCCTGAGCTTAGAGGCATTCAGCTGAAGAGCCATGGCCTGCAGATTGTCAGGCATTTCTACGAAGGACACAAACAAGCAGGCTGCACCAGTGGCAAAGCACAAAATGCTGCTGGGAGGTGAAAGACCAGATAAGGTCCTGATTCAACAGCCATAGTCCTGCTTAACGTGTGATGGCTACACGGCAGAGAAAAACAAAAACAGCCAACATTAAAATATGTTTCCAGTTCCAAAAAAGTATGTAGAAAACTTTTGGGTGTGAAACATATAGCTAAGTAACAGGCAAATGTACTTTCTTTAAAGATATACCTCTCACAAGCTAAAGGAAAAGGACAGCTACCTATCTTGCTGTAAGAGAGGGAAGAAATCAATCACCTGCAGCTGGAAAATACAAATTTCTGTGACAGCTACAGATAGGTACTTAAAAGAAATGCAAAAAAAAAAAAAAAGTGGAAAAAAAAAGACAACTCCACCAGACTTACCTCTTAGACTGGACAGTATAACTTAAACTGCCCTTCTGAAACCTAGGTGGATCCCACATTAAAATGCTCTGAAGATTAACTGAATTAATCCTTGTGTTTTGGGGTTTGGGCACTGTTCCAGAAACTGTTAGGGCAATCAACAACAAACAAAAATCTTAGTATGCGTTCCTCCAGTGACTTCTCAGTCATCCAAAACATAAACACCGCCTTCTTTTCCTTCAGGCCTCAGCCTTTTTTTTTTTTTTAATTTATTTTTAAATAGACTTTAATACAGGCTAGACACATCCCAACAATCACCCAACAAAAGCTTACACAACAAAACCAAATTAGCTAGCCCCAACGACTTCCAGTAAGTACTGCCTTATGACACCACAGCTTATTATGAATGAGTTGCTCATTGCTGACTAAGACTTCGTGCCGATCGGGCTACGTGCACGAGCTTTCACTGAGACTGGCAAGGCACAATTTTTCTAAGTAGTGCTCTGGTAGTACTATGGCAAAACACTGATGTGTGGGTTGCATATATATGCATTTTTTTCCTGAAGAGGATCACAGTCTTTTTATGTAGGACTGGGCGTAAGATTAAGAGAATTAAATAAATCGTATCTATATCATTACTACGTGGCTTAGTATTGACATTTAAAACGCTTTACTCGTTCTGTTTAATGACCACCCTCTTGAAAAGGAGAGATAAGTGCGAAGTGCCCTTGAAGACGAGAGGTCTATTAAATATATAACACCAATAAACGTGTCGGTAACCAGCACTCGTTATAAGCGATGGAAGCAAGGGGATTTTGCTTTGGTGAAACTGAATAAAGGAAGTCCTAAAACAGCACAGCTAGCCAGTCCACTACCATGATTAAGCCCTTTTAACACAACTGCTGACACCGAAGCTAAAGCAGAAGGGACTTCGCCCCGCTTCGGCAACACACCTGACCAAGGCAAACACGCCCCAGCGGAGCAGACCATTGCTCAGAGCACACAGGAGCAACCCCTGCCGCGGCACACTGTGTGAAAACACACAAAGCCCCCAAATAACCCGGCAACGCGGGGTCGTGCGGGGCGCAGAGCCCGAGCCTCCCGCCTCCTCTCCCACCCGCGGATCCCGGGCGGCGCTTTGCGGGACCCCCCCCCATTAAAGGTCCGGGGCGGGGAGGAGCCCAAATCCCCATCCGAAACCGCGGCTCCGTCCACACCCCGCGACAACCGGAGCCCCCCGGACTCACCGCAGAGCAGGAGGCAGGCGCTGAGGGCGCCCCGCAGGGCGGCGGCCATTTCGGCTGCCACCCTCCCTCCGTCCCTCCGTCAGGCGCTGAGGCGCCGCCGCGCCATGGCAGCGGGGGCGGCCCCGGCTCTCTTCCTGAGGGCGGGCCGGGCACCGCTCGTCACGCCTTCCCCTCAGGAGAGCAGGCAGCCCCTCACGGCGCTGAAAAGCCCTTTTTTATTGTAAAATCAATGAGTTTCGGCGACTCCTCGGCTCTAGGGAGCGTAGTGGGGACGCAGCGGGGCAGCTGAGGAAAGGGGAGGCAGGTGGGGCGGTGCGGTGGGGAAATAAATATTGGTTAACAGGCGTCAGAGGAAGCAGGGCAGCAAAACTTGCTGCCAGCAACAGGAATGTTACCTGAGGAAAGGTTCATCTTTTGAGTTCAGGGTCAGGCCTGCAGAAATGCCCGTGCCACTTCCACCATAACATTCAGCATCCCAATTGGAACAGTTTTCCCAGCTGAAAATGCCAGTTCTTTGTGAAGGCTTAGCACGTTTGTTTCTGGCCCCTTGATCCCCTCCTGTTACTAACTAAACAGGGATACAACACAGTTTGCTGCTTTTCCTCAGGTAGACACTGGTCCTCTGCCTTCACTTACCTATGAGCAGTTCCACTGGCTTCTACCATTGTGGAGAGGTTTATACCAATTTGCCTTAGGAAACAGCAGTCAGTGTATTACAGGGTCTCTGTGAGTAGAAGTTTAATCCAACTAATTCTATACATCTACAAATACTTAAGATCCAGCTTGCCACATATTTGCACCTTCTAGTTCTTAAAAGTAGCACAGCGGAGTGTACTACAACATTTTAGAAGTTACTCTCAGCTATCCTGACCAAAGGAATGCCTGCCAGCCATATCAGCCAGGAACTGCTATGCTAACAGGCAGAAAAGTAGTATATATGTGGACCAGAACAAGGCAAAAAGAGCTGTTTGGCTACAAGATACCTAAAACCCTTCCCCCAGTAAACAGGCTAACTCATGTAGCTTTTCAAAGGCTAAAAAAAAAAAAAAAACCACCCCCCCCCCAAAAAAAAACAAAAACACAAACAACAAACCAAACCAAAAAAAAAAAAACCACAGTAAAAATTCTTAGACAGGTTTATGAAAAGTTTTCTTTTTATGAAGGATAAAATAACTTTACTGTCCAGTAACCTTTAAACATCATAAAAAATATTTTAAAAAATAGTATTCAGTTATACGAGACAGACACGTTTAATGCCTTGAATCACAGTAACACGAACTCTCTTGCAAGCTACTGAGTATTCTTACCTTGTCTCCCTGCACCTCCATGATTTCATTTATCGGCCTTCTCTGCACAACTTTGAAATCAGTTTACTGACTGGAACGTAGCACTACCCTGATGCCTGCAATCCACCCAGCAGAACAGGCTTCAGAGTAACCCATCAACAAAGCTAAGGAATAGTAGCAGAGTCCTTGGGAAACAAAACAAAAAAACACACAAGACAACCAAACGGGGTTTGATTAAGAGACCGGCCATTCACATCTCCCTGTACTATAAACTAACTCCTCACTTGAGTTTATAGAAGATATTTACCATGTAACAGCTAAAAGGTATAATTCACCAGCAAATTGCAAAACGAAGTAACTGCTCCCTTTTTCTGCTACATCCAAATTGTTTTTGATACCACCTGAACCACACACTGATATCACAGAAATATTTGTTAAAATGAGTCCTGTATATTTTCAGTACTTCAGTATATACTTTCAGAATGCTAAAACAAAGAGATCAGGTCTGTATGTTCAGTCCAGAAAGAATAAAGTTGGACAGTATCTACTTGTATGTTATAAAACAACAGTGGTCCTCAGATTCATCTTCTTAGGTATTCAGTTTTTGGGTCTGTATCTGAATCTGATGAGTCACTTTCATTGGAAGAACTAGATGAATCTTTCCATTCCTGAGAGTTGTTAAGACAGTGTGGTTTCTGCACACTTTCTGTATCATCAGGGAGCTGTGATTCAAAAGCATGTCTATGTTGCCAGTCAACTGTGTCACCCTGGGAAGACAGAAGAGCTGTAGAATTGTCCATGGTGTCTTCAGAGATTCCCAGAAGCACACTTTTCAAGTTTATGGTAAAGCAATCATTATTCCTTGACCTAGAAGAATAGGTACAGTTCTCCTCAGGGAAAGGCTGAAGTAACTTGCAGCCTGGGTCTTGATCTTTTTCAATGTCCATCTCATTCTCTTCAAAAACTTCTGGGTCATCATCCAGATGTTCACTTGCCTGGCTGCTACCGTCATCACATGTGCTACTTGTAGAGCACCGCACAAATACACCTGTCGTGTCAGAGGAATGAGGTGTTCTTACGATATTACGCCTTGTGTAGTCATGATTACTTAGGTCATCACTGCCACTGTCATCGCTGTCACTGTCATCGCTGACACTAGATCCCACTGCCTTTTTTTTAATCTCTTTATATATGATCTCTACAGATTCTGTTTTTTCAGTTACAAATGTACAAGGTGAATAGCGTATCGTCCCCCCGATGAATACCTAAAAGAACAAAAATAATTAGGAAAAAAAAAATCAAAACAAAAGATCAGCCAAATCTGCACACATAGAAATGTTTTTTCTTTTTGTTGTTATTGTTTACATCCAATTCCCTTATTTGGGTAGATTATGACAGCCTGGTCACAAGAGGTAATCTCTAAGAATCTATGCCAACTACAGATCCTGACAGAACTCAAACACAAATATCCTTTTTTTTTTTTTTTCCCCAGTGAGGTTTTCCATTCTCAAACATTCCTCAACAGACACCAATTCCTGTTTATAACAGAATACAGTAATAATTATTACTGAGACTGCAGAAGTTAGACAGACATGAACCTACCCAAAGAAGTGGTCCCAAAATCTGCAACTAACAAGTAGGATACTTTTCAGGCAGTGAGGTATCTGCAGATGACTGTATCCTAATCTATGATGCTAGATACATATGAACTTGAAAGCTGGTGACCCACAAGGTATATCTGATTTTAGTCAAGAGCATGACTCCTGTGATTGAGAAGCTACCACTGATGTCACAACTCAGACTCAGTTTTCTTGAGAAACAACATGCTTCAAGACTGCTTTTCTGGAACAACACCACGCAACAAGACTGCTTCCTCAAAGCATATTTTCAACAGCTGCTCAGATTTGGCTGTCTGACCAGGCTGCTAAACTTCTACTTCTAGCATTTCTCATATGTTCTCCTTGCCTCCTTTTCTGGGCAATAACCATGAAGAGCAGCTTTAGAAGAAGTGTTTTAGAGCAGTAACCTTGACTCTTCTACAGAGAGAAGGCTTAAATAACTGGTCCATCTTTTGGGGAAAATGCGACCAAACCCCGCAGCTCTAGACCATTTTAATGTACCATCGCAGGCACAATGTGCCCAAATAAACTGGGACTTAAAAGTTCCTTTTTGTCTTTTTAGCTTGGTTTCCTAAGGAAATGTGATAAGGAGAAAACCTTGAAGGCAAATTTAATGATTTTTTTTTTTTTCCAGTTGTAGAATCTCTCAAATGCCCTTGAACACATCCAGCATCCAGGGAGCTGGCTAAGCAATCCTGAAATCTTCAGGGAGTTATCTACTTACTGGAGTAATAAAAAATTGAATCAATTATAGGGCAAATTGGATTTGTTCCTAGTGAGTAGGATGCTGTAGAGTGAAGTAACACAGGCAAAGTGCACCAGAAACTGCTTTACAAAGGAGCAGTGGATACCAAGTTTTCAAAGCATATTTCTTGGTGAATAACATTTTTCATCCTTGTGCATTTTACCTAAAAACTGGAGTAAGTTTTTCTTTCTGGAGTTATTGCCCTGGCTCAGATATAGAGGAAGAAGTGTCTGCTGCAGGAAGGATTTACATGTATTAGGTAATTTTCAAAGGGCAAGGGGTAAATTGTCCTATGCTGGATGCTTCACTGTAGAACCTGGTCTGCTTCTGTGAAGCATGAAGAGTTCATTTAAGGTTACTGTGTGTGCATCTCTCCCCTTCAATGCTGCCTGTCTCAACTTGTCTCTAGAGTAGAAACAAATGGTTTTCAAAGAGACTGAATATTTGTTCTACAGAACGGATAAGATTTATTACCTTTGTTTTTAATTGTCAAGATTATCTTTGACACAATCAAGCTGCAAATAAAAACATTCTAAGCACTTAAATAACTGGTACCTAATGTACATAAATAGAAATTTCGTATTGTAAGCTTCCTGCTTCCAACCAGGAAGGTTAGGTATAAAAATTACATACCAAGGTACGAGGAAGTGATTTTTTCTGAAGAATATAGCCTCCCCAATGCATACACTTCAGGACAATACCTAACACCAGTGCAAAACATATAGCACTTGCAAATGAAGCACTGTAATAACCTGCAAGTGAAAAGACAAACAAGCAATCATGAATGAAGTTTTCAATCATCACATTTCATCTTTCAAATTCAGAACAGCTACTTTGAATATCAGAATAATTTTGGATAGCAGGGACCTCTACAGGTTATCTGGTTCAAGGTCAAAATGAGACCAAATCTCAAGTTAGATTCAGGAATTAAAAAAGAAGTTACACCATCTTTGATATCTATTTATGTAGTTGGTGCAGATTTGCGTGGTTCACGGGGTCAACAGTAAATTTGTAGCCCCAAAGTGGATGCATTTTTATATTTCCCTTATGAATCCCCATAATGTTTATCACTTGGAAGGAACTTGCTCTCTTCGTACTTTGAGAATTAACCTGCAAATCTTCCTACATAAAAATAAAACACTGGCACAATCAAGACAGACAACCCGTTCCTGCAGTATAACAGTTACCTTGTTGAGCTACAGAGCCTGCAGTTGCACATTTCCAGTCTGATGAGGTGGAATGTTTGTTCAGAGATGCGGAGACATTAACGGACACACAGTAGTTTGCATTTGGATGCAGTTCTCTAATGACAGTACTGAAAGTTTCTTTAGTGGTTGTCTCAAGTGGCATCTACCATGAAAGACAATGTTTTAGAAAGTTAACTATTTGCCTACAAAGAGGATCCAAGCCACCAATAAAACCTGGCTATTTCAGAGAGATACCGCTGTAGGACATGAAACTGGATACACTGTTACAGTAACTCAGCATTTTATCTAGACAATCACTTCATCTCTAGTTCTAGCTGATACTAAGATGCCTAATCATTGCCTAAAAACTTCCAATGCATGGAGTATACACTTAGGCAACTCATTCCAGTGCTTTGCCAGCCTCAGTATTGTCTTTCTTGATGCTTCACCTAAGGACTGCACAACTGCCAATTTCACTTCACTCTTTTTGGTCGCAGCCACAGTGGATGTGCTGTTTCCTCTGTTTCTCCAGTAAATGTTTGCACACAGAGACTGTGGCCTCTAACTGTACTTTGCTTGTTTACACTAAGCCATCCCCTATTATTCCAGCATTTCCTCATGAGTCACGGCTCAGGTTTGCTCCCACAGTCCTCACTCTTCCTTTCTGGATCCTGTCACTCTTCCTCTAGAGCCTGGACCATGTCTTTTCTGAACTGGAGCAAGGTAAGTGTGCTTTCCAAGTACTGGGAAGGTGAGAAATATGCCCCTTTTTTCCCCTCTTCCTCCCCCTCAGCAAAATGAGTCATATTTAGCTTGTAATAATCCAGAATGCTCTCATCCTTTCTGGCAAAACTGCTGCCCGTGTAGCTGTTAACATCCTGCTTATTATGCAGACAGTTATTCCTAAGTGATATACCCTGCATTGGTCCTTCCTGAATGAGCTCCCTATTATTTTATTTCTCTGTTTTTGTGAAGCTCATTTTAAGTTCTAATCATGCCTATCTACCTCTCTATTGCAGCATACAATAAAATGAAGAAAAAACAGTTTCTGAAACTACCTGTTCTGGATCTAACTAGATATACTTTTTCAGTTTGTCAGAGAACTATTGAACTGTTTGCTGAACATATTTCCAGATCAGCTGTGCAGAGGAAACTACAACTGCTGGTAGTTTCTGCTGAAGTCTTTCTCCCTTGGCTTCACAGAAAGCCAGTGCCCCACACTTTATTTCAAGTAAGGATACGGGACAACTAACACTCCTCTTCTACGCCTGCTTATCTGCAGTAAAAGGAAGTCATGATTCTATTTTCTTCTAAGTATCTTCTATTCATACATTCTGTAAGTCTGCTGACCACTAGAGCCATTTTATGCTTTCTATTTGTGCATTAGACAAGAAATACAGAAATAAAAGTTCTTTACCTTATGCTCTCTGTCAGGTGTTTTCAGTGTTATAGAATACTCAATCTCTTCATATATATCAAATAAAGACACCAGCTTCTCATTATTCCTTAAGTGAGGGGTTGGCAGCTTTACGGTGACATTTATGCAGCTTAGACAAGAACTGATATTAACTTCTGGTGGTCCCAGCCATGCTATTAAAAAAAAAAGAAAAAGAAACATACGCTATGTACAGCTGACTAATCAAATTCCGGAGTGTGTCACTGATATAGACCCACGAGGCCTTGCAACATTTAAGTTTTGTGGGAAAAGATAGCTTGGCGACATGGCTAGACTATGAAAACAATGAGCAGCAATTAGTAGGGGAGGGAAGAAGACATGACAGAGAAAGAAAGGTCGCTTCAGCTCCACAGAGAAATGCACTTTTTTATCTATTTGAGAGGAAAGCTGAGGTTAATGTTTAGGAAAAGCTGACTACTTTCTTGCTCGTCATTTTTTAGTCACTGGAAGGAAGGAATGCCTGTAGAAATTTGGTGGTGTGTGGTCCTGCACATACTTATACCAGGTGCAAGGAAGGCTACAGGTCCGACTCTTGGAAGATGAACACTCTCCTGACAACAGTTGAAACGATTACATTCTGTAAGACTGCCTTTGAGTTCAAAGTAACCTCTTGAATTTCGTTCCTTAGAACACGTTTGAAGAGATCTGTACACTGAGTGTCTGCCCTCCAAAACTACACATCCAGCAAGACTAGATTTGATTCAGTACGGAAGTTCCTCTAAGATCTTCTTTCCTCCAACATAGGAAAGAAGTAAGTTTGTTCTCATACCACTTCTCAACATTATCTCTGTAAGACTCAATTTGTGTACAACGCAATATGGGAAAAAAAAAAAAAAAGATAGTTTGGATTTCAGTTTTGTTTTGCCCAGAAGCATGTACATTTTGGTCAACGTGGAGATCACATTGCTAGCAAAATTCAGAAAAAGCAATACATTTTTGCCAATTATTTCTGTTCCTGAAAGAATGGAATGGGGTAGGGAAAAAAAGTTTAATACTTGAACAAACACAAGCTTTTACCCACCCCCACATGGGAAAACACATTTCAGACCAGTTACAAACTTACTCTTTTCCCATCATTTGGTTTAAGTTAGAAATAAGTATTAATTTTTTTTTTCTAGTTAAATGTGGTTGTTCTCTTGGCTCCTTCTTATATTAAGCCTCTGGGCCTTTGCTCAAATCCAACTGCCAAAAGAAGTGAGATTCCATGTAGCTATTAGACTGTAAACATCAACTGTATCCAGCAGGGAAACATCTCAGAATATTGTTTCTTTCCTGCCCAAGTATTGTAAAAAGAGGCACTACAGTGTGAAGATGGAAGGCTTCATCCAAATCCTGTGCCATGAAAACCATGGCTTCACTTGAATGCTTATAGTATGAACCAGAGAGCTACTAGCAAAACATCCAGTTTCAATTTCCAAGCTGCCAGTGACAGGCAGTCAATCAGCGCACTTGGTAATTCAGTCTAGCTTCAGCTCCCAGTCAGAGCAGGCTGTTATGTTTTTGTTGTTGTTCTGTTTCTCCCCCCAAGACTCAAGAAGCCTGCCATTGTATTAAGTAGTGGTCAATGCATCTTCTGATCCTCTTTGTTAACCTAACCACTGAAACACTAAGGACCTCTGTCTCTGAGGGATGTTCTCAAATCCTTCAGTTATTTTTAGTTACAAAAAAAAAAAAACATATATCATCAGTAACTTCAGTCTCAGCATCACTTTAATTATTGAGCTCTCAAAACCAGAAGTTGCTCAGTCTCTGTTAATTCCAAATGAAATACTACGCACAGGTAAGGGCGATGCTGCCTCTGGCATTAGATGTCACTGCTAAGCATTTTCTTTCAGAAGCAAGGAAAAGACTAGGTTGATGAAACAACAGGTAAATCGCTCTTCCCCTACACCTAAAACTGCCAGCCAGGTTAGTTTGTAATGCCGTACTGCAAAGCTAGCAGAGCATCATTTATGCATAACTATGAATAAAAACTAAAATGAACAAATGCAGAGAACTTACTGTCAATATGTGGCATAAAATGAAGTTCAGAAGAAGTGAATACTTTTGTTCCTACAAAGCTCTGAACACGTACGGAATACTCAGAAGATATATTTTTAAAATCCTCTGTTAGGTTACAGGAGAGGTGTTCAATATATGAACAGTTTTGTGCAATCATCCAGTTCCTGTAAATCAAAATATATAGTAAATAAAAGTCTAAAATAATCTATTTGGAGTCTCCAGTATAAGAAAACATCTTCGGGGAGTGGAAAAACAGGCAACGAAGAAAACCTCATGCCGAATATTTTGAACTCCTAAACTTTAAAAGAAAAATTTGTGTCTTATATGAAGTGAGACTTGCCTGCGGTCATAGTACTGTACACGATAGTGAGCTGTCACATTTGGGTCAGTTACTGCCTGCCAGGACAAAATGTGTTCGAAGTTGTGAGATTCCATTTTTAGTTCGAAAGGTGGCCCTTCTGGAAACCTTTCTAGAAAAGGAAGGGGGAAAAAAAAAACACACAACAACAACCCATTAATATCATCAATATGAATGGCAAACCCATTTGAGATTGCAACAACTCTAATAAATAATCCTGATTAGAGAAAACCAAAATTAGCCCCTAGATAAAGCAACCATAGAACAGAATAGAGTTCAGCACAACAGAAGACACAACGCAAAGGACTGCCCTCCTATATTTTATTTCTAAGAAGTTATTTCTTCAAGAAGCATAAAATTGTAAAATGATGCCTGATAAGAACATGTAAGTCTCCTGAACTGTATTAGGAAAAGCATTTGAAAGACAATAGAAACTTCTTACCAGGCATGCTGCTGCAACAAGCTGCACACAGAATACAGATGATGTACGCTGGAAAATGAAACCACATAATAGTGAATTTGCATGTCTGCAATATCTGATTATTAGTTTCCTATTGGCAATATTAATTCACAACAGTCAGAGACAATTCTAAGTGTTCCCTCAGCTGAAGTGTTCATGCAGTCCCTTGACTCAACTTTGTATGCTACTGGGTTCTCTCTTTCACATCTTCCTTTTCAATTTCTTCCTTTTCCCAGAGTACAGGATTCTCCAATCAGTATCATTACCTCAAGGCTCCTAGGAGCTAATTCTTTGATAACTACCCTGTGGTTCAGGCTCACACTGATCTATGCCAAAAGAGCTTCAAGATTCAGGTCAAAATAAACCTATTTAAGATGTTCTTATTCCACACTTAGAGGATCCTGACTGTATTGTAGGTAGCTTACTCTCTTGTAAATACCACTGTGCATTAGGACAAGAATCTTACAACTTTACTGGAATAAGATAGCTACCCCTGCTTGAAAAACATTACTGAATCATCTTCAGTAATGAAGGCCATATGTCCTTCTTTGCTAAATGTGGGGAATCCTCAGTGCTGCAGTACTGGTATACAATGCACTGTTTTCAGTCATTTAACTCCTCTGATTTCCTTTCTAGTCCAGTTGCCCCTCCTTCAGTTTTGGTTTAACCCTGGCAGGCAGCTCAGTAGCATCCAGCCGCTCGCTCACTCTCTCCAGGTGAGATGGGGGAGAGAATCAGAAAGGTAAAAGTGTGAGAACTCATGGATTGAGATAACATCAGTTTGCTAGGTAAAGCAAAAGCTGCACAAAAGAAAAAACAACAAAAAACAAAGTGAAACAGGGAATTCATTCCCTACTTCCCATGGGCACGCAGACATTCAGACACCTCCAGGAAAGAGGTGCTCATCGCGCCTAATGGTTTCTTGGGAATACAAAGGCCATCACCCCAGATGTGCCCCCCTTTTTCCTTCTTTTCCCCCAGTTTTATTGCTGAGCCTGATGCCTGTGGGGTGGGACATCCCTTTGGGCAGTCTGGGCCAGCTGTCCTGGCTATGACCCCCCCAGCTCCTGGTGCACCCCCAGCCTGGTTGCTGGCAGGGCAGCATGAGAAGCAAATAAATCCTTGTCTCTGTGTAAGAGCTGCTCTGCAGCAACTAAAACATCACCACTACTGTCATCAAAAATCCAAACCGAAGCGTCACACAATTCTCTTTGAAGAAAATTAACTCTATCCCAGCCAAAACCACGGCACCTTCCCAAACTTAGGTTTGTGTCCTGTTTCTGTAACGTTACCCTGTGGGTGTTTCTAGCTCTTTCTACACCATTCTGTTCTCTGCCTGGAAAAGAAGAGACAAAAAAAAAAACAACAGATACTGCAACACTTTTACTTTTCTCACAAGATATGGTTAAAACTGTACTCGACCTGTCAGTTGGGCCTACTGTCTGAGCGATCTCTTGAACCTTCTGGCAAACCCTGACATCCTAGAGACCGCCACATCTTCTCATATAACCTCTGTGCGGGACTGCCCTCTCATGCAGATTCTAGTTATATCCAGAGGCCAACCCAGTCTTGCATCGTTTGTATCTTTTCAGCATGGCACTCGGAGACATTCTTGAAATGATTGTTCTGACTCTTCTAACTCTTTTGCAAGATACTTTAGCTCTCTTCTGCTTTCCTGTTTTAACTTCCTGTTTCCATTTTAAAGTCATTTCGGGGCCTATCCTCTTAGGACGAGATGCTCACTCTCATACGCCGTGTCCAAGAAAGTCATCAGTTAGATTTCAAACAACCATGTTTTTTTCCCACGCTTTAGAGGAACTCCCTGGAAATATCTGCAAAATTACTTCAGCATTTTTCCCTTGAATTATTCAACATGATCTCGTTTGTTTTGACACCTAAGCTCCTCTCCAACAACACGACAATGCCCAAAATACCACTAGCCCGCTACTTCTGTTGAACTGTTAATTACTACTGCCTTAACATCTTATCTTGCAAGTATTAAAATATGCTCTCTATATCCATTCTGAAATTAGATGCAAAGAGATTAAGCAACTCACTGAAGTTGCACATGCAGCAAATATATATATTCTCAGAAGAGAATCTCTCAGAAGAATTCTCAGAAGAGCTTCTCTCTCTAGCTTCATTTTACCATACAGACCACAAACACCTCTTATATGACTTATTTTGCACATGATCTTCTACATTACTCACTACTGAATAATAAATACCCCTTAGAGAAGTGCCATTAAAACTAGAACTGCTTTCTTGCAATACAGCAACAGATCACCTACATATAAAACATAACCAAGGGGTATGAATAACAAAGCAATACCTTAATGGTTATTGTTCTTCACCTGAACACAAGCTCAGATTTGTAGTCACACAGTCTTTAGCACATTGATGATACTGCTGCTCTGTCAAACAGTGTCAGTGTACAGGCTCTAGTAATGACACTTCCATACAGCAAGCTCTTTGGATTAGTAGATGCAATCTTTTGAGATCCTTTCTTACCCTAGCCACCTTATGTGTGTCAGGTGTCTTGCTGAAGGAATTCTCTGTATTTTTAAATACCTTTCCCCTCTCAAATCTAGTTCATCTAGAGTTCAAATTGCTTTAGTAACTTTGTTTCAACAAGCACAAACTGCTGGCATAAGAGATACACACAGGAAAAAAATGTTACACAAAATAACTGCAGTAAACTTAAGGCTGCAGAAACAAAGGTGAAAAAGTAAAATGAAGAGGGAATCTTCATCATCATCTTGTCCTTTTCACAGAATTAAACAATTCTATCAGAACAGTTTCCCACTACAATTAGAGTCCAGCCAACAAACTATGTTTGCAGTGTTTACTAACCCAGAAACTGAGGAGTCATGAAAAAAAGTTAGGACAAGAAATGACAAAGTATCCAACTAAGAGTTTACCTGATTTTTAGAGCATACTGTTTCAAAGGTTTTTTTTTTTTTTTTAATGGAGAAATCTCGTTTATTTTTAGAATAGAGTATACAGAATAAAATACCCTACAATAATGATTCTGTGAGTTATTCCAGGGAGAGCTCTATAATAACTTAATGGTATCTTAATTCAGTGACTTGGGAGGGCTGCTAGTGAAAAATCACCAGAACTACCTCTCCTACAGTGTAAAAGCACAAGCAACTTACCAAATTGGTAAAAACGCAGTGGTCCACCCATCAGTGTTTCCATAGTGATTAAGAAATACAGCTTACTGATTGTAAAATAAACATTTTGCTTCCATACCTGCAAATACATTAAAAACAATCACATTCAGCAAATCATATTGGTGAATGACTTGTACATAAAAGCAGATATATGTTCAAATAATTATTTTAACCTCTTCAGTGCGTTGGGGGAGAGGCATGCACACAGTTGCTACTATCATCCTAGGGGATGATGCTCAAAACAGATAGTTTTATGACAATAGTACTTCCCTCCCCAGTCCCTCATGGTAAGTGCTCTTACCATTTTAAATAAATACCTAAAGCATTGTATGACTATTAGTATTGATTTTGCATGAAGATAGCATTAGAAAATTCTAAGCCATTGATTCTAATTTATAAAATACAGTTAAGATAAAGATCACTTGCCTTTATTTGAAACATTATAAGAACTCATCACTGTCGAAAAAATGTTTCCAGAAAGAAGGTAGATAGAAAGGTTAGAACAAAAACCACAATGATTAAATTTGAAGGAAGTTATTAAGGTTTGTTAGAGTTTTTAATACATTAGGCAATATTTTAATAGGCCTTTTCTAGGTGTTGTTATTTTACTCTGCTACTCTCATCATATTCATATTTGCAGGAATTGTTTTTTGATTTAAAGGCAAAGTACTAAGGTACAACTGTGAATCTACAGATAGCTGAGAATGGGTATAAGTCTTTGGAAAAAACCTTCTTCTCCAACTTTAACACAATAAATTGTTTTTGAATTTAAACTGATTTTTTTAAACCGATTTTCTCCGCAAAACAAACAGCTTAAAATTTAAAATTGTACTGAATCATAATATGGTCAAACTCAACACAGTATTTTAAATGTATCTGATTTATCTGAGATGTAACTCCTTCTCTGCTCAAAGCTTCAGCATGACTAGAGGAAGTTACTGAATTAAGTGTTAAGAACCCATATCTGTGCAACTGATAATCATAATTGCAAAGTAATGAACTCTTCAAGAGATGAAGAGAACGTTCTTTCTCACTTCATTTTTTTTTATTCATTAAAGCATGAAGAATATTTCAGAGATATAAAATGCTTGTTTTCCCCTTTTCAATCCAAATTAAGAATGAAGCAAAAGAAGCTATGACTTACTAGTTATGCAATCTTTAAGTAAAGTTCATCACTTATAAGAGCAAGCTAGAAGGTGATTGAGTCACCAATATCTATCAAGCCCATTTAGCTTTTACACTAGTGGCACAGAAAAAAATGATTTGACATTCAGATCAAGTTTACAAATTACACAAGTACAAAAAAAAATAAATCAACTTTCTACTTTCAACAAGATAACCAGATTCGTCCAGAAGTCAACGCAGAAGACAACGGTACTATCACAGTCACTTGAAAAAAACACCTGCAAGATCTGTTTTTTGATATTTCTTATGTATTCTGCGGTTCGGCAGCTTAGAATATGTAAGCCAGATGTGACCAAACGTGTTTCTCTTTGAGTTTGCACAGTCATCTAAACCTACACGTCCCCTACAAGTTTATCAATGACGGTGGACATTTAAGGGGAAACCCATTCCTGTCAGGACTCTAGACTCTGCTTTTCTCACCCTTCTGCCTCAGAGCCTCCCCAGCCCTTGGAGGGAAGCCATGGAAATGCCCTGTGAGCCCAGTCCCATTCACCTCACCTCACCTCACCAGCTCCTAGCCCACCCACCTGGTAACTCAGCTGGGTACCCCTGCGTGCTGCCCGCAGCCTCCAGCGCTTCCACAAGCCCGCTTAGCGCTGCCACCTCACCTGCAGCAGCAGCAGCAGCAGCAGCAGCAGCTTGTCCTTAGCTTGAGGTCAGGCCGGGTGGCTTTGAGGTGGACGCTTCCAATTTGGGAAAGAATAAAATAAATAAATAAATTATTGGGAAGTCTCCAATAAATTGGAAACCCCTCACTCACCCCCTCCTACCCCCGCAGCACCCCCGTGTTACCCTCCCCGCGTACCCCCACACGGCTGTGTACCCTACCCTGCCCTGCCCTGCCCTGCCCTGCCGGGGGGGCGACGTTACCTGGGGGCGCCCCCCGGCCGCGGGCGCCATCCCCGCGGGGCCCCCCACAGCCCCCAGGCCGGCTCGGCGAGGGCGCAGCGCGAAATGGCGGCGGCCCCGGCGCTGGGCGAGCGCCTGGAAACGCCCCCTCAGTGTTGGCCCGCCCCTTCCCGGCCGATTAACGGGCCGGGGGTGCCGCCGTCATGGCTTTTGGGGTGGCTGAGGGGGGGTCCTGCCCGCCTCGGGGCCGGGGGTCGTGTCCCGCTCCGCCACCCCTGGCCAGTTCCCCTGGGCGGCCTCAGGCACCGCTTGCCGGGCACTCGAGGGCTCGGCTCGTTTCGGTTTCTATTCATGAATGTTTCATCCGGCTCTTTGATTTTTTTTTTTTTTTGGTTCCTTCTCTTTGATTATTACCAGTTTTTGAAATCATGAAGTAAACCTTCATGGAGAGCCGCAACGGCTCCCGCTGGTTCCCTTTTTCACTCATGACCTCAGGGCACTGCTGCTGCTGCTGAGCGCTTCATAGATATCTGCCTCAGCAGATGCGGCGTCCTCCACACCAGTGTGTTCTCATAGCTAAAACTGAAGTGAGGTGGCGTTAAATATAGCCCTCATCAAGCTATTTACTAAAAAAAAAAAATCTTGGTACTTACCTGAGAGGGGTGAGAAAGCATTGCCAGTTAGCAGCCACGTCCCTCCACGCACGCCTACAGCATCACCAGCTAAACCTCCCAGGCTGCTGAGCTCTGGGTATTTGCTGGTGGAAACATGTGATTTGGGGTGTTGTTTGATGGCTGGTGTGGGGTCATGCTGTACTTTAAGCTACACTAGGTAAAGCAAACCTGAGATTTACCATAACCACCCTTCAGGCTTCTACAAGGCTTCCACAGTTTCTGGCTAGATACCTACACTGCTTTAACCCACAGACAGCTTAAAAGTAGTCAAGATAGTTCTTCCCTGTTTTACCGCATGAAGCAATAACACTGAGATCTAAGATTCTGAATAAAATCTCAAAAAAGGCCGAACTTGCTGTATGTCTGTGCATGCGTTTGTCTCATGGGGCAAGTGATATATGTGGCACCATTACTTCTTTCGTGATTTCTGTTTCTGAAGGGTTCTTGGCAATGCCCAAGTATTCAAAGTTCAAAAATTCTAGTTCTAAACTAACTTTTTAAAGGACAGGATGTTTACCTGGAAGCAGAATCTGGAATGAAAAGAGGACAGACAGTCTGAATCTTAATAATATCATTATGTGGTTCGCTCAGCTCCTGCTTCTCCAAACATAAAGATCTTCTAAACTCTTTATTTTTATTCTGTTCTTATTTCACTTATTTCTACCACACATTTTTTTTCTTTAAAAAACAACAACAACAACAACAAACCTCCATGATTTGCCTGTGACCTTTTTTCTTTAATTTTTTTTTTTTTTTTTTCAGCGTTGTATTTAGTGAACTCTCTTTCTAATTCTCTGCCATTTTTGCAGAAGTTCTCTGAAACTGTTGTTCTTTCCCGCACATGAGATGAATTTACTCTCTTGGTCTCTCAGCCCTTTGTGGTGAAGACTCTGATATTTATCTGCACTTTTTTGCCTCTTTACACCTCCCTTTCCCTTTTTTCCTATCATTCATTGTCTTTCCGCTTGAAACTATAAGTGTAAAGACTTTAAGATATAAACATAGTTCAAAGAGAGTTCTTCACCTTTCTCACTAGCCTTCCTCATTATCCCCAGTGATAATGCTTGGTCATCAAGTGAATCTTCTGCCTGGCCTAGGCACAGGAAGGATGAAGCAATCCTCAAGACACTGCCTCCAGTGAAGAGAAAGTTGTGATGAGAAAAATGCTTAAGTGAGCAATAGTAGAAGGGGAAAGAGTTTGGTGGCTTTGCCTCATGCAGCACTCAGCTACTTTGTTTTGGACACTTCAGATGCAGGGACTCATTCATCTGCACACATAGCTATGCTGTAATGAGAAAGCCAGCAAAAAAAGATACTATGTTATGGGAGATTTTGTTTTCCAACATTTGTAGGGGTAAAGAGAGAAGAATTTTCCCTGGAGGAGTAGTGTTGACCCTGGTGCACTCAGCAATTTTGCCTTCTTTACAGTATCAGCAGGTGTTGAGGGGAAAAATGGAATGTAAGATTGTTCCACTTTAGGGCAATAGAAGCCCTAAAGGCAAGACCCCGTGTTGCAGAATAGCTGGAATCTAGCTCAAGTGGTAAAACATGGGGAGAGGTGATACTGCTGAGCCTCTGCTGAGGACACCAGCCTGAAAAAGCCCTTGGAAAGCATTTCCAAGGAAACTTTTTGAAAATGCCATATAGCAGATCCAGTGCAACAGGTTCACTGTTTGCTAGTGGCTCTGTGGCACTCCCAGCATGTCTAGTTAGGGCTGATTATACAGGCAGGGGTTCATTCAGTATAAAAACGCTGGGAATTAATGAAAACTAGTATAAAGTGATGAGAACCTGCCTTTGTTTTGCTGTATTTACTGTCAGCATTAGTGCTGGTGAACCTGGTTTAGTGGTTTTGCTAGGGAGAACACTGCTACACAGCTTCCAGGACACCTTTATATAACTTTCCCTGGTTATTTACACCTGACACATCTATTTATATTAAATTGTATTTCTGTTTTTGCTAATATCATTTTGTTATGAGCCCAAGTGTGCAGATTGTTCTGAAACCTTGGTGGATCCAAAACTAGGAGAGACCACCCCCTTTAAAAATAATAGTAATCGTGTACAGCCCAATAAAAAATTTTATATGTTTGTGTTTTTCCATCTAGGATCAGAAATAAACAAAAATCATGCAAGACTTGAGAAGTAATTTTTAAGTCTTTCCTGGCTAACAAAATCGGAATGTGATCTTTTTTGGCCTGAAGGTGATGCTGTTTCTCCAGGAAAAGTGTTGGAAAAGACTGAGTATTTCGGAAGTCTTAGAAAGTACTTCCACTAAAATTAGGTATGCAGCTGTTTATGCTCATAGTTTTCATGTTCATATAATTCTACAGATCTGCTTCATGAACGCTTTGGAAGGCTGAGACTTCCCTTAGCAGAAGTAAAAGGTACTTTATTAGACCTTCCAGCATATGATGGACAAACACACTTATAATAAGACCTTGTTGTTATTTTTGTTGTTGTTCATACCCATCTGTAAGCAGTCTTCTTGTGTTGATCACATGCTTTGCCATGCGTCATGTGCTTTTCATATGTGTTGGTGGGAGAGAGGTGTGATTTCTGTGTACATCTCTGGAAAAGATACTTATGCTTATTTGTTTTGAAAGATTTTTCTGTGCAAGAAGAGAGACAGTAGGTTTCCGGTATTACTTCAGAACCTTAAAAATGACTCATTTCAGTCAGCTCTTACCACTTCTGTGTTTTGACTCAGATTGTCATATACAGACAAATTTCTGAATTTGGCCCTCTCGTAGGGGCAAATGTGCCCCTTTGTAGGCTTGGCACACTGGTCAGATATTTCTCCTTTTTACTGGGGAATCTTTTATTTCTGCAAAGATTGCTTCAGACCCATTTCCAGTCTTTAATGTCTTCAGGACACCCTACATTTCTGGTGGCGTGAGCCACAGGAACCTAACAGGCATTAAGGCTGCAGGAATGTAACAGAGCTCCTGCACGCTGCTGCCATATAGAATAAATAAAATCTGCAGGCATGTCAAGATGTGTGAAACAACGATATATTAATCTTGTGGCATTTCACCTACACGGGGAAAAGTTCTGTTTCATGCCTGCAAAAAATGGATTGCCCATTAGGTCTTCTTGCCTAAGCCTCTACACCTGTGGTATATATGTAGCTTTACACCTGTGGTGTATAGGTCCTTGCTGTACAGGTTCTGCTTTCTCTGCCTCATGTGCCTTGCACTGCATCCTGCCTGCTTTGTGTTGGGAGTCATTTAGGTAATGAGCTCTCTTTAGGTAAAGGTAGCTTTTATTGGACATGCAGATATAAAAAGTGACTACTGCTGATTTGTGATCCTTAGCTGGGATTTCTAGATGTGTCTGTAGCAGAAATGACAAATACTCTCTCTCAACATTATTTATTTTAGAGAACCTGAAAACTTTTGTCTTGAAACCGCTGCCTTAAATAACCTTGATCATTGTCTCAGGGGGAATGGCAGATGCCAGATTTAATCTTTGCATACCACGATCAGCAAAATTTAATTTGATCTCTACATCATTGATGTAGAGAATCACAAGTGGGAACATTATGTTGTACTTCCCTCCTTAGACAAGGGAAACGTGGAAGAGGAATGGTGACTCCCTGCTGTCTAGTAAATACTTTTCACCTCAGAGTCTGCCCTGTGCTCTTTGTCTGGATCAAAAGGAAGAAACAAAGATTGAAATCCGTTTCTCCGCTTTACAGGGAGTTCTGTGTGCTCTCTAAAATATGGTTTGTATTTGAAAACAGAGCGTAGGATAACTTTCATTTCTGGTTGGCTAATCAGTATTGTAAACTTCCACCTAGGCTGTGTTAGCAACAGTATGGGTACATTTCTGTGTAACTTTAAATGACAGATAAGAAGAGAAAAGACCGTGCTAGGTAACACTTTCCTATGCCCCCATGCTCTATCTACAGGCTTCTGCTGTGTTAAATGAAGCGTTAAATGAGACGCTGCACAGTGGCATTGCAGAAAGGAAGGGAAGCAGTGGGGAGAGGAACAGGGGCACTCACTGTCCTCCTGTGTCTGCTCACTTGTGTGCACAGTACCTGGCAGCACCGAGGTGCCAGCCCATCCTAAATCAGCCAGGGAGCAATGCCTGTGGTGCTGGGTCCTGGCTGCAGCTGTGGCAGCCGGCGCGATGCTCTTATGAAAAACGGAGTGCTTTGAAATACATCTCATACCTGCTGGGAGATGTTGGCTGAAGGCGTAGGCAGGGATTAAAAAGAAAGTCAGAAACAAATACAGTATGGTTTATTCAGGATTAATTCTAGCACAGGGGGTGCTAGAGGAGTAGGACCATGCATATACTGCCCAGATGGGGGGAAGGAAACGGTGCTTACCCTGGCACGATGGCAGTCCGCTGTTATACTTCTAGACTGGACACTTAGCATGGTTGGGAAGATGTGGACACATCTTAGTGTTAATTGTACATTTCAGGAGTACTGTGCCTCCCTGCCTAAAGATCGTAATCTCTGAAGTGCAAGCCTTGGAAAAAGTCAGTTGCCATTTTTTTCCTCTGTGTGATGACAGGTGAATTTTTCACATCTCACTGCATATTACTCTAAGTGTGTAGTACAGAATAAATCCTGATCTACTTTTACTAATAACACTGCTAGTAGTAATCGTGTGAAGGTATTTTTTTGTACATTTTAAATATAAGCTACATATGGAAAATTACATTTTAAAACATGTGAATTGGAAGACAAATTGCTGAGAATTCATTCGTCTGGCTAGTATTACCACCAAATTGTCGCCTTTATTAAAATGACTGTGGTAGGTTTTGATACCCAGTTATATCACATAACTGAGTAAGGACAGGATTTTGCACTCACAATGAGTTTGGTGCCTGGCCCGTAGTTTCACTGCCTGTAGTGCAATAACTAAAGCTATGTGGGTATGAGTGGTTAAACCAAGTTCTGCGTGAATTCATGCCACCTCTGTGAAGTCAATTAACCCAGTAGGGTCTGCAGTGGGGTGGTGCAGGATTTGGTCTCTGGTGATTTTCATTCATTAAGAACTTGAAGTGTGTTACAGCACAAATAACACTGAACTAGAAGACCATCAAGTGCTTTCTGAGGATTTGAAAAACTTCAAGAAACATTTTTTTTCCCCCCAAATACTCAGTCATTGATTAGCGCCTGGTAGGGGTAGCAAGCTGCAGAAACTGCACAACCCTGCAGCATATGATAACATATTATTCCCAGTGTGGGACCATTAGTTTCACAGTTTTCTCAGATAAAAATAAACATAGAAACATGTAATGAGTGCTGCTGAAAGCAGAGCGTGTATCAGCTGGGATTTCACAGTCTGCAGGTTTTAAATTCAGCAGTGTCCCCAAGGGTTAATCAGTATTGATGGCAATTATTCTTGGTCCACACATCAAATGAAATGAACATGATCTTTTTCCCTTTTTGCTTTGTCTCCTGGCTAAGTAACATAGATGTAACATAGAATTATCGAAATAATAAAAAAGATCATGTCAGGGCTGCAGCAGGCCAGCAGAGTAGCTACATTTATTTTGTCCCAGTAGCAGTCACCGTTGCCTTAGTCCTCAGGGAGAAGGGCGATGTGTAGGAGCTCTGCTTTCTGCAAAAGAACGAAGAATCACTACCACCTCCATTTGAGAAACATGTTAAGACTGTGTCTCAGTAAACTTTAGCCTCCGGAGAGCAGGGGAAGTTTTTGGTAGGCACCGAATCTAGCAGGCAATGCATGCACAACATGGAATGGTTGCTAAATAGGGGTGACGAAACAGATGTTACTGCAGCCATGCAGGCATTACATACATCCTTGGCCTTTCTTGCACAGATCGGTGCAGTGAAAGAAGTGAGATTGTTAAATCCCTACACAAATTGATGTGGGTAAAGGGCCTGAAAGTGATAGAGAAAGAACGTTAAACCTTCCGTTGTGCAGACGTGGGATTTTCAGCATGCATAAACAGTCAGGATCTGGACATTCTCTTTGCAAATGACTGGCCTACCTGTTAACCTGGTGCAAAGATTTCCCCTCTCCTCCCAGCTTTTAGCCCACATCTTTTAAGTTTTGAAGTGGGTGAGTGTTCACTTTTGCCCCACAGAAGGGGTTGAGTAGATGGGAAAAGGGAAAACGAGTCAGTCTGTTGGACACCAGTAATCCTAAAACCCTATGTGTCTGAGCTTAAATCTTGTTCTGGGATGTGTTTGAATGTGTTGGCACCCTCAAAAAGCTGCAGGCTCCCTTCTGTCATGTTCCTAAACTTCAGGGCTGGTGGAAAGAGCTGGAGGAGCGTGCGTTTCCCCTCTGGCTCTGCCTACTTCAGAGGCTTTTGAAGGAAGTCGGTGGTCTGATGTTCTTTACTGCAGCTCAGCAGACCATTTGTTCAAAACAACTGAAGACTTTGCCAACACTTTTAAGATCTGTAACCTCCTGTACTTGTGGGAAGCAGCAAAAATAGCATCTTGGCAAGAGATGGTATGAATCCCTTCCCCTTGCTTTTTTTTTATTTTTTATTTTATTTATTTTTTATTCTTCCTAGTGTGACCTCTCCCTTGAGGAGCATTTTGCTCCAGTGAATACACAGATCTGTCTGTCTGTTTGGCACTGCAATAGCATAGAGAGATGCCCAGGAATGTTGACTTTTTCTTTATTTTTTGGCAAATTATAGGCTAAATGATGTTGCTTAGTCTGTCTAGTATTTTTTTCTCTGGGGGAAATAATGTGTAGTTTTACAAAAAAATAACAATTGGAAACACTTATTGTAAAGCTCCAGCCTATTCTTTTTGTAATTTGGAACACCTTATTATAAAGGTACTAGATTTGTGCTAAGGATGTGTTGTTAATTGTCATTAGACCTCTGCTTTTGATTAATGCTGCTAATTAGTTTTTGTCCTTGACTTTTTCCAATTAAGGCATAGATGCCTTGGTGCTAAACACCTGGGCATATTATCTAATTAGATGAAAGAATCATGTACTCTCTTTGTAGGTAATTATTTTAACTTTCAGTAGTAGTTTTGGGCTAAACAGAGGTGGTTCTCTCTTTGAGTGATGGCGTAGGAAACTTCAGGATAGCAGAAAAATGTTGCAGAGTGAGCAACCTGCTGGGCGTGAGCCATTTCCTGCTGCTAAGTTTCTTGCTGTGTGCATGTGAGAAACGAGCACCCTTCTAATTCTGGCAGGCCCTAGGGCTCTGAAAGGAGGAAACAACAAAATAAAACAAAAAAACAAGGCAAGGAAATATAGGACCCTGTAACCCTCTTTCTGTTTGTCTTTTTTTAGGGGCAAAAAACTTGCGTTGCTCTGAGGAGTAGCTGGCTGAATGCATCGAAGTGCCTGATACAGTCTGGCTGATGTAGGTATTTGAAAACTCTCCTTGTTCTTCTGACTGACAGCTGGAAGAAGCAGCCCCTTGTGCAATGGGCTCCAAGGAGACCTCAGGGGAAGGAAAAGGATCAGCTTTTGGGAACTTTAGGATCCTCTGCCACATTGAGGGAGCCACTCAAGCTACCCCTGATCTCCTTCCTGAGGGAGTTGCTGGAGCCCACCTGAGTGTGAAAGTAACATCTGCATGGGACATCCAGCAAGCATGA
The DNA here is from genome assembly GCF_047663525.1 of Anas platyrhynchos. Lineage (NCBI taxonomy): Eukaryota > Metazoa > Chordata > Aves > Anseriformes > Anatidae > Anas > Anas platyrhynchos. Next base: position 110,670,932 of record NC_092587.1, on the reverse strand, counting down.
ATGCTCTTTTACATGGATCTAGTGTTGGTCAACACAAATCCCTCTATGGGTCTGGGCTCCCCCACTCTACTGTCAGCAGCTTGCCAAGGGGATAGAAGTGAGAGCTGGCTGCGGAGTAACCGGGCTGCTCCTGGGCAGCTTGCACAGACACCTACTCAGGAAAGCGCCTCCTGTGTGTAGACAGGCTGCAGAGTTAACCAGCAGTTCCCCAGCTATAAGGCAGTTCATAGAGAACAAAACCCCCTAGAAAAATCTTCATTCTAAAAAGAAAAATAAACAAGTATCCTGCTGGGCTTTGGGGGATCTACGGCTTGGGAGAAGCAGATGTGTATCAAGTCTCTGCTGAACTGCAGGTACACAGGAAGCCAGCAGGAGCTAATGGTATGTTTAGCCCTTTAGCAAGAGTACCTTTAATTGTGGTCTTTCTTCATGCAATCCATTGAGCTACTGGGAACATCCATGAAGTTGCAGCATACAGGGAGCTGTAGCGGAGTGCTATGCAATTAAGTGTTGGTTTGTATACAGCATGTATTCAAAAGTGATAGTTTTAGAACCAGTTGGAGTTACGAACCATTCACATTAAGTTACACACAATTTATTTATTTGAGTGCAGTTAAGGAATTACAGAAACATATTTTCCTAGCTGGTTTGGCAATATAAATTTAAATGGCAAAAGCAGCAATTCCTTAAAGCACTTTGAATTCCTTGCGTGGAAGCCACCATAAAAGTGCAAAGTATTATCATGTTAATAACGCATTGTAGTGGAATGTCATGATTCTGCATATAAAATCAGAAAAGTATCATTTTCCTTGTTTGCATAAACAACTCACTTTGCACTTCTAAATAATGGATGGAAATCCAGAGAGGATTAAAATAAATAAAGGAACAGAACATTTTCAAAGGCTAATGTTTTACAATTCCTGGAATTTCAAAAGAACGAACTAACCACGTTTGTTAAACTTTATTTTAGAGAAACCTTAGCATCTATTTGCTTTGAAAATATTTTTTTACCATAATCTACATTTACACTTGCAAACATGGTGCCAGATCCCACAAAGCAGCCCGTTATGATAATCCTTTTGTAAAGCTGTCCAAATCATCCATGTGTTACACTCGATGAAAAGTTGTAAAGGGGTTCCCAGAAGTCTCAGAGACAACTAGTGTGTTTATTTGGTATTTCTTGGATTTTGTACAGTAAAGATCAGCCCGGTGTCATGTCCTTGGGCTTGGAGACCTTCTGTCTATTCCTCTTAAGTGCTGATCTGTACTTACATGTGCTTCGATTTTCTTCTCTATGACATGAAAATAATCACACTGACTTTAAAAAATCAGTTTTCTTTCTTTAACTCTGCTTGATCCCAGTTATGAATTCCTAAATAAATAAATAAATAAATTCCTAAAATGAATACTTTTTACATATATTCTACCTGGTGAGGTCTGCTCTAAAGTGTGAAATTCGATAGAAATCAGTTAACATCACTAGAACTTCTTTGGGATAAAAGCATTTCTCAATGTTTACTCGTGAATTACCTCATAAAGTCTCAGAAAATATATACTGTAATTTAGTTTTTTGTTTAAACCATTTCTTCTTTTTTAATCCTCTCCACATCCATAACATGAGTAAGTGGTTCACAAAAGTAAAGTCTTCTGTGTTGCTCAAAACAAAGAAACGTTATTTCATAGTATTTATTTTTTTTTTGATTATTAAAAATATTAGCATATATTGTGAAAACATAGTTTCAGAATAATGCATGCCACACATTTTTTTGAGAGAATGGATCTGATATAGTCTTCCTACTTGTAATACTTCAGAGAATCCAAGAGAAAAAGCTTTGTTGTTGTTGTTTTGAAAATGTTAATTTCAATGGCTGTATTTTATTTCCATGCCTCTTTTTTTTTTTTCTTTTTTCTTTTTTCTTTTTTCTTTTTTTTTTCCTGGTATGAAATTGTTTTTTCTTTATTGGATGAAAATATGCCTTAATTAAGAAGATAAGGGAAGGAATAGTTTTCATCTTTTTATTTCTTGTTGTGTTATATCTACTTGAACACTGCTTTCCCAAACCAAAGTCCATGATTTCTTCAAAATGGTCACTGATTTGAACTTGGAGGTTTGGTTACACTTGATAAATTTTGCATTTTCCATTGATAAGTATAATAGTTCTGTGTCAGCTTTAATCCATTGAATTTATCTCAGGCATTTGATGCAACTGATCTCAAATGCTCAATGACAAATCTCACATATCTGGGATTTAAGAATAGGACAACCAGCAGCTCTCTTACCCAAAGTATTGATTTCAAGATTTTGGTTTAGTGAGTTAACAATGGCATGTAAGAGGGGCACTGCTCGGGACAATCCATGTGTATGATTCATTAAATCAAATAAGTTTGATGTAACATATATATATAATATTTCTATTTTCTGAGTTTGTTTTTCTCTTCGTTTTTCCTTCACATCAACTGTTTCCAGTGGGATATACCTAAATTGCATATGCAAATCATGGCTAAAAGCTTTAAGTCATCTTAGAGTAATCCCTGTATATCCTTTGCTAAATTCTGCCTCCAGTTTGCCTGTGGTGAAGCCTGTATTTCCAGTGCTATGCCTTCATCACACCAAGTTGCATGATGTGAATTAGAAGTACTCATGTCATCATCTCAAGTGAAAAAACAGCTTATTAAGGGACTTACTTCAATTTTGGAGTTATGCGGTCAGGTGGAAATGAAATAATGTTTTCCTTATTTGTGCTACAAATGATTTGATTGAAACAATACATATATGTATTTTTTTTTCTCTCAACCACACTTCTTTTTTTCAGGCTACTTGTTCACTAAGTACATTTCTCTGGAAAATAGACAGGTGATGTTGAATCTTGTTCCTAGCCAGCTCTGCGGTGGAATGGAAGCTTTTCATTGTGAAAAGGTCACTTAGGAGAAAACTCCACTGTGTTTAGTCCAAAACAGATTTCAACGAGTCCTGTCCAGAAGCATGGAAGAACTTAGCAATCACAAAATGAGGTGGCAGCTTCTTCTTTCTCAAACAGATAGGAACACAGAGGGATGCACAGCAGATGAGGCCCTGATGAGCACTGAGGCAGTTCCAAGCAGGTGGTGACATAACCATGTGGGGAGCACCTGTCCTGGCTGTTTCTGGAGGGAAAGGTATCTTTAGACTCATGAAAAGAGGGAGGAAGAGGAGCAGTTGTGCCATGCAAATGATGCAAATTGAATATGCCTGTTGGGTCAGTTGGGATATGGCAAGTGGCACTACTATAACGCATATGGGCCTCTTTATACAGTGTCAGTAAATGTGTCCCGTGAGCCTCACAGCCTGTCTTCACGCACTGACCCCAGGCACACGTGAATGTTCCTATAAGCTTTTGCAAGCACCCTTAGTGCAGAGAAGCAGGGAAAACCCAAAGCTTTGGTTGCTCGTGTGTCCTTGAAGCAGGGCTACACCGGTAAATCAGAGAGAACTGATGATCGCACAGGTGGGAAAATAGCTGTTGATCTCTCAGGAAGACTCAACAAGTGTGATGTGATCTGCCCCAGATCACATCTCTTTCAACCTAGTGGTTGGAAGAGCAGCAGAACAAGCTGCTGTCTTCCAGTCAGTTCAGCAGGTTAGTGCTGACAGCCTAAGCTGGCATTAGGGCCTGTGAGAAAGTCTGTGAACACACACAGGAAGGAAAATCCTGGGGCTCTTTGTCTAAGATGTCTAAAATGTGTACTCTGATATTTGATTCAAACTCAGAGATGACTGGCTAGTTGCATGGACTTAGGGAAAAAGTTGAAAACAGGCAAGGATCTACAAAGCCAGAGAGAGATTTACTGAAACATTTTAGTTTAAACTTGCTGTCTGACAGAAGACGTTTAACAACAGTTTTGATTCCAGTATTTTTCATGTTCTGACAAGCAGCGACTCAGCTTGATCTGCCCTCCTGCCCTGTAAAGCCATTTGTGATTTTGTGGACCTTAAAATTGTGTAGTAACAATACTGAAGAGAGAAGGTAACTTCAGTTAGCCCAGTTCTTCCTGAAGTTTGGAGTGAGTAGTAGAAGCAGTGCTGCTTCAGTGCTGACTACAGGCAGCTCCTGGAGTTTGCAGGGCCTGTGAGGTTTGCATGATGCTTTGAAGATGCCTGCTATATGTGTCTAGGATGTGCAGGTTTCTAATGTGCAGTTTCCTGTGCTTCTGAAAAATCCTTTCCAAACTCTGTACATTTGCTGCTATGCAAGGACTCTCTCGATGGAGTTTTCCACTAGTTACAGAGCACATCTTGTGAATCTGTTGCACAAGCAATGCACAAGCAGTCCTGGAGGATTCTCTTTGCTACCAGGCACAGGACTGTCACTGTCCATGATCTTTTTGTTGTTTGCAATGCATTATTCCAGTTGGATTATACCTCCTCCACTACTTTTCCTGCTCGGGATTGCCTCAGCTGCAGATAGACTTTCACCTTTGTCCTATCGACGAAAGCCGACCAACTACCCGATCAATGACTGACAATGACATAAAAAGTATATTCTGGTAAGTTGTTTGGGCTACCAGCCATGGAAATGTTAGCACGCTGCACCTTCATTACCATACACAAGGGAATTAAATGTATATTTCCAAGGAGGAGTAAGCAGAAGTTTATGCACAAATCCCCAGGAACAATGCAGCGGGATTTGTGCAGCCCTCTGAAACCATCCCCCTTAGTGTATGTGAGAGCATTAACTCGTCATGGATGAATGTGTTATTGACTCTGAGTAAACAGCTCTTTCTAAAGACTCTACAAAGTGTTATTGGCCAATAATACACAGCAAATAGACAAAGAATTACACTGTGACGGTTAGAACAAAAGAGAGAAGGAGAGGGATACAGATAATGAATCATTAATGATCGGGAGTTGTGTGTTGCTTTATGAGAGTTGCCTGAGGGAGGTAAGCGGGAGGGCTTGAACTCCACCGTGTGGCGTGGACATCAGGCTGGCTTCAGGGAAGGCTAAAATGGGGTTTCTTTTCCATGGAAGTGGGGCTCCATTCTGATATGGCCAGACCCAGGGTGATCCATCCAGGGCTTCCAACCACGGTCCTATGCTATGAACTGATTTGAAATGCAAGGGCAATAACAAAGATCTGAGGAGAAGAAAGGGTCTCGGAAATAATATATATTCTCCTTTCATCAATCTTTCAAAAAATATTTTGGCTGATCACAAGCTACCATAATATGTTTGGCCTCCAAGTACTGGGCTAGGCTTGCTTAGATCAATATCTTCACACTGCCCTGCTATCTGATCATACGTAGTGTAAAAGAGAGTTCTACTCAGCTGTAACATAGAATAGAGATTATCCTTCATCTTTAATATTATGTTGAAAAAAAAAAAATAGATGCTGATTAATTTTTACCTAGTATATCAAAAAGTTTCTGATTTGCTTCAACAGAAATTTCCAGGCATTCAAAGACTGCTGATACCTTCTCAAATGTGAAGATCAGCTCATAACCCAGTGATGTGATTTCCTTAGCAAAACAAGTATTCAATGAACTGAGTAGCCATTTATGACTTTGCAAGTTACTATAACTGAGCCATCCATGAGAAACAGAAATCCCGTAATTACAGGCATTTGGGCGTTGCTCACATTAATTCAACAATGACATCAACTAGTATGCCTACTCTCAGTTTTGCTTTGGCTGTGTGGATGCAAGCTTTTCGTACTGCTAAGCAGAGCCCGTAGGAAAAGAGGCACTCTGACAATTATTGTGCTGGGAACAAAGGGTTTCCACTGCTTCTGAAGGTGCCATGTCAAACGCAACCAGACATGGCGGGGAGAAATCGCTTCAACCACGACAGGCATATGGCACTGGCAGGGCAGCAACACATGCTAGGGTGGAGATGGAGAACCCTGTGCTGCACAGCCAGCGAGAGCTTCGATGGCTGAATATCCAGGATAACCCAAATCCCATCTGCAAAGTATTTAGGACAATTTTTTAAAAAGTGAGGGGAAGGAACACGCGGAGAAGTGGGGTCCTCAGTCTCTGTATTTCTTCAGGTCTACATAGCTAGACAGGTGTTTATACATACAGAAAACATCAAATTGTCTTATATGTGAACCAAAGCTGGTCTTTGTGCTACAGTTGTTCCTGGGCAGTAGATCCTACAGGTGAGCAAAGCTCAGTGTAACTCCCAACAGGTCCCATGCACAGGTTTCATTATTTACAATTTCAACCTGTGTACAGCTCTAAGAATTTAGATCTAACTGTTTTCGCCATATGTGCCATCATTTAAAGGGTAAAAATACAGCATTTTCGTTTTCTGGGAATTCAGAGGTGTGAGGGATATTGTTTTTTTGGGCTCTCCTCAAAACAATTTAGCTTTTGTTTTGAAGAAAAGAATAAGGAAAAGATTAAGAAAGTGAGTGCATGGGTTTGAAAGGTAACAGGTGTTGAAATGGAGGCACTATCTCGGCTATGTCTGATAACCAGAAACATTTACTTCTTATGGAAGGGGCACACAGGGACTCGCTAATGGCTCTTTAGCCTGGTGGGAAGAGCTGCTGAGGAGGAACCATGTATGGGCTGCAAAACGAAGAGGAAATTGTTAATAGGTCCAGCGAGGGAGCGTCAAGAACACAATCCCTTTGCACCCGTTCCCTTTGCCCCTCCCCACCTGCCTTTGAGCGCTTCCGAATTAACTTCATAGCTCCTAACTTCTGATAAAACCACGAAAATAGATGGCAAAAGGCCCCGTGGGTGACCTCCTCTGAGCAGCTGAGGAGAGGCCACTGCAGCAGCAGGCGTGTGGGGCCAAGGCAGCAGCGTGCCGCTTCCCCTCCGCGCCCTGAGCGGGAATGTCCTTGGCCTTCGGGGTCGCCACCTCTCCTGCGGTGTCAGCAGCGTGATGTGGAGGAGCAGCAGGGAGAGCAGAGGACGAGTGACACCCCCCGAGCCGCCGTGCTGAGTCCAGGGCTTTTCCTGGCTCCGCGCTTGGCGAGGCCTCTGCAGTGTGCCCCGGCCGGAGGCGGTTGAGTTGTGGCGTTGGTTAATTAAGGCTGGCTGCCTAGGAAGGCCCATCTGTTCCCAGGTAAATTGTGCTGCTATTTTTCCCTTTGGCAGGCGGACAAAAACCTCCCGTCAGTTCGTCCAAAGGATGGACGGGCGGTCTCATGTGCCGGTCCGCATTCCTCCTCTTGCTTTCCCGGAGCCACAGCGGCCAACACGGAGTCACGCTGAGCGTGCCATGTGTTGGTATAAAAGGCGGGGTAACACCCTCCCCGCGGCGGCATGCTGAACGCCTGCAAAACATCCGCTCCTCTTGCTCCGCTTCTGGCAGCTCTGTGTCCTCTGCTTGCTCTGATGTCTCCTCCGGCGGCAGCTATGCGGGCACCGCCTCGCTATAACTCTCTCTCCCATCTGCCGTAGGTCTCTGCTAATCCTCCGTTTAGTGCTGCACTGGAGGGGAAACGTAATGGTCTGCGAGTGTTACAGTGAGCATTGCGCATCACAGGTATTCACACACAGCTCGTTGTTGCCACAAGAACGATGTGCTTGGCTTATCAGCCTCCACCCCGGTGTGCAAAGAGCCACCCTTTCCAACATTTTAGAGCCCAGGCGCTGAGGAACGATAGAGGCAGGTGAACAACTTGCCCCAAATCTGTGGCGGCTCCCAGCCGCCTTCACTGTTGCTTCGCTCACAGGATGGGGACATTGGAGAAGATCTTAATCACCATGGGCATCCGAGTGTTTGTCAGCTGCCCTTCCAGAGAGCTGCCAGGAGGCCACAATGAGCCCACAATTATCCCTCACAGCCCAATTCTCCAATCCCAGCTATGACTGCTGTGAGCAGCAGTCACTCGTCAAGAAAAGGGACTTTATGGGGGCACGGCGTGGGGATTTGGTGATACTAAAGAACATCTTCGATGCAACAAGCCCTTACTTAAAATCTGATTTTATGATATGTACTCAGACATTTGGGCCTGTTCTAGCAGTAATTAAACCAAAATAATGAAAGGGAGCTAAGAAGAGAAACCTCAGTCATACAGGAGTTGCTTGGGGGGGTTGGGACTGACTGCATTTCTGTCCTCCAGTGCAAGGTGGGAGTGCTGGAATGGGGATGGCTGCACCATGGTTAGTTGTCTTGTACTAGGGGAACAAAGCTTGACCCTTGCCCTTACCCTTTTTCCTTTTTCTTTTTTTTTTTTCCTTTTTTTTTCTTCTTTTTTTTTTCCCCCCTTTTTCCTTTGTTTTGTTCTTTTTCCTCTTTTCTCTTCTTTTTATTTCTTTTCTCTTCTTTTTATTTCTCTTCTCTTCTCTTCTCTTCTCTTCTCTTCTCTTCTCTTCTCTTCTCTTCTCTTCTCTTCTCTTCTCTTCTCTTCTCTTCTCTTCTCTTCTCTTCTCTTCTCTTCTCTTCTCTTCTCTTCTCTTCTCTTCTCTTCTCTTCTCTTCTCTTCTCTTCTTTTTTTTCTTTTTCTCTTTTTTCTTTTTTTTTCTTTTTCAAGTAATTTTTATTCTGAATAACAGGTAGGATAACATGCGAGGCAATACTGCAGGAACACATTTGGAAGAACTTTGCTAGTGCTCTTAAGTACAGAACACAGTAAACAGAGGAAAATGTAGCACACATATTGTATGAAGGGAAAAATATAATGTAATGTGCTTATACAGCTAACAGAACAAAATATCTCTGTTCTGAAAATTTAAGCAGTGCTGAGAAGAGACCAGTCCTATGCGGGTAATGCTTCCCAAAACTTCTGAGACTGTGCTCTGACTGGGACAGGTCTTGTTGCATCTGCAGTTAGAAACTCATCATCTCATGGTAAGTCAGACGAGCTCTGTCTCTGGGCAGAGCTCTTCCCACAAAGCTGAAATACAGCTGTGTTTCTGCTGTTGTGGTGAGCAGACTGTGTGTGGTGAAATGAGATCTGGCTGGTCTGTGCTTCATCTTTGTGGTTAAACTAAGTCCCAGTGCAAGGGGTTGCACGGGTTCTAATGCTTCTGACTTCCCTTGGCTGCTCAGCCTGTGATTTCAGCTGTGTCAGCTTTCAAAACACAGCTTATGAGTTGTAAGTCATTTGTTTCTACAAAACATCCAGCAGCCTTCTAGAAAGCCTGTAGAAACTTATCAATCAACAGTGGATTTATTAGCATGTATCCTGTACTTCCTTGCTGGAGGAGAGTTCATTGCTTTTCCCTGTCGTGTGCAGCACCTTGTGCAGGGAGGTGCTGCTCAGCTCCCGACAAAAGCTCTGCAATGGGGAGCCCTTTTGGCAGGTGCAGGAATGGGATAAATCTGACCTGAGCCCACGATAGGATCCTTGGCTGAGTGGAGCGCTAGGAAAGGTCTGAGCAGACCCGTTTGATGTCGCTAATGAGAAGAGATGAACCACTGAGAACAGACCAACAAGCTAGTGCAGTTGTGTAACACAGAATTGCACGAACCCCAAACCTTGGTGTGCTGCCCCCCTGAGATCCTGGGTCGTACGGTTTCTTCCTACAACTTGGGTGATGGCAGCTCTGTGGTCTTGCTAGGTGGCAGATGAGGTGGCTGATGCTCTGACAGGAGTGGTTAAATTGTGTGCTGCTGAGGCAGTCAAAAAAATAACCGGCTGTCACGTTGTGCTCTTTGTGAGGGAAGTTTTGCTATTGCGAGCTACATCTGTGGTGGCAGCATCTTCACCTTTCCCCTGCAGAGCCAGTCATGGGCTTAGGTTCTGCAGGATCCTGCTCTTTTCGCTGCTGTGGAAGATAAAATGCTTTAATTTAAACACCCCCCATCCGATACACAGCATGCCGAAGATTAATGAGCAAAACAAGTATGAAACTGAGACAGAGGGCTAATAAAGCAAAGCGTTGCTAGTCTAGTTAGGGAAAGATTTGTATCTGAAATGCATTTGCTCAAAAAAGGAACAATTGGTTATCTTACTTTCTTTTTTAAAGAAGAAAGACTTACGGCGAGCACAGCTTTAGGGCTAATGTAGATGACCGTTTTCTGTGACTCCTTTCCTCCTCCCTCTGAATATGTTGGAAATGAAAGACAACAATTCTGTCGGAGGTGTTCAGATCACACTGGCAACAATCAGCACATGTTTTGAATGAATAAAATAAGGACATTCTTGCCAAGTAGTTTCACAAATGTTCAAATATAGTCAAACAAAGACTTAATCTGGGCTCAAAGACACGTATCTCAGCAGATGTGTGTAAACTAAGTCAAATCCCCTGGGAACGGTACTTAGGAGTTATTCTTAGGCATTGGAAGGACAAGGATGGTCCATCTGTGAATTTATTACAGAAGATGAGAAGAATCATATAAAAGTCATTGCTGGACTGGAGGACAGCATGGTTGATTTTTCAGGCAGTTTAGAGGTCATTCCTAAAATCTATGTTTAATTAGAACAGAATCCCTAAAAATCAGAACTGAAAATAATGTGTGAAGACTTCAATTTAATGAGGTGTGGCTGGTTAGTAGGAAGACAGGTAATTTTGCTACTCTATTCAGTGGGGCCAGGATTTTGCAGAGTGTTTGAAGTGATATAGAAGTTTTTACTGGTTCTTTTGACATTTTCTCTCCTGTCAGAATAAAACTCTTGAATTGCCAGGAGCATAAATGTTTAAGGAATTTGTAATTAAAATAGTATGAGAGGTTTCTGGTTCAAAGGTACTCATTCTGTGGCAGCTTTTTACAGTTATGCACGATCAAGGAAGCCAAACAGAAACAGTGAATTCTTAAAATGCGTAATGCAGCCCTTTCACTTAAACCTCCAGAAGAACATCACTCCATGATGACTTCAAGCCTCTTTTCCCACAACTGAGCTTATCAAGATAGATGGGCTCTGCCATATGCAGAATTCAAAGATGTAGGACTGGTCTTGGGGGGAGCAGATACCAAAGTTCATGCTTTTCTGGTAGGCCCGATTTAAACTGATGGAGTGGATTGCAGCTGGATCGACATGGCCCAGGTAAAGCATACTGTCCTTCACAGAGGAATGCCACAATCCATGAAGGTCTTACAGACCAAAATTAAACACCTTAATTTTAATCTGGGTGCTCAGCTGTTGGCAGGTACAAATCTGAAGGCATCGGGATCACTTCTGGAGAAATGTATCCCATACTGTAAACAAGCCTTTTCTTCAGTCTGCAAGCAAACAAGCTTCATTTTGGGAGAAGGAAGAAGCTATGAAATGCTTTACATACATCAGACAAGTTTTGCACAGCATGTAAATGTGAAATGTAACATAACTGATTGCAAAGAGAAAGTGAAAACAGTTTTGTCCATATAATGCCACTAAGTTCTTTTGGAGGTTACACCACTTCTAAGAACAACCTAGGTACAGATCTGGTCAAAGCAATGAAAACAAGAGATTCGTCCTAAGCAAGCCAGCCAGAAAACCATTGCCACCCACAGATATTGGCAAGTGAATTGCATACAGATTGCTAACCAAAGGAAGACAGCAAGGCTGGAGTGAAACTCAGAGTGTGACTGGTTCGAATAAAAAATGCCAGAAAGAATGCAATCTGAGGTCAGAAGGCATTTGGTGTGTGAAAGTCAGACCCACAGGAAGCTTTGCATGTTGCAAAAACATGTTGCAAACAGCTGCACAAACTGCAAAGAGGTACTCCTAGCTGTTGGCAAGGGGCTGGAGGCATCAGCAGAGCACACACAACATGAGCAACAGCTCCGAATGTACAGGTGGATTGTCCACTGGAAGAGTGAATGAGAAAATACCAAGGGATGAATGAATTGCTAGTCTGAGCATACAGGCTCATGGCTCATTTGAAGTCAGACTTTGGTGCCTAGATGCTCATCAGTGTGAGTGAATGGAATTTAGCTTGTGCTGATGAGCTTGTCCTCACAACAAGACTGCAGAAACTGACTGTGAACAGCCAAGACATCATGTTACCATGCTTGGTCTGGTCCATTCCCTGGTTAGGCAGAAAAGAAGCAGTGAATCTAAATTTATGTAGTTATCTGTCACCTCCAAACTACCGAGATGATTTTTGAAACACGTTCATCTGTGTATTTGCTTCAAGGAAATATCTTCACAGATTATTTCAAATTACTCAGTTTCCATCCTCAAAATTTACACCAGGTTATTTCACATTTCTTCACTCCTTAATTGCTAAAGAGCAACGATTTCCAGACATTCCAGCTTTTGCATGTACTCATTCAGCTTAAGGCTTTTTTTGCTGTATGTGGAATTTGAATCTGAAAGCAAGAAGCTGTCGGATGTTGAAAACAGACATGGTGAGAGGGAAGTGGTAAGTTACTATGCACCCTCTGCAAACAGGCTGTCTTTGAGTTCATTGGAAGTATTCAGCATTTCCCACTGTCTTTCCTTGGATCTGGAGAAACTTAACAGCTTTGGAAGTGAAAGCTCCAAAAAAGCTCTGTTAGCTTCAGTACTGTGGCTACTCTTTCTGTCCTTGCTGTGGTTTCAGGCCATGAATACTTTTCTTTTTCCCCAACAAAAGAATCCTAGCAGAAAGAACTCCTTTCCCCAGTCTTTTTCTTCACTGGAGTTTAAGGTTAAAGGGAAGAGAGGTTGAAAGTGATCTTCCATGTTTGTGATCAGTGGTTTAATTTAATTTATTAAGGTCTTTAATTTACCTGCTAACATATGTAACTTACTTTCTTCTTCACAGAATCTCTTTGCAATTTTGTCATGAGACACAGCTCACTGCTTTGGTACTTGCCATTCTCATTGAAGTGTCCACTGGCTAGAGACAAGTCTGTAGAGGGCAGGCAGCCTGTGCCATCCAAAAACTTGGAGACAAGTTCCCCCTCTAATCTCCCAAATGTAGTCTTAAATGATCAGGGCACCTAACCTTGCAGTTGCCCAAAAGTCTGCTTAGAAATGTCTAGCACTGCTCTGATCCTGATGATGCTGTCCCCAAATCTCTGTGCTCAACTTGACACGTTGAGCTGAGACTCGTGAATCAGTCACTCCATGCCAACCTTGCGTTGTAGCCACTGTCCAGCTGATTTCCTGAAAGCACAGTGAATATTTTCCTTGCAGATGCTGTTATGCTAATAGCAAGAAATTTAGTTTAGCTTTGCCTTGTGCCCAAGGGAATTTGAACCTGTGCCTTCCATCACTGTAATGAATGCTCTTAGGACTGCACTGTAAGGCCGCCCAAGCTTCCAAGACTGGGGCTAGAAAAGCAAAAAGAAAAGTGGGTGTTAATATACTTTGTTAAAGAGAAGGTGGCAACTGTTTGAATGTGTGTTCTGGCAGAAACAAATATCTGTTTCATTTTTGTGACAAATACTCAGCGCATGAACATCCTAAATATGGCTTTCTAAAGATAATAATCCGTTAACTTGGGGTCCCAGGTTAAAAACATCTTCTGCACCTTCAAACAGACCAGCCTTAGGCATTTTAGGGAGGAAAACAAATAATACAAACTATTTAAAGATGAAGTAAAGCGGGGAGCGCTATCCTAGTTTTTCCTGTCCCAAAGGCTGTAGCTACACTTAGAAAGCTATTCACTCCCCTGCCAATGGACCAGTGACTATGTTATAATGGCAGAACAGTCAGTCCACAAAGACTGCAGGACGTGGTAGCTCCTGGTGGCTCGAAAACTGACTTGGCCTTTAGAAGAGGTGTTCCCATGTCCCTTTTACTTGCAGAGGGAATTGTCTCAGGCTATTCTGGGTAGGAAAGGAGTGTTCTGGATAAGGGGCCATCACTGCCATCCTTTATCTGAGGGCATGCTCTAATTCGGGCAGCTCTAATGCTGGGAGGTACGTCAGGGCTGTGGACCCCAGCCTGGGTGGCTGTCTTCCCTCCGGATGGGCAGCGGGTGCCTCTCAACACGCTCATGTCTTAGGTCGGTCCTTAGTGTGTCCTACTGGCTGACTTCAGAGCAGCAAGCAGGATTCCTCGTCACAACTCTGTCCACAACGTGTTTAGAGCCTTGACTGCTGTTTGCATTCTCGTTGACAACCTACTTAATTGCTTCTGCAGTGCGGGGGCATCTACCTCAGATGTCTGTTATGCTGAAGACTTGAGGGAAGCCCTGTCACCGTTTGTGCTTTTGTTGTTGTTGTTTTCAGGTAAAAACACTACAAATTACTACTTGCAAACTCTTATTGCTGAAGATTACTTTCTGATTTCTCTGTTCAAGGGATTCCTGTGTTGCCTGTGTTCCCATCTGCAGAGCAGCACTGGTGACTTATGTTTAATAAAAAGAGGTTTTAATTCGCAGCCCTTCCACAGCCTCTCTCCTTTCCCCTTGCTTTTCAGCCCGGCTCTCCCGGTGGGGAGAGGCCTCTCGCTGACTCCATTTCACCCTCTCCCCAGGCTCCCCGAGGCACCGGGTGCCCCGTGGTGCCACGGCCGGCACACATCGACGTCCGAAGCCCCTCGACGGAGCGAGTGCAGGGCCAGGCCTGGTGGCGGCCCGTCCAGCAGGCTGCGAGGGGCCAGGCATAAACAGAGGCAGCTGGTGACACAGCATGGTGTGGCGGGCCCACGAAGCCTGGCAGATGCGGCTTCAGCTGTTACCGGGGGCCGAGCACCGGCCCCCGAGCCTGGGTCAGATGAAGGAGCCGCCGTGACGGTGACAGGGCGGTGTCAAGCTGCCACTCTCCGCCTGAAGCCTGCCATGGCGCAGCGGCAGCACAGCCCCAGCCCCCCGGTTCCGCAGGCCAGGGGACAAAAAGATCACGTTTATCAAGGACTGCGCTTTTGCACTGAGCTCGGCAGTTGCGGCAGAGTTCTGCTTTTGGACTTTAGGACTTTGCTCAAAGCTGCTTAAAAAAAAAATAAAAAAAATCCGCTGCTAAATTACTGCATGTAAAGCGTGGCTTCTTGTTACTGATAGGAGTTTTGTGATACAACAGGAATCGGACTGACCTACTATTCCCAGCACCTCACCTTCTCCTCTTACACCCCCATTTTATTCCTTTCTTGAAAAGTGGTAGGCTGCAAGACCATCAAGCCACATTATGGAGAGCTGTGAGAGCCTGGGAAAGCCTGCCGCAATTTCAGGCCGTGGCAGAGGTGCTCTGCGGCTCTGTGAAGATCCTATCTCACTTGGCGGTAGCCTGCAGAAGCAAAACTGAGTTAAAATGCTCTGTGGCTGTCGGTGTTGTTACTGCAAAGATGAGATTTGTTATGAAATAATATTTATTTACCATTTTGTGACATAGAGGATATATAGATTATATAGAGGATATATAGATATAGATAGATTACCCACGCGTATTTTTTTTAGTTGCTTATTGCTGTATATAAACACCACACTGAAAGGCATTAAACTTGGAATTAGAGAATCAGACTTTTTACTTCATTATTTTAAAACTTTCTCCTGTGGAAGTTAATCAAGAAGCTTAAAAAACAACCCTAGTAGTTTCCTTTTGACACTTCATGTGCACATAAGGTAGAGCACAGTGAGTATGGTCAGGCACAAATATACATTTATTTCTCCACTAAACAAAATAATTATAATGTTTCTAAAAATAAAATCTCTTTCTTTTCTTTTGTCAGGATAATCTTTAGCTGAGTAAACAGAACCACAAAAGGAAAATAAAGAGAAATCCCCGGCAAGGCATCAAGAAAAAGCATTGTGATAGGCCAGCTTTAGGTCTGCAACTTAAAAGGCAATGTCTTCAGCTGCCCTGCATTCAGGGCACTGCGGTTCTGTTTGCCAAGGGATCAGGGGTAGGCGTTTGTGGATCAGTATCAATTGAAGCCTGAAGCAGCATTGCTCCATTGCTGGTATGGGTGTCTATAGAAACTGATGTAAAAAGAAAAAGGGAAAAAAGGAGAATAAAGTATGATGTTCAAAGACTATCTGGTAAGAGATGTTCTCGCTCAGTCCTGATCTTTGCCGAAAACGTGGGCTTGTGTGAACTGGGGAAATGCAAACTCTGACTGTACAACACGGTCTGTCACAGGGATTGCTTGCTTTATAATCCTAGGCACACAAAATTAAGCCCTGAATTTGTGTGTATTTTAATGCCTAAATAAAAGCTGTCTTATCTGGGGGGCATTATGTAACACTCCTTTTTAGCTTAGCACATCTGGAAATCAGGTGAGTGTTTTGTATCACCAGGACAGTTCATTCTTACCTACCTGCTGTTTTAGACTACCATATATACTGGAACTGTGATTTAAGAGCATCTCCCTCCTATACAGATATACCTATGCACAGATGTTCCTATATACCAGGCTGCCTAGGGCTTTGCTCAGGCAGGTCCTGAAAACCAAGGAAGGGCCCTGCACAACCTCACAGCTTGGTGGCTTAGCCCAGCAGAAGATGGCCAAAGGCAGGAGGAAGGAATAGTAAGGAGTGTACGGAGAACACTGAAGTCTGCAGGCAGCACCTGGAGGTGGTGTGGAGTGGGGAGCAGTGGCTTAGGAAAAAGAGTCTGAAGGAGGGAATTGTCTGGCAGGGTGTGCTGACAAGGGAGGGCTACTCCTGAGGGAGCAATTGCCTCACTGTTGCTTCAACACCCATTCTGTGGGAGAATTCCCTTGTTTGCTGAGCTTCAGAGTCCCCTCTGGACCTGGAGCCAGAAAAAAAAACCTGAGACTATGCACAGGGTGGGGCTGCTGGGGAGAAATTGATCCCTGTGGGTGGAGGGGGCAGAGGGTGTTAGGTGATCCTGACTGCAGAGCGTTCAGTACTGATCCCAAAACACAGTACAGCAACAGCATATCAGATAGCATAGCTGAGTGTAAGTTAAATCAGATTTTTTTCTATCATCAAAATATACTGTCTGGCTTGTACAAATGTAGTTCAGAAATAACCTATTTTTTTACAATACCTGTGTGATTTAAGAATGAATAAATCTCAGGACGCTTTCACAGTATATCTGGTAATATTTTACCAGCCGGTACAGGAAAATTATTTTACAACTAATGACATAGATGTGCTGTGCACAGAAAAAACTTATGAATTTTGCCCTTTTTTATTCTCTTTGGCATTATTTACTGCTGTCATTTACCTGCTTTTTAAGGACTATTGTAAGATTATCTGCTCTTAAGGCCACTGCTCCTGAGACCAGGGAACTGTTCTGCAATGTGGGGTCAGCCTAGAGGTCTGTGGACACCAAGGGTTTCCCACCAGCTACTCCTCCAAGATTGAAGACTGCATTTGCTCAAAACAAAATGCCTGGCAGCAGCAGTTTATGCAGAAATGCTGGAGATGTCAAAAACATAGCAGGTCAATTTGTCCACTCCCCATCGTAGCCGCGTCCCTCCGGGATGCCTTTCTTCTCCCGCTTTGTCCTGTCTAGTCCGAGCAAGTGACGGGACTTCTGCTGTGGGATTTACTCTGTAGATTAATGAGCTGCAAAACTTCACATATGTTTAAATGATTGTACTTGCTCCCCCCGTTTATACCTCCGTTGTCAATAAGGTGGCAGGAAGGCCAGCGCGAATCCATTTATCAAGCCGTCTCGCCTGCGAGATGCGGCCGGGCTCAGCACCTGACATGATAATAAACACCGCAGCTTTAGCACCTGATGTTAGCGCAAGGTGCCTTTCCTCTCCAAACATCTGGTCCCCTGGTAAATTGTTCCACTCGCCGCGCCGCTGCTCCCCGGGTTATTGCCGAGCCCGGGCCGGTGCGTGCTGCTCCGGGTCTGTTCTCAAGTTGTCGCGGCGCGCCGGCCGTATGATGACAATTAGAGGCAGTTAGTGCGCAGATGAGGCTCGCGAGTGGCAGGTGGCGGGAACGGGGCTCAATTAACTAACATGCACAAAATCCTTTGCTAATGAGGCTGGGCCACCCCAGACGAGCAGGAAAGCATGTGTCGCTGACAGCAACAGAGGATTTGAAACTGAGAGGGAGAGAAACCGGTCAACAGGTATCATCGGCGGGCAGATAATCCTTTCTATCTCACCGCATGTGGATTAAGGCATAGGTTTAAGGCTGCACGCTGAAAGCCAGCAAGTGAGGCCACTACTTGCTGGGGAACTGGGAAAAATCTAATTTCCCCATCTTTAAATCTCCAGTCTTTTCTTTTCTACCTCACTATCCTGCTCTTTCGTGAGAGCTGGGCAATGACTAAATCATTGTATAAAATTAAATCATATCAAATTGTATAAAATAATATCAATTGTATAAATTGTATAAAACAATATCAATTGTATAAAATTAAATCATATCAAAGTAAATCATTTTAAAACAATCTAAAAGCTGTTTGGGACACACTACTTAAACCCCTGGCCATTTTAGATGGCACAACATATTACTCCTTGTCTTTCTGTGTTAAGCAGCACTTTAGAAGGTATAATCACAGATAACCCCATACAGTAATTTTGTTTTTAGCAGGTCACAAGGCAACATTGTTCTTTGAACTGAAACTCCCTGTAGGAGCTGTTGATGTGAACGTGAAGCCACTTACAATCCTAGCCTCCAAATACTGCCTCCTCCTGTTCGTTTTATAGTGGTTTGAAAAGGGATCAACAGCTGTGAATATTTTTGAGTGTGTCGTATACAACATCTAAAATTCTGCTAAACTCCTGTTTTCCACAGAAAAACCTGTTTCCCTGGTGGTGACTTGACATGGACAGTGTGTAGTGACTTGTTTTCAGAGTGTCTCAGTAATATGCACGTGCATGAAACTGAGAACACACAGACATTACAGATTCAGCGTGCCAGAAGAAGTCCCAGCACAGTACAGCACATAATATGCAACGTAGGTCCTTGTGAATTGATGCCGGTCAATTACTATAAATTTATTTCAATGGCAATTTACATTTAGAAGGAAAACAAACAAACAAACAAACAAACAAAAACCACAACAGTTTCTTAACTACTATGACAGAAATGAAACACCTATTTATACCCCTTGCCCAAGCCTGATCTTTAAAATCCTATTCCTAAATTAAGAAAATTGGTAAGAGAAGTGGCAGGGATAAAGTAACTGTCTATGGCTGGAGCCCATGCTTTGTGCTGGTTTGGGCACTGCAAAGCACTTGGATCAGTGTTGAGCCACCCCCCCACACCTCTGCATGCTCTGCACCTCCAAGTAATGAGGTGAAGCACAATCCAGACTGTGGATGTCCCTGTAGTCCTTCCGAGGCTCTTGACAATATTGCAGTACATAGGGGGCTGTACCTGTTTCTCTAACTGCATGTTTTCAAATGACATAGCATCATTAGGCTTGAAGAAACAAGAACTCTCCTTACGCTGTCTCACTGAAGCAAGTTAAAAAAGGAAAAATGCCCTCCTATGCTTGATGTCATAACAAGATATATAAATAACTTTTTCCTCATGACTTTAGGGGATTCTGCTCTCTGGAATACCTTTGGCTCAAAAAGCCCTTAAACACTTTTGGTTGTGTGAAGGGACATTAACGTCAGTGTCCTGGATGGGCTTTAAAGTAAAGCTTGCCCTTGAAAATTGGGGAGGGGGGACCAGACTGATAGGGTGAAATTTTTTGCTTCCTACTCCAAAGCAGTGTTTGCTGTTTCTGTGGGTTTCAGACAGCTGCTGCCTTCTGCTGCACCGGACCCACTTCTGTATGGGGGAAGATGCTTGGTCATGTCTGTATGTGAATATGTGCCCAGTTGAAACAAAATGCTGAACACCTGCAGATCCCATGAGCATTAAATGACGTACAAGTATGCAGCTCTTGTAAATTATTACTTATTATGAGGAAATGAAAGAGAGTGAAATACTTTTAAACACTTCCTATATTTTGAGGACAAAAAAGGTGTGTCATTTTCAATCTACCTGTAGGATCTGTTATGTAAAGATCATCAGAAACTTTTTCTTTTTTTTCCCCTGGAAAATGAAAAGATAGAAAACAATTTTGAAATACAAACCTAGTTCAAGACTCCCTGAGTTATGGGTAATCCCAATACAAAGTAATGACTTTGCCCAATCTTCAGGAAAAAAAAGGTACTTCTCAATCGATGTGTCCCATCTTACCTTTCATCTTTGAAGACCAAAGGGAGTGTTTTGTTTCAGTATAAGCTTAATAAAATAACTGTAGGAAAAGACCCAAAGACAGGCATTGTTGAGCGCTGCTTTTGAGGAGCTTACAAAGCAGAGAGATGGACTCTGAAAGGGAAAACTTCCCCATGGAAAAGTTACCAGACATTTGTATGTAGTATGGCACTCATAAGGTGGAGTCCTCTCAAAGGAAGTGGGCAATAGAGAGCAGATGATTGCAGTGTAACACACTGTAACACGCCATACCAGATACTGAAATGTTTACGTGTGTGCTTAATTTCATCCCAAGCATTTCAGGGTTTGCAAATCACCCCTGCAAGGGTTTAGCTGCACACTGTCTGTTTGTGCATACAGAAGAGTGCCTACGTCCCATAGATCACTTTGTAATTCTTAGGGCCCTTAATATCCTACAGTACAACCAAGGGGGATAAAACAAGAATAGTCGGAAGCCGTACCCCTGCCTCTGTCGGATAGGATCTGTTTCTTTTCTGACATCCTAAGCTTGAACTACGGAACCTTTTCTGGAGGTCAGCATCTTCTTTGCAACACAGATTCAATGTCCTTAGTGGGTGGCATATGTGCAATGGGCCATGAGAAATGTTCATAGTGTTGAGATTAAAATAACCTCCCAGGCTAGAAGAAATATAATTCTAATTTATAACCTAACTGTGGAAATTATTAACCCATTCCTCACTCCACTCTCATAGATTTTATTTCTATTCTTCCTCCAATGCACTCTGCTAGATAGAGTATTAAACAGAACAAGGCCACACACAATTTAAGAAGAAAAGCAGGGGTTTGGTTAAAAACACTTTTTGAAGGGGAACTGAAATTATTATTTCTACTGTAGAGACATTTGCACCTGGATGCGTCACAGCATGCTTTAGAAAAGGAGAAGGAAGGGGAGAAGTGTGCTTAGTCAGTATGATGGGCTAAAAAACAGCGGCAGAAATCAGTGTTAAAATCTCCTACTGGATAATACTTCATGGGATTTTAAGGGTAACAGTCTTGTAGATTCTAAAGAATAGAGGTGGGTTTTAAGAAGCAGGTGCTCAGTGTGCATAAGTTATTATAGATATATTGTTTGTAGTGGATCTTTGCTGATTTACATCAGTTCTGAATAAGAAGTCAGAATGCTTGAAAGCTATTTGGCATAAAGAGAAAAACAGTGGACGGGAGGGCTAATGTATTGTCATGAAGAATTAGAATAAAAAGCTGTGCGAGAGGGCAGTGTGAAGTAAACACAGCAAAAGGAAATCCAGAAGCATTTATGACAGATTACATCTAAGAGGAAGGCAATTCTGAGAGTGTGACATTATTATTTTTTTTTTTCCTTGTGAGGACTCAGATGCAGATTTTCCACTTTGTACTTTAATCTTACAGAAATACTTCCTAGGCAAGGCACCAAGAAATCAGCTTTTCCATCTTCAGGGCCATCTCCCCATATACGCATTGGGCACTGGCTTTCCACGTGGAAAAAGTCATCTGCATTCTGTGAGAGACAAAATGTTGTACACAACCACAGATCTAAGTAGTAAAAGATTAGGATTTAACCATCCCTTTCACATTGCATTCTTTCCTTTGGAGAATTGAATGCCACCTTGGGAAAACTGATGGTAAAGCCTTTGCTTTTGGAGATCTTGATTGTAGGTGAGTGGGCAAAGAGAGGTACATGTAAGATGCTTACACATAGCTCATACATACACTCTTAAAAAAAAAAAAAAAAAGCTTCTTCCATGCAAGGGGAAAACCAATTCACAGAAAGTTTAGGTTCAACTGCACTTCTTGCCTGTGAAAGAGCTGTCAAATTATCTTGGTTGGAAGCTGCACCGAGGTATTGTCCTTAATTGCTCTGATAATGCTCCGTTTTGACAGCTACAATACCTGGTTCAACATGGCTGCTAACAAAAAAGTCAACCATTAAGTATGTTTTCTTAAACAGTGACTGATCAGTTGTTATCTTTCAGCATCTCCAGCTAATTAGACATCACGAGTCAAAGTTAATTTGGTGGAAAACATTTCTCGACTTAATGACATTTATGGGCAATTAGGCACGTTGCAGAAAGGAATACACATTTACATTTCAGCCTATTTCCAGCGCTTAACAAGAACCCACCTCTTTCTCCACTGGAGATTTCTGGTTCTCTGAGGAATATGTTCGATGCAGACACCACAGGTCCTCTTGTTTTTCTGGAAACCAGCAACTGTTTGCACAAAACGAGCTACCACTCAATAATGAGGCATAGACAGAGGTAAAATTAGGCACAATGAAAGCTTTTACACTCTTTAGACTCCTGTCTCGTCATGGCAAGAACTATGCCTAACTCTAGGGTAGTAAAAACTGAAAGATGGATATTGAGTTGATATATTACATTTCTTCCATCAAGTTCTTCTGAGAGATGCTTATACTCTTAAAAACCTTACAGGTTTGACAGAGAATTTGAAAAGGTAATACATGACTTTTACCCTGTCCCTATAGCTGGCCTTTTCTTGCCAAAATCCTTTTTTCTTTAGTCAAGCTTCCCTTTGCAGAGGCTAAATGACCCTTTTTCCCCTATGTGCTTATGCTTTTTTTTTTTTTTTTTTTTTTTAATTTTTTTTTTTTAAAAAAAAAAAAAAAAGTTTTTGAAGAGGAAGCCAGAATCCAATTTGTTCCTTTTAAATTGCTGTGGGCTGAGGGATCTGGGGAGGAAAATGAGTAGTCCTTGCTAATGACAGGTGGGTATGGCCACCCATGTGCGCCCCATTCCCTTTGGACATGGATGTGGCAGGATTTGGGAAGAGCTGCCTGGCTGGCACCTACTGGCATTGGCAGAGGGATGGGTTTTTCCTCCCTCAACTCAGCAGGAAGTTCTCTGTTGAGACTGTTGCCTGCTTCTTATTTTGACAAATCTTGCAAAAATGTGGTGTGCATGAGTATTTCCAGTGTCACATAAAGCAGAAGTTGGTCAATGGCTCCAAAGGCCATGTGGGCTGACAAAGCCTGGTTACGATACCCCCTCTCCATAGGACGTTTAGGCTAAAAAGTACTGGAAATGAAAGGTAGGCTGAGCATGCAGCTATATCCTTCTGGTTTGCACCACCTGTACAAATTGGTTGTTCTGGGCTTAGCCCTGAGAGCTGAGGCCACAACCACAGCCTAAGACAGGACAGCCAAAGCCTAAAATACTTGTACTTGATTACAGGGAGCTGGAAGCATCCACAAAACTGGTGCGGGCAGATGTCAAAGCACATTCTTCTACACCTTCTAAGAGCTCTTTGCAATGTCAGGCAAGTAACACCTGCAGGAAGTGGATTGAGTTGTTCTGGGGCTCGTGCAGCAGGATTAGGTCTGGGCCACTTTCTGCTTGTGGCGCTAACCACACTGCTTTTAGAGTGCACATTGACCAAACATGAATGCTTAGGGTGTATGGCATCTATAGCCAAATAGTGCAGTTATCTGACTTGGCGTCATTACCTGGAAAATCAATTTATTTTTAAGTAGGTACCTGCGAGGGCAAGAAAATGGCAGACCCAGCGGGCGAGGGGCAGGTCCCAGCCGGGTGCTGGGGTGCTGTCGGTGGCCCTGAAAGCAGAAAATTAGGAGCAGGGAGGGCATCTGCGGTCCAAGCCGCCCCGCTCTGTTTGCTCAGCTCACTCTACAATTCAACGCCTGTCAGTAAGTCGCCTGGCATTTGTTAAGACATGAAAGTAGCGCGGCCGGGCTTTATTTCCAGGAGCTCTGTATTACAACTGGAAATGCCACCGGCAATTAACGACGCAGCCCCTCCGCATTATCCATCCCTCCGGGGCGCGGCATTGATTTCTCCTCCCAATTAACGCCACCAGCTCCCCCCTCAGCCCGCCCGGGCCTGGGCCCTTGGCAGGGGGCAGCGAGGGGACCCGGGGCCGGGCCGGAGGGGACCAGCAAGCGGCGCTGCCGCTCGGGGGACCCGGGGAGCCGCCGGCGAGGCCGTCCCGGAGCCCCCCGGCTCCCCCCGAGGCTCCCCGCGAGGCTCCCCCAGGCGCCGGAGGCGCTGCCGGGCCCCGGTGCTGCCCGGGGAGGCGCTTTCAGTCCCTCCTAACTCCTCACACACCCGGAGCCGTGCTGCAGGCGCCCTCTTGGGTAGAAAATGCGTGTCCCCGGTTGTTTGGTTCCTTGTCAAGCACTGTCCCGCGATGGAGGGGGCTGAAGCCTCTCAGCTCTCTCCCCTCACACAGTCCTTTGTGTGCTTCCACATCCCAGGGGCTCAGATATCCCCTTGGATAACAGAGGGGTTCCCGGGGCGCTGCCCCACGCCGAGGACTGTTGTGCCCCTCTGTCCTCCTGCCGACACAGCTCTGCCTCCCCTCTTCCCTCCAGTCCCCCTCTTTTTCACCATTTGCTTTCTAGCCGACCCCCTGCGCCCTGTTCCCCTCCACTCCTCTCTCCCGCGATGCACAAGGTAAAAGCCCCGCCACAAAGGGAACCTTTATTAACCCAAAACAGGGCTGGACTGGGCCCTGCAACCACTACATATGCTCCGAGCAACCTGTCTGCTGCTCCCACACATCTCAGAGGCCTGTCTGATACCAGCATCACCGAGAGAGAGAAGCTTGCTCTTGCTATTTCAACCTCAAAGCATCACCCTATCGGGGGTCA
Source organism: Anas platyrhynchos (assembly GCF_047663525.1). Lineage (NCBI taxonomy): Eukaryota > Metazoa > Chordata > Aves > Anseriformes > Anatidae > Anas > Anas platyrhynchos. The sequence continues at coordinate 110,646,427 of NC_092587.1, read as the reverse complement.
AAGAGAATAAACACCCCACTTCAGAGATCGAAATACAGAACTTGTTGCTTAATGCTGTCTTCTCTGTACGCTATCAGGAAAGAAGAAAGGAAAAAGTCCTTTCCTGCCAGCGCCTTTCTAACAGGTCACAGCACAGATTAGAAAAATAGTTATTGCAGGTAAAGCATTGGATGGATGTTGACAGTGTCACACAAAATTTTGGCTCTGATACAGCCTTGCCACCTGATCCTGGGTGAGGCATTGAATCCTGCGCTCTTTTTGCCTCTGTTTTCCGTGTGTGAAACAGAAGCACGAGCGCTGCTTTCACACAGCCAGTGTAACCATAATTTCTATTGGGTTCGGGCAGTGCCCGTATCCACCTGGAACAGGGCTTGGATAACTCTGTGGGTGGATTCTTTATTTGTTGGCTTCTTGTGATTTTTGTTGTAGACAGGAGCCAGGGTGACGGGCTTGTTTTCCAATCCTGGGTAGCTTTGAAAAGACCCACACACCAGGCACAAGAGCTGCTGCTTTGGTTTTGCAGCAGGAGGGAAAGGAAGGTTTTCCTGCAGAGCTCTGGCCACGGCAGCAGCGAGTGTCAGGAAAGCAAACTGGACAAAGGGAAGGTAGAAATTCGTTCTGGGGGTAGTTCTGATTTGTCACTGGCAGTGAAAAAGTTAAAACTCATAGGGTTATTCATGAATTCCGCTTTTTAAAAACATGTCCCATTAAAATGCAGATTTAGTCTTCCATTTGCAAAGAACATAGTTATTTCAAATTCTGTATGGGAATCCTTTTTGTATTTGTATCTTTTGGGTAGAAAGTCCAGCTGCCTCTTGTGAGATTGCACATATCTCTTCAGATGTCAACAAATCATTGAAAAGTGTCAGAAAGGGGGAAATGAAAGATAATTATTCAAACCATGGAGAGCTACTTTGAAAGTGAATAGAATCTGTCAGATAGTCTTTTGAGAACAGCAGTTGGCTGCTTGTATTGGATATATTAAATGGACATATCTAGAGGCAAGGAGTGCTGTTTTAGATTCGGATCAGTTTAAGTTGGATTATTTTTCTGGTGGAGGTGGCTGAAACCACCAGAAATTATTGAGGGGAAATTAGTGGGGAAGGAGCTATATATGGATCTACTGTGACATATTAAAAGAAATAGTAAGCTCTGTAAATAAAATGCCCGTTCTTTCAGGGAAAGAAACAGCAGCTTTACATATTTGTCTATTATATTTTAAAACTGCAGTAGAATTAAAGACGGGGAGGATTTGACAAAAATGGAAGTAAATAAGCTGGTTGCTGTGTAAAAGGGCATATTTCTGAAAGAACCACATCACAAAGAGCTTGGGGAAGTCACCATTATATCCGACTATTAGAATATTACTGAGAATTTGCTTAGACTGACACTCCTTGCCCAGCCAGGGGAACAGTCTGACGGTGCTGCCCCCCTGGTGCTGCCAAACTCAGCCCTACAAATTACTTCTTGCAGGTAAGTTGGGGTGTCCCACATCTGAAGTCTGCCATCAGACCAGAAATTTGTCTTTTTTTTGTTGAAAAGCAATATTTTACAAGGCACAGAATGCAGCCCAGTAAAAGGCTTTAAAAAAACACTGCTGTAAATGCAAGCTCCTATATCTCCCAGCACACTTTTTAGGGGTTTTACCCTAATTCTCCAGAAATGGCAAACATCTTACAAGTTTTCTGGAATATCAGTGAGCACGGTGGTGCAGGCAAATGAATGAGAGGCCATGTGCAGAAGCTCTGTGATTTAACTGCATCGATCCAACTACCGTATGTGGTTGCAACTGCTGTATGTAAGGGAGACAGGGAGCAAATAAAAAAGAGCAGAAAAGTACTGAAGGTGAATGAGAAATACATGCAGGTGGTAAGCTGCAACCAACATGCTAGGTTGTATGTAAACAGCAGAAAAACCTATAGCAGCATTCATTTACCTTTTGTAGCACATAATCCTCTGGAGAGGAAGACAGACCGTGAAGCAGGAGCGTCTGCTCTGAGCTGGGAATGGCTGGTGCTCCTGGTTTTGTTTCCTTTCCAGCTGCTTTTCCTTCTCTCAGGCAGCACAGAAGCATTTTACCCCTATCATGAAGGCTCAGAGGGAGTGCTGGTTCTGGCATCTCATACAGGCAGCACTTATTTCTGCTGTCTGCTCGGAGGCGGATGCTCCCTGGTTCAGCTTTCCTTTCTACCTTCTTGCAGCAATCTAGCTTGCAGCTTTTGCCTCTTAAATCTGGTTATAATTGGCACACCTGGAAACCTTTGCTATGTACCTGTGCTTTATCACAGAATAGTTTGGGTTGGAAGGGAACTTAAAGACCACCCAGTTCCTGCCATGGGCAGGGACACCTCCCACCAGACCAGGCTGCCCAAAGTCCCATCCAGCCTGGCCTTGAGCACCTCCAGGGATGGGGCATCCACAGCTTCTCTGGGCAACCTATGACAGTGCCTCACCGCCCTGACAGTAGAGAACTAAAAAACAAGCACAATGCATCCTGTTGCTTACTGGCTATTAAAAAATTCCTCCTGGCATAAGCCAACCCACTAGGTTAGGTCACGAAGCCTGACAGATGTGAGCTAGGACATAACTGTGTCAGGATCTAGGTGCTCCAGATCATCTCATGGAAAATCTAGGTTTTCAACATAGCAATGTTTTCTGCAAAGGGAGATGTTATTTTAAGGTTTTCTTGAGCCACCTTTATTTGAACTGAATTTCCTAGATAGTCCAACAACAGCAAATTGAACGTTTTATTAGATTACATTCAGTGTAATCTAATCCTGACCAGCACATTCGTTTCCAAAAAGCACAGGTAAAAGGACATTTTTGCAACACCCATTCCATTCACAGATATGCCCTAGCAAAAAGCTGAGATCCTGGTCTCAGCTCCTCCTAAAGCCAGAAAAGACCAATGACGGGGACTGGGTCCATGCCACTGCAGATGCTAAGAGCAGCCCTTGGAGAACCTGAAAACTCCCTTGCACCTTGAGTGCAAGCAGACTGGTAATTTTGGTTCAAGTCCTTCTCTTTTAATACTTTCCTTTCTCTGACCCACACATAACAGAGAATTTTTCTTCCAGCTTCCAATGCACAGCGCCTCATGCACACAGACCTAGCACAGCTTTTGCAATAGGATTATTATTTTTTTTTTGGTCTGAGTTACAGCCACCTTCTTTCAATATCATGACTTTATTATTTCTAGCAAAGGAACTTTGGGGGGGGGCAGCAGGAACAGACCCCAGAGTCCTCAATATCATCTTTGTTTTCATCTTCCCCTTACCTGCAGGAAACATAGAATCATTGGAGAGTTACTTCTAGAAAATTGGGAGCAACTTAGGTGTGCTTTCACTTGAATTTCTGTTACGGCGATCAGAAGGACTTTCTCAGAGATCTGGGCAACCTCATCAACTTCTCAGAAATCCTTTTTAGGGAGGAAGGCAAGCTCAAGGTGACCTGACTAGGTTTTGGAGTAGATGAATCCCCATTGCTCCCCCCTCTGGGCTGGGTGCCTCCCTCTTGTTTCCTTTCCAGAAGAGCCTGGGACAATGACACGCAACCCTGGAGAGCAGAGAACATCTTCACAAGGGAATCCTCTCCCCCAGCTTCCTCTCACCTGTCTGGGAAATGTGTTTGGGGCACCCAACCCTTGGACAACTGAAGCCAGGTGTGATGAATCCCACTACTTTGACTCAAACACTAAACAGCTGGAATTGCAGTTGGGCTAGGAGGTAGCTTCTTCCCACCTGCTCATTATGGTTATGAGAAAGGCAAATTTTATGGGAAAGACAAATTTTTACCCCCTTTCTCTGCTTCATTTGTTCACATGCAGATGGTGTGCCAGCAGCTGGCTAAATCAGCACACAGCGCACATCTTGCCCCGTGCTGGGAACCACTGCATGCTTTGCCCCCTTTCTGCAGCTGGAAGCTGGTGGCAATAAAGCAGGGGAAGGAGAAGGCATTTCATTTATTTATTTTTCTTTTTCATTCTTATTTGTTCTCTTCCTTTTTCTTATTCCATTGTCTGAAACCAGAATTGAACTTCCCTGCAAAGTCATGGCTGATTTTCCCTTTTGGTTATCTCAGTGTTAATCCACCATGGTAAGGGGAGTTACTGCAGAATTAGGGTAATGTACAGGAGAGGAGAATCAGGGCTTGGATCAATCCAGTGTTGCTGTTCAGAGGGATTAAAATGAGAGAGAGGAAGAGAGAAAAGGAAGAGCTCAAATGAAAGAAGTTTGAGAGAAACAAAAAATTGTTGTCATTGGGGAGCTATGCACTTTCTCCAGGGAGTTTTGCTACCAGATAATCTTTGAGATGGTGGAACAAGGTATTTAAATCTCTGCTTAAATACAGGAAAAGGAAGAAGAAAGTAAAGAGCCGCCAAAAGGAAAAGGTGTCTTTTTTTCTGGCAGAACAATCTACCTCTTATGTAAAAAAAAAAAAAAAAAAAAAAAAGTTTCTGTATCCTACTGATAATTATGCCTTCAGCAAAGGGTCTTTTAAATTCAAATGTCTTTTTCAGCACTTGGCCTCGAATAATCTCTTCCTTTCAACCTGACGATGTTGGTGGGTTTTGTGCATGCAGATATATATATTTAAAATTAGTGTGCTTGGGATTTATGTGAATATTTGTTAAATATTCACATATAGGATATGTCAATATCCTAATAGGATAAATATTCACAATAGGATTTTTCGGGGTTCTTGTACTGGCCCCCTGGAAGTTTGCAGGATTTTTTTCTGCCAGGTGTTGTGTGGCTGAGAGGCCTGAGTCAGGAAATCTACGTGGGTAACAGAAGTACCATGCCAAAAATGCGGCAACGTTTAATGATTTGTGTTGGGGAAGTTTAATCCTTTGGGTGCAAGGTTTATAATTCCACAGCGGATTAGCAGCCCTGGCCATTGAGCACTCTAGGTTGGGGACCGATTTTTTTTTTATCTAACCTGGATTTGGGCTTGCAAACTGTATTTTCATATGAAAAGATAAAGTTCAGATATTCAGGTGCTCGAGCTAAGCATGCTATAATATAAAGGCATTTTATGCCTAAGGAAAAAAAAATAAAATTTGTGGGTCAAAAGGTTTTCTGGTGGGTTGAAAAAAGAGGTTTAAATTGGTCCCAAATGTGATTACAAACATCCAAGATAAAAGTGGTCAAGATAGTTTGCTACTGATTTCTTTTTTTTTTTTTTTTTTTTTTTTGGTCACTGTAATTATAATTTTGATGCTATGAATTATCTGAGGAAAATAAAATAAAATAAAATAAACCCTGCTTAACCTGCAGAAGGAGAGTGCTTTTTCAGACAGGTGCTCTCACTTTTAAAGAAGAGCCATTTCACCCCTAGCACCATGCCCTCTTTCCCTTATGGAAATACCAAATTTATCAAAGTTTTTACAGCGAAGTAATTCCCTGGCAAAGGTCCCTCTCTGTTTCTCTCCTCTCCTGCGATTCTTGCCTCTTAATGCCTATAAACCTGCGGATCTGATCCTGCCCTGATGACGGGAATAAAGCTCAGCTCTTGTGCAGCGTGGAGGGGAGATGCATGCGTGCTAGCACACCTCGCTACAATGATATCCTTTAGTCTGCCTGCCCATCAAAGCGCCTCCCAGGCAAGCAGACATTCAGCTTAATAAAATGGGAGTTAGGCTGGTGTTAATCATTCAGGTTACCACGAAGCATTCCCACAAAGTCTGTAAATATTCACACATGGGCCGCATTGTCTCTTTAAAAGGATTAGTCTCTTTAATTAGATCTATCATTCCCTTTTTCCGAGGTTTCTTTAAAAGATACAGTAGTACGAGCACTGTACCAGCAAAGATGAATTGCCTCCTTTGAGAGAGTGACATTTCCCCCATTGAGATGGGCCCTTTTCTGGGGTTGTTGTTTTGCCCCATGAAGCAGCCATTCAGGTAGCGCAGCGCTGAGAGCGCCTTGTTAGAGCTCAGAAACTATTTGTGAGGCCGCGGCAGACTTGGACTTTCCAACTGGCACCGAGGAGAAAGAGCCGCTTGTTCCCCCGCTATCGGGGAAAAAAGGGCTGGTGCAGGTGGTGCTCCATCAGTAAGACGCTGTTGGAAGAAAAGCTTGCAGGTGCTGGTGCTGCGAATGGGCGCGCACTTCCTGGGCCCAGAGCGAGCTACAGAGGACTGCCAACCCCACACAGAACCGCACTGTTGCCTTACGAGTGAATAAAAAAAGATGTTTCAATGCTGTCGTCGGATCTGGGTGGTTTGCCACCGAGGACAAAAAGTCTCCTGTAAAATTTGATTTAAATAGTCCTATCTCACTTGCGCTCTGGGTGACCAGATTCAATTGTGCTGGTGTCCCCTGTGCAGTATGATATCATAGCTTCAGAGGAAGGCTTTATTTGGAGGTCACATTAGTTTGTCCTGTGGATGTAATCATTTTTTGTGCCATGGACAATGTTTTACTGTGGAGATATGGGCCAGATGGCTCAGCCACTTGCAGTCCAGCGTTAAACAGGCTCTTTATTGTCCGTGAATAAACAGAACCTATTGTCTGTCCCTCATGAAACTCTAGTGTCCATCACTGTTTAAAGATGAAGTATTAAATTTTCATGGCTTTAGGGAAGAATATGTAAAACAACAAGTAAAAGGGGTGTGGGCTTCCAAAACATATCCTCATTGTCCGTCTTTTTTTTTTTTTTTTTCCTCCCCTTTGCAAATGCCCAGGAGGTATTTCCATGCCTTGCCATTGTTCCACGTTGCTAAGCGCTCGGGTCCCGCTTGTCCTCTCCCCCTGGCACCGGGAGCATCTTCCACTGGGGTGCCCCCATGGCAGGGGCTGCGGAGCACCCCTGGGGGGTTTCTGCCCACAGCCCCATACAGGGATGCTGTGGCTGGTTGGGGAGGTCGAACCCAAGCCCATCTCTGGTTATTTGCTGCTTTATATCCCCAAAGGTTCCCCCTTCACCGTGACTCTCGTGAGCTGGTAATGCACAGAGTGCTGGCCAGCAAGTGAGTAGGAAAAATTGATCTCCCTCAAGACCAAAGAGGTCAAATTCGGGTGTTCCCCCAGGTTTTTCCCCCAGGCCCTGCACAGCAATTCAGGTTTGCTTTTTTTTCCCCCACCCCCTAAAGAAAACACACATTTTCTGTTTAAACTCACCCCGTCCACAGCTTCCTCTATCGCAATGTCAGAAGTATTTCTTTCCTCTCTCTAATTGCAACCAAAGCCAACCTTGACTGGCAAGGAGAAAGTCCCTGACAGGTTTGGGTTCAGTCCAGACCTTCTCAGAGAGTCTGTCAGCCGACTGTTTGACAGTATGCAAATGTATGCAAATGGGGGGACACTGGATGAACACCTGCAGAAAGTGTCCATCCCCACTCCCGCTATGCTCTACCTCCTCTGCACGTGGGGCTTTGAAATGCTGCTTCGTCTCCCTCTGTCAGTTTATTATGCGTTTGTCAGCAGAACGTGGGGCTGGTGGAAACTGCACTCTTTGTCCTGACGGGCGGCAGAGCCCCATGTGGACCGGCGAGTGCCAGGAATGGCGCGATGGCTTCTGTCCAGCCCTTGTGAATCCTTCTTTCTGTCTTTAGGACCTTCGCTTCAGCATCCGAACCCTTTCGGGGTTGCCTGTGTCAAGGAAGGCCTTCTGTTTTCCTGGGAGTAAAGGCATCATATTGGTGGAGTCTCAGCAGAACAAAAAAAAGCTCTTTCTCGCCAGCAGCTGGAGCGCGGGGCTGCAAGGGGTTGTGCATGCACGGCATGAAAACCTGCCTCTGACTCACGCCAGTTAGGGAGGAAGGAAGGAGAGGCACCTTGAATAAAGCAGTGTCAGGTGCCTAAGGGACACGCCGGCTGCCACAGCCACAAGGAATGGGTGTGGGGCTCCCCGTGGAGCAGCCCCTCAAGGTCTGCAGGGTCCCTGCATGGGGGCTCTACATGCAGGGTGGACGATGGGTGTTTTTGTTTTTTTTTTTTCCCCTAAGCTGATGATTTTTAAATAGAGAGAAAGGCTGCAAATTTGGGAAAGTTCGGGACCCTCAGCATTGCCACATTCCTGTTACAGGCTGGGCTCACTGCAGTCATGAGCTGAATCTTGGCTGCCTTGGGCAGAGGGGGTGGAGGCCCGAAGCCAGGCCCTGGATGTCGAAATCGCTATTTTTGGAGAATCTGCTGGGTGGATCAAAGATACATTTCTCAAGCCAACATCTAGTCAAATTGTACGTGGGAGGATGAGAGCTACCCAGTCCTGTGGGGCAGCTTTAGTTTTCGAATGCTAAAAATCTGAATAAGTTGATTTTCCTTGTGGGGCCTGAGGACTGGATGGACTTGCTGCTGAGCCTAGGCCACAACCCCAAACACCTCCAGTAGATGTAGGGGAGCTTTCAGACTGGCTCACAGATATATTACCCTAATCCATGGCCTCAATTAAAAATCCTAACCCCTGTGCCAATGCTGGGCCTCTCCTGTGAATCTAACTTCACCAAATGAAGCCACATAACTACAAAGTCATAACCCACAGGGGCTGCCTTGTGAAAACCCGTGTCTAAACAACATGGTGTGCACCATGAGCCTAACTTTACACAATAGTAATGGTTAAATTAGGATTCCTGGGGCTGCTTGTGGAGAGCTGGGCAGGTAGCGGTAAGATTTGCATGTTGCTCAGTCGCTGGCATGAGGAAAAGCCAAGCCATATTGGACTTGATATCCGTGCAGGGAAATGCAGGTGAATAGTCCAGAACAAAAGGCAGCATAGAGCCACCACAGACAGGTCTGGTGCTCAGCTCCAAGGGTCTTTGGACTGCCAAAATACCCCTCAGATTTGTTATCCCGGTGTGAGCCTACACTGCATGGATGTTACTTAAACCTGGCCATAAAGCACTCAGTCACTTTTCCTAGGGCTTTTTGCTTGGCTGGGGGTAAGAGAAAGTGAGAAACGGGCTGTTCTGCATGGGTATAGATGGGCAGCAAGCAGGGTGCCCACCAGGGCTCCCCTGGCACCAGGTTTTTCATCTGCCTGTCTGGAACAGCATGCTCAGAGGGACCCACTCTACTTCTCACTGCACCGTATTGAAATTAGTCCACGCTTTCTCCGGAGGGAAGAAAATAAGTGCTCCTGCTTTCTGGCTCTTTTTTCTTCTTACACTTTGGAGCCCAAGGTAGCTGCATTTAGCAGCTTTAATGTCCTTTCATTGCTGCTGCTTGCAGGGTTGTGGTCACTCAGGCAGCAGTAACTTTGAAAAAATGACCCGTCTACACCCAAACAATAACAGAATCCCCCTTTTTATGTTGGCAACGCCCCCTGCTTTCTGTTCGCTTCGGGACTCCCCACGTAGACGCAACTGTTTGACCAGCCTTCTTCTGAACAACTTAATTAAGCAAAAGAAAAAGTGTCAGTTTCTGCCAACCCCGCAGAAACAGAACTGTGGGGGTAAAAAGGGTATGCGGCCTTAACCCGCATTCCTGAGCGGGCTAACGAAGGGAGACCCTCGCGGCACTGCCAGGCACATCCTGTCGTGGCACGCTGGCTATCGCACCGATATCAGAGTCCTGGTCACCCGCATCCCATGGGTGCTGTGGTGCACTCAAACTGTGGGGTGCTTGCCTGGGTGTTTGAGCAGGTTTTTTCCTCCTGGGGACAGATGTGGGTTTGGCAAACCAAACTGCTCAGCCCTATGCCACAGGCTCCCTCTTTTCTCCGCACCCGTGCTGAGAGTCTGGTGGCTGTGTGTTGCACAAGTGGGTCTGCTGCTGCTGCAAAACCTCCCCTCCGCAAGCTAAAAAAATACCAGAAGAGGATAGCGCAACATTTATTTTGCTTCAGAGACTGGATCTGCTCCACAAGCATCAGAGCATCCTCTTCTTATGCTGGCGGGATGCCCCTTGACCAGCCAGCTGCTCTCTGTCCAAGGAAAGGGATGAGGCTCTCACCACAAGGGCTTTGAGGGCCTGAGCTTTCATTGCGGGCTCCAAGGGAAAAAAAGTTGCTCTTAACCAAGGAGGGAACTATGGAGCAGAACTGTCTCCCTGAGTTATGTTCTTCCTTTCTGTCTTTGTCTCCATTAAAAGAGCATAAATTCATTTTAGGCTACAGTTCGGCAAAGGTCGGGGGCTGATCTGACTTTGCACAGCGCGCTTACCGCCTCCGAAATCAATGAGCCGGCTGTTCACCCTGCACAAGCAGAGCGCGCATGTGGGTCTTTGAAGGACCATGGCTTTATTCGGAAGAGAGTTAGGCTTGCATTGTTTCTTTTCAGATAAACACCGCGTTTTGCTCGCACGGTGCCCTACACTCTCCCACCCCAGCCACCTCTTTTCTTCAATCATAGCTGGCAGGCAGGAGCCTGTGTACTTCTGAGCAGTCATCTAGTCCTCGAAACAGGCTGGTAATTTTTAAATAATAAAAATTAACAAAGTAAATAAAGTCCCCGAGCCCTTAAATGCTTTGCTATATTTTCTTGGGTGCTTCCAGTCCTGATAACCTGTCATTTAAGAAGAAAGGAAGCCAGATGTCAGAAGTTAAATTCCTAAAGCAGCGTGATCTCTTGGAATGAAGGGCTTTTACCCTTTATTGACTTTTTGAGATTTGAACAGATATGGCAAGTGCTGGGATGTGCTCTCCCAGGTCAGACCATAACTGCGAGGACAAGGCACCGCTGCGGATGCGTGATGGTAAAAGCACAGACTCTAGGGCTGTGGCAACACATGGCAAATAAAACTGACTTTGAGGTGCAAGCGAACACTGTTTTTGATTACAAACACTGTGAATTGGAAGGGCAGCTTTCTTGTGAGCGGTGCCAACTTTCTGCACTTTTGTGAGGCCGAAGCAGAGGCACTGGCTGACCAGCCACAAATTCGCCCTGAACGCAAAACGACAGCCTGCCTGATAGCACAGGGGGAGAAGTGAAAAACCTTTCCTGCTACCTCTGGCTGCTTCATTCTTTCGACACAGCGGCACAGGACCCGCGGCCTTTATTGTGATTAATATCTGGGAAGCTTCTTAACAAGGCCTGGCTTGATAGGTGGCTCTTGTTGGGCAAAATTTATGGCCTGGTACTTCCTCAGGAAGACTTCCCACGTTGAATTGTTGAACATTACTGACCCTGATGCCCAACACGAGGGGGTGGGGATTTACACAGATGTCTGGTAACTGTGGAAGGTGCAAAAATCCAGAAGAACAACCTGCATTACATCCATGGGAGGCGGCTGGTTAGCAGAGGTCAGGGGGAGGCCCAAGCCAGTGTGTGAGCCGCAGTGTTTTGGTGCAGTTTGTTTTTTGATTAGTGCAGTTCATGACCGGGCCATCCCACCTGAATAACAATCAGCGTGATTCACAGCAGGCCGGGAGAGGGCAGGGACGCCCGCCGCGCCGCGCATATGGAGCCAAGCCCTGGGAAGCGCAGAACCTCCCAAAACCCAGATGGTTCGGGTTGACGGCTCTGGCGAGGCACCAGGAATAACCCATTACGATATGAAATCATCAAGACCTCGACCCCCCCTGCCAGCTCCCCGGCCCCCTCCTGCCTCCCTCGGACTGTATTTACAGAAACAAAGCCATATGGGGAAGTGAGCGCGGCCGCGGATTAATGAACATGCATGAAATGGAGATTCGCCGCTGCTTAATGATGCAGTCATTAAAAACTAGTGTCTGTGCATGCCTTTTTTTTTTTTTGTTGTTGGATTTTTTTTTCTTTTTTTTTTTTTTTTTGTTTTTTATCTGACATTATATTTGCCTTTTCTTCATAAAGGAAAAGGCGGCGGCCTCCTGTCACTGCGAGCAGATGGGAGGGCACGGCTGGGCCGTCAGTGACAGGAGGTGGTGAGCATCCGTCCTCCGGTGCAAGCAGAGGTAAAACATTTAGGCAGCGGCACGGGGAGCTGGTCCCCGAACCCTTGTTGCTGCCATTGCTGCGTGCCATGGAAAATCTCCAGCCTGGATGATGGGGGGACATGGATGGCATCGCCGGTGTCCCAGCCGTCAGGAGGTGAGGAGTCCTTGGGCCGGACGCCGGTGCCCTGGGGCGGTCGAGCTGTAGGAGTGCCTTCACAGGAGCCTGCAGAAAGGATTTGGTTTGCTGCCAGCAGCCACGGAGACCCAGCAGTGAGCGGACAGAGAGAAGGCTTTTGGCCAGGCAGCTTCAGAAAGATGTGTAGTCCCGGGGAGCAGAAGGGCTGAGGTTTAATAAAATAAGTAGCTCCAAGAGAGAGGGAAGTTTTAGCTGAAAGGGTGAAATGGGAGAAAAGGAAATGCTGATTGAAGTAAGACTGGAAAACCACCAGCTCAAACACCTCCTCTTCTTCCTTTCCCCCCACCTCTTCTCTAATTTTTGCTTTCCCTTCCTGAAGGGCACTGCTTGCATCCCCCATGCCATCGTTGCTCTACACTTTTGACTAGCACTGTCCCTCAGGGTAAAGTGTAACATAGAGTTGGGATTCAGTCTATCACTATTTAAAAAATATTTCTCTCCCACCCACCCCCCTGAAACAATCAGATTTGTAATCCCAAGTTTCCAAACATGCAAGAGGAGAGACTCTGGGCCAAAGAATCAGAAGAAATCATTTACACAAATAACTTGTACAGTGTCCTTTGAACATCATGCTCTCAGTCTTTTGAGTCTCATGAGTATTCATAGTATTTTTTCAAATAATTTGAAAGCGATTTCTTAATGAAGGCTAAAATATCCCTTTTAAACTTCTAAGTGCCGTTGTTTCTCTTTGATCACATCCATACATTCCATATTCCAGCGCCCTTCTCTCTACTGCATATTCATGTTCTCAGGATAATTTAAAGGCATACTTGCATGTTTGACAGTGATAAATAAAACTCATCCATCATATAGCAGAACCTCTGGGGAAAATTAAATATCCCTAGATTCAGCGCTGTTACTGTCTGCATGATTATGAACCTGATCCAAAGCTCGTTGAACCACTGGAAATATTTAATGAGCTAGCAGAATATTTATTCTGGGTTAAAAAGAGAGAAAACCCATACAACTTATTTTTGGTGGTTACAGACAGTGGGGTGTTGCAAAGCCTTTCTGCTTACTGCTGCTCTTCTAACCAAACATGATTTCTTCTGGGCACAACCTCAGTTCTTCTTCGGAAGAAAATGGAGAATCAGGTCTGTGCTCTAGCCCAGTGTACTGTCCTTTCTACTGTGAAAGGTGGGAATTCTATTTGGTTGCAGGATATGAACATTTTTTCTATGCAGCCCCTTTCCAGCAGCTTGAACCTGTGACAGCAGCTCACGCCACCTCATGAAACTGCAGACTGAAGGGAGGGCAGCTGCCTCTGGAAAACCACAGCTGATTTTGGAGATGCTGCCACTCAAAAATGTGCCTATCAGAGACTATTTTCTACCTGCCCTCTGTGTCCTAGGGGCTATGGTGGTACCAATCCTTGCCAGAGCTCTCTGATGCACCAAAGCAGCATCGTGTTCATATTACAGAAGGAGAAACAAAAATGCCCTCAGGGTAACTGGGATGAGGACACAGGCTTGCCCCAGGTTCAGTTCTCCCTCACAGACAGGTCAACATGAAATCAGGGGTGGTATAAGAGGGATTCTTGTGCTTGCCTTGGCATGGGCTGGATGTCTATGAAGTGCAGAGCCCTGCCCGGCTGCTCAGCCCTGAACCTAGTGAGCTGCTCACTGTCAGGGTTTATTTGGGGAGGAGGGGGGCACTGGCTTGGGATGGGGAAGATTTTATAAGGCTGTTTTTCTAGCCACCAGCAGGAGACAAGAGGCCTTGAAATGCAGTTGGTGACACAAGGGTGTGATGCAGAGATGCTTTTATCTCAAATCCTGACCTTCCTCACAACCCGTTCTGGGCACAGACCCATGTGGACCAAAGGAAATAGGAGGCTGCCCAGGTGAGGAGCTGAGGTGAAGCCAGGCCAGCAGCCCTGGGGGAGATGGGCATGGGGCAGGATTTATCTCACTCCTTCCTCCCAGGTCTCCTGTGTCTCCTCATCCATCCCAAAGCAAGTGTTTGGGAAGGACAGGTGCCTCTGCACCACCTGTAAGTGCAAAGCAAACAAACAAAACAGAACAGCTGGTTTGGGCAAGGTATTTATTTTTTGTACAGTTAAAAGCAGGTGTGATGATTCCCCAGCCTTCATGATCATCTGGGGGAATATGATATACGGGAAGGAGTCCTGGTGGCTGCAAAGGACCAACACAGCGGGGTCAGGCTTCAGGGAGCTGACGTGAGATGCAGGGCACCAGGCACTGGCAACTCCTTTAACTGCACATTTCCAAGCCATCAGCCAGGGGGCAGGTACCAGCAAAAGTATAAATCACAACAAAATATAAATCACGGCCGAGGCTAGCAGGAAATTTACAGCTGACCAGTGAAAAATGAAACGGCCTGACCTTTCGCTTGGGGCGACAATGGCTGTGCCGACGATGGCCCCGCCACCCTCCAGGCCGCTGGAGAGCCAGTTGCTATAGCTGTGACATTCCCCCCGCAGTTGCCTGAGAAACGTGCCCAAGCCCCTCACCGACACCTCCTGCTTTCAGCATCCCCCTCTGGCACTTGAGATGTTTTATGTGCCGATCCCAGTGTCCGAAGGCGCAGGCGGAGGTTAAGACCTTGTCCTGTATTCTGTACTGCTTAGCAGGATCCCTCTTCAATGCTCTCACCCCGAGCAGGAGATGCTCATGTTTAGTGACCTGTCACACGACTACTTCAGCCTTTTGTTCTGGGAAATTGGCCTTCCTCTGTTTGATGTGAGAGGATTTGGGCTGTGGCATTACAGCCATCAGCCTGCCAAGGTTAAGGGAGCAAGGAGGGAAAGCTGTTTCTCCAGCAGCAGCAGCAGGTCCGAGATGTCTCACCTCCTTTGAAACGACTTGTTCCCATCCCGGCAGGCAGCTGTGCCGCTCGTGGTGGGCGGCGGGTGCCCGGGGAGGAGGCAGCCTGCACCCTTGTCTTCATGAGTGTATGGCAAACCTCCACCCCAAGAGTTACTGCCTTGGTGTCTGAAAATGAAAAGGAAAAAAGCCGTCATTCATCAGACCGATCTGTAGACTCTGTTCTTCCCCTACTTCAGTGTGCCCTTCCTAAATTTTAGCTGGAAGGCTGAAGGGAGGAGGACGGAGGGGTTTTAGGTCTTCTCTCCTAGAGAGCTCAACTTAAAGGTGTCAAGGCCGCAGCCTGGGTCTCAGAGCAATGAGCTGTGTGGTGGGGAGGCAGCCTTTCCTCCCTCCTTGTCCCCACTGAGGTTTACCTCAGCCTTCCCGCACCAGGGAGACTGCTGTACCCCTCACAATAAACCTAGCATGTGGAGAGAGGCCGTGCAGCATGGTCAGGGTCTCCTCTGCCTGCCTGGTGTGGGAGATGGGTGGCTGCCCTCTGCGTGGCTTTGCTTTCTCCTGTGATAGCCTGGACCTCACCAGCATCAGGTCCCTCCTTGATGTGACTGCTGTGCCAGGACCACTGCAGTTTGGCTTCTCCCCTGAGGGATGAGGCTGCTTTCTCACAAGGGGCTGATGGACACAAGCAGTTCTTTCTCCACAGCTGGCTGAGAACCAAAATGGACGTTTCTGAAACACTTTCTCCCTGACTGTCCAATTAATCCTATTTCCTTTTACAACCAATGGTTGATTTGTCAGACTGTGGAGGTTTTCCCTAGCAGTGTTGCCAGCTCTGGCTTGGCATCTCCCCTGGGTTTACAGAGGGGCTCTGCGGGTGGGAGTGTGGAGGAGCAGGGAGCTGGGTGGCCTGAGCTCTGAGACACAGGCAAGGGTGCTGAGCAGGGCTTATGAAAGCTTAGTTTCGAAGCATCTGCCTGAAGATTCATCCCTCACGAGGTTGGCTGGGGCCTGGATGAGCTACCAAGCTGCTGCTTCTCTCCCTGTGAGCTTCACCAAGAACCAGTGCTTTAGGTTTGGGAGTTAGCTCATTGCTTGTGACAACTTCACTGAGCACGACTCAGCGGCTTCAAATCCTTTTTCTCTGGCTTCTTTCTGCCAAAGGTGCTCCTGATGCTTTATTCTAACACCATCCAACTCCAAAGAGCTGTTGCTATTCCAGTTGCTTTCTCCCGTGTTCAATACCTGTCTGAACCACATGCAAAGCAACAGGGCAAGAAATGCATGCAAAGCTGTCACAGCTTCATTAGGTGACTTTATAAAAGAAACCAGATGAGTCCAGACAGTGGTGCCCTGGCATGGGACCCCTCCGAGGAGGGAAGAAGGTGAAGTGTATGTAGCATCAGGTGTCACGCTCGGCCCTGCCTCTTGCAACACCTCTGTGGGCAGATGAAAACTGAAAACCAGTAGGTCAGGACAGCAGCTTTTTGTTGCTATCTGATTACAGCCTTTCTGTTCTTGTTGACCCTTTGCTGTGGGTTTTTTTTTGTTGTTGTTGTTGTGGTGTTGATTTTTTTTTCACTTCAAAGAATTAAAAAGTACAGCTTCCATGAATAAATATAACTCTTAGCTCCATCTTATTAACTAAAAGCAATTTAGGGATAAATACAGTGAATGTTAACAAAAAGCAAAGAATAGAAAATTGTTTAAGTGGCCAAAGAAACTTTATCCCATTGTGATGCAAGCCAAGCTATGCCAGCTATATGTAAATGTATGCAGTAGTCTCTGTGCATGTGTCCACTTTGAAGTTGCCATCTGAATTTAATTCTGCCTTTGTGATTAAATCAGGCCATTACGTTTAATCTCACTTAATAGTAAGAAACGCTCTTTGTTGTTTTCTATAGGCAACATATTCTGCCCCTAACATATACAGCTTGGCATTCACACTTTACTATTAATCCCCGATGGCTGATAATTGCTTCATCTCCAAGTTCTCTGTCCAATTCACAAGGGAACTGATTGCAACTATTCTTCCCCTATACATTAATGCACTGTTTTGGTCTTACTTCTTTGGCTCAGTGAACCCTATCAAGCTGTCCACATTTTCTGGGCATGTGGGCGTATTGTAAGTTGTTAAATTAAATTCTGCGCTGACCCCCTAAACACCAGAATCTATTAGCACTGCAAGTTAGCTGATTGACAAGTGGGGCTACTTTTCCTCTCAAAAACCTGACATAAAAAAAAAAAAAAACAACACACACAGGCTAAATAAGGCTGAATATTTTGTTTCAAGTGAAAGTTGGAGGTCTTCTGCCTGCTGTCTTTCTACTTACAATTTCATTACTGCAGCAGCATCAATTGCTTTATTACCGTGGTATTGTTTCATTGATCATACATATGTCAGTCGTGCAGTTTCTCTGGAAAAAGACCAAGTGTCTAGGACATGTCTTTAGTTTGCTTGAATCTTGAAGCCCACGCTGATTATTTTATTTGTATTTTTTTAAAGTATATTCAGTTCGGAGAGCTGGTTCTTCTTCCTTCCTAGAAGATGGCCCTAATTCATAATTACTGAATTAGACTCAAGGAACCTCAGACTGTCACTATTTTGCCAGAAATGTAAATAAACTCAGTGCAGATTCCTGCAGGGACAGCAATTGAAAGAGACACTCCGGCTCCCCAGAGACAAATACCAGCAGTTTTTAAATGTGTTATTTTAATACCCTGTTTGTTTTTCCTTTCCTTTCCCAGAAGACAGCATTTAAACTGGTCCTTTATTTATTTATTTATTTATAAACCACAGAAGAAATGGACAGATATAGTGAAAAATGCAAATACTGTCTTACTTATTCCTGCTATTTTCAATGTTAAGATATAGTCACTTCCTTAGCCACTGAGCAGGGACTATGACTACACATTTTTAGATGAGTTTCTGTCACAAGTTATTCACATTTCTAAGTGTTGCAGTGGTATATGACATTTCCTCACTGTGGTTAGTTTTTATTGCATTCACTGTCTTAATATCCACTTTCTTAACTTGCCATGTGAATTTTTTTGAAGTGCTGATCTGATCATGCTGTGGTCCTGAGAGGGAAGAGGTGAGGCAGGGAATGGATGAGGGAAGAAATGGCTGCCTTCATGTGAGCAAGGAGAAAATCCAAAATGTAATGGCACTGACATTTTTTTTTAAAGCTCAGGTATGGAAAGGCTCAAAACCCATCATGCAGAAAAACCCATCATGATCAAAACCCAGCTGCAGAAGTTAACTGCTAACTGATGTAAATTTAGAGGAAAGGGCCACAGATTGTCATTTGTAGGCACAGAATCATAAAAACTGAGGTGGGAAGGGACCTCTGGAGGTCTGTAGTTCATCCTCTTGCTCTAAGCAGGGCTTATTTTGAGGATAGATAGATCCAAGTTTTGTCAAATTTGGTGCACTGCTTCTTGTCCTTTTGCTGCATGTCTCTTAGATGAGACTGTCTCTGTCTTTTCTATAATCTCAATTTAAGCCATAGGAGACGGTTATCAGACTGCCATCAGACACTCCTCAGGCTTTCCTTCTTCACACTAAAAAAAAACAGTTTCCCATCCCATCAGGATTAATTTTCTCTCTGGCCCTATAGAACCACCCACAAGCACTGAATGTGGCTCTATCAGTCACAACAGAGTTAAGCAGCAGCAATACTCAGGTGACATGCAGCCCTGCCTCTCGTACATTGTACGTAGTCACCCCGCCACAGCTGAGATATCCTCAATGAGCTCCTCCATGGAGGAAGGGCAAAAGCTGTCACTGAATCTGAGCAAAATGGAGGTTATAGTGAATGGCAGACAAAAACAGGGAGAAAATTTTGCTACTCCAGTGAAATTTCCTTAGGTCTTATATATGCATTCACTGATGAATGGTTGGGGAGCCTCCCTGGTCTTCTCACACATACATATGCTACCCTACATGCAAGGCAGGCTTTTTATGATGGGCTGTCTATGAGATATTGTCCTAACCTGGCAGGTGTCAGATCCATCCTTCCATGCTCTGGGCTGATCCACGAGACTGTGCGGTACATCAAACTGGGATGCCATCAGCTGATGGTGACTGATGGCTCAATTGGTTTCTCTGAATCTACTGCACCGAGCACAAGGCCTTGCCCTGTATTTTCACAATAGTCCAGCTGAGAATATAAAAAAAGTAATTTACTGCTTCAGCACAAATTCTGCAAGTGATGGCTGCTCATATGCATGTACCTTTTCCATGCAGGCAACAGAACTTTCTCCAAGTCCAGGCTGAAACCATGCTATCAGTTCTCTGTAGTGCTTAGGTTTGCCTCAGACCTTCTCTGTGACAAGGGAAAAAATAGGCTTTTTAGCTTGCCTGTACCAGTAGCCATACAAAAGAATAGGTACTTGCAGAAGATACTAAACCAGGAGGCCCTGTGGAGTT
Source organism: Anas platyrhynchos (assembly GCF_047663525.1). NCBI lineage: Eukaryota > Metazoa > Chordata > Aves > Anseriformes > Anatidae > Anas > Anas platyrhynchos. The sequence goes on along the minus strand of NC_092587.1, from coordinate 110,627,217 downwards.
TTCAGCAGAAATTTCCTCAAGGAGTTGACCTAGAGAACTATTGTTGGAAGATATTGTAAAATCACTGAGAGAAACCAGAAGGTTACTTTTATCATATTAACATTCAAGTCACTTTAAAAACACCACTAAGGGTCCCAGACAATCAGAAATCAGATGCTATTGCACAAATACATCAGGCTTTGAGAGTTACCTGGGGTTAAGAATCTACGTGCACTGGTCTGTGATCTCTCTATAATCATTTCCTAATGGAGATGATGTAAAAATAGAAACAAAACCAAAACAGTAGATGTTAACATAAAAATGAAGTTGTTCAATGTAACAGTTTTGTAATCTCCTTCTTTAAGTTTAAATCTCTTGAGCTCAGAAGATACTGGGCATCATCTTTTCATTTATTTCCTTGTTTTCTCTTTATGTATAGGCCTTCAGTTCAGATTTAAACACTTTATTTACCTCACATACATTTTTCTTCCCATTTTGTTGTTTGTTCAGTGTGGCTACAGTGAGACAAGTGTCAACTGATCCGAGCGAAATCAACGTGATTTATTAGCCACTTCTAGAAAGGACAAAGCCAGTGTGACCAGAGGACCATAAATTTTTGTCTACATCAAGCACGAACAGAAGAGGTTTGGTTTTTTTTATTTTTATTTTTATTGAATGTAGATGCAGCTCTAAAAGTTGTGGCTTGTGTGTCTGCGATAGTCTCCCAGAAACTCCTACGATTCCGGCAGTGCAGACCAAACTACGCAGCGTATTGCCATAAACGGGAGCACACATATGCTGTGGGGCTGAATAATTTATTCAGAGTGAACCTTCACAGTGATTTTCAATAGTTCTCTCCAAAGCAGTGTCTCCAAAACATTGCACAGATGCTCTTTATTTTTATCCTGTTTCAGCCATGTCTTTTGATGGTAGTTACGTGACTCCTGTGAGGCACTATAATTAATTAATTTACATTGCAAGGTTGCCTCACCAGCTTCAACAAAAGTGACTCTATTTCCTTTTTAAAATAACTGTGTCCTGCTGCCCACTACAGTCTTGCTCCAGGCAAGTAAATGGCTGCGTGGTCAGAGAGACTGCTCTTAGAGCAGGAACCTGATTCAGCAGGAATAAGGGATTTTGTCATGGTGGGTTCCAAGGAACACTCTAAGGAAAATTGGTAAAGAGTTTGTAGGGATGGTCTGGGTCAAGAAACAGGAAAGAAACCTGTCTTACAAATGACTCATTCTGCAGTGAACCCTTTGGAACTGCCACAGACCCAGAATGTTGAATGCTGTTTAATAAATCAATTATCTAAATTAGCTACCTATCCTTCCTTCCTTCCTTCCTTCCTTCCTTCCTTCCTTCCTTCCTTCCTTCCTTCCTTCCTTCCTTCCTTCCTTCCTTCCTTCCTTCCTTCCTTCCTTCCTTCCTTCCTTCCTTCCTTCCATTCAAGTAATTACATAACTTTACTGCCATTTCCTCAGACCTGTGCCACAGCATCAGATGTGCTTACATTCCTTCATATCAGACAGAGCATCAGAGCTAGCCTTGGGTAGACTGGCTTGAGCTTCAAGTGGTTTGTTCGGTTTTTCCATTAGAAATAACCCAGGTCAAACCCCCACAATAAGTAGTGTGGGTTCTGCTAGGAAGATACTCACAGAAAAATGATGTAGAGGTTTATTTTGAAAACAACAACATAAAGTTGTTACAAGTGCTTTTAGTTCTGACCAGATCAAAAGCTCTTATGATGACGTATGTACCTGGTAGCAAAACCAGCAGCAACAGCAGTCCCAGGTAAACTAAAAATAAAAACTAAATTTTTATTCTCTTTGTGTTTAAAGACTAATTTTATTCCTGAACTCCTCCCAGGCTGCTCAACATCTGCTTTGGATTTGCTCTTAACATGAAGGGGGCTGCTGACATTGTCATGTCTGCTCTTCCATCCACGCTCTTTGAGCAGCAGCTGACTGAAACATTGAGGTTTGTTACCTGGTGTGCTGTGCCCCTGCCTTTAGGAGGCAAAGTCAATGCTAATTTTGTCTCAGATCTAGGTGTGTGCTGATTATCATGTTGGAAATAACCTCCTGAAGAGCTGCAGAAATGTGCCCTGTGTGATGTGGGTAAGTGAAAGGGATACCTAGCTGTATACAATACATCCCTGTTAATTCACAAAAGAAAGAAACCTGGTGATATTTTTCTTCATTTGTTTGAATACCACATAGGGATCTTAAATCGAGCAAAGAAACCTGCTAACAGATATGCAGCCAGCTGTAAAAGCCAGTGCATCGGCCCTGTTCTCCAGGCAGAGAAGCATGTGGCTCACAGTGGGATGTTACGAGCCCCAAGCTGAAACTCAAGGCTTGCTAGAGGCTGCTTAAAAATGGGCCCAAATGTCCATGCCTGCCCAGAGACAGAGGTGGGTACAAGAAAAGTTGAACCCCTTCCTCTCCTGCGGTAATACACCAGGCCTCGTTCACTCTAAAATCTTCTTCGGAGGCCTCTGGCAGTCATCCTGAGCCAGGAGCCTTCTGCTTGTCAAAAATAGTGTGTCAACACCCGAGTCCCATTCACGTGAGTCTGTAGGAAAAGAATTGTGAGGTTGTGGTGAAATTTGCTCACATTTAAGTTTTTGCTATGAGGGTTTCTAGTTATCTGGTGCCAAGCCATGGGAGAAATGGAGGTCAGCTCTATCAAAGCCAAGTTTTGCAGCCTGGCCCACAGGGCTCGTGCTTCCACGGATGTAGCATGAGATGGAGCACACCATAAAATTTTCTTTCTCTTGAAAAGCCATAATACTCCTGGCACAAAGGCAACTTGCATTTACAACAGTTCCAGGGACAAAAAAAGAAAAATTCTTCCAAGACACATCACTGCTTTTCTTATTGACAAACGTTTGCAACATTTTCCTAGTAAAACCTGTTGACAATTCTGTCGAAGTAAGACCTGGGACAAGTAGTGTCTGTCAACACAAAGCTGCTGTGAGGTGCCCTGAGTGATACCTTAAAGGAGGCTGTAGAGAGGTGGGGGTTGGCCTGTTCTCCCACGTGCCTGGTGACAGGACGAGGGGGAATGGGCTTAAGTTGCGCCAGGGGAGTTTTAGGTTGGATCTTAGGAAGAACTTCTTTACCGAAAGGGTTGTTAGACACTGGAACAGGCTGCTCAGGGAAGTGGTGGAGTCACCATCCCTGGAAGTCTTTAAAAGACGTTTAGATGTAGAGCTTAGGGATATGGTTTAGTGGGGACTGTTAGCGTTAGGTCAGAGGTTGGACTCGATGATCTTGAGGTCTCTTCCAACCTAGAAATTCTGTGATTCTGTGATTCTGTGAGTGGGAGCTACCTCTCATTTTATCTCCAAAAGCTGTGATTCTTCAGAGCCTTTTGCCCCTACTGCAGCAAAAGCCTCAAGATGGGCTCCAAAAGCTTTTATTCCTAGAAGTGCTGTGCTGCGTGCACAACTCTGAGAGCAGGTGGGGCTTTCTGAGCACCCAGTGCTGCCCTGCCTGTACCGATGGTGCCCAGTGGCATCCTTCCACTCGAGCAGCTTGAGCTGCCCAGCCTACACCTTGCACCCTGCCACCACCCAAGTCTTACAACAACCATCTGGGCCAGTCTTTCGGCGTGCTGTGTCTGCTGCGAGCCGCAGCTCCCTGCAGGGCGCCTGCAAGCCGGCAGAAATCTGCCTTTGGCTCTGAGCCACTTTAATGACCACCAGCCAGAGGAAGAGCGCCAGTCCTGCCACTGACCGCAGGAGCCAGAATGACACTTGGATAGCTTGGGGGTGGGATAGATGTGGGTTTTGTGTGCGTGGGTTGCTTATATTTTTTCATTTATTTATTTTTTCCTGTCCCTTCATTTCCCTTTATCTCCCCTTCCTACTCCCACCCTCGCGGGGCTGCGGGCCCTTTAAACCCGGCGCGCCCTCCCGGCTCCGGCGCTGACCAATGGGAGCGTGGGCGCGGCGGGGAGCGAGCGCCCATTGGCTACGGCGCGTTCGGAGGGGCCGCGGCGAGCTCGCTCAGGGACAACAGGTCTACCCGCTCCCCCCATAGGTGCTTCCACGGCTCGGTGCCGGGGGAAACCGTGCAGAAATTAAGCAAGAAATTAATTAAGAAATTAATTAAATTTATAATAACAAAGCTAGATAGTAGACTGTAGAAAACCGAGGAGAATCTGCTCTCGGGACTGAAGGTCCCAGGGATGCTCGCTCCCCAAACACGCTGCCCATCGCACTGCCAGCTTCCCTCTGCCAAGAGGGGGAATGCACATGAGGTTCCTCCTTCTCCTTCTCCTTCTCCTTCTCCTTCTCCTTCTCCTTCTCCTTCTCCTTCTCCTTCTCCTTCTCCTTCTCCTTCTCCTTCTCCTTCTCCTTCTCCTTCTCCTTCTCCTTCTCCTTCTCCTTCTCCTCCCATTCAAAAAAAAATTAAGAGCCCATACACTGCTCAGTATATTGTACCAAGCTCAAAGCTGAAAAGTTACTGCATAAACTTCTGTTCCATCACATTTATTTATTTTTTTTTTCCTAGAAGGGTATTTTTCATCCCTGAAAAAGTGCATTAAAATCCAACAGGCCTGAGTTATTGTTGCAAGAGTTCAGTCCTGGCTGCTGCCTTCCCTCCCCCCTTCTTTGCTTTTCCCAGATCCCCCAGAAGAAAGGGAAGAATGAATGAGAGAAAGAGAAACCCTCAGAAAGAAAGCAGGGGTCTCCTCTCAGACTCTCACACTTGCAGCCGAGCTCCTGGCACGCTTATAGGCATGGCACACAGCCTCTGCTGTCGGCACAGACTTGGCAAACCTGTTCCAGGGCTGGCCTGAGTCATTGTTTTCAAGTCACCTTCTTGATTACAGCAAAAAAAGGCGTTTTTGGTGGGTGACTGAGTTGGCCACCCTACTAGACAGAAGGCAGGAGGAGGAAAAACAGGAAAGAAGCTGGCAAATTAGTGCTGCAAGGCGAGGGACACCCAGGGGAGGAAGTGATAGTGTCTAAGGTGGCCAGCCCCCAGCATTGTCTGTCTGTGTGCTCCTAGAGGGGGTCCTGGCACCCTGCAGACCTGCCCAGGGTCCCTCCCCCCTTGCCCTGGGAGCCTCAACGGGGCACAGGGGCAGCACAGGTACCCCAGATGGGTACCTGGGCTGGGGAGGAGGGTGGTCGCTCTCTTTTTGCAGTCAGGAGTGGTGTGCAAGACTGGTGTCTTGCAAGTGGTGTGCAAGTGGTGGCAGTGAGTTGGTGGGCACACCTGTGCAGCAAAAGGGGGCTGGAGCTCATCCTGGCTGCATGGTGTCTTGGGGTGAACTTGTTTTCCAGTGCTGCTGTGGGAAATTCTTCTTTTTCCTTCTTTTTCATATTCTTCTTTCCTTCTTTTTTTTCATATTAATACTCTGTTTACTGTATGCAGGCAGACAGGCATAAGTGTGCAGAGGAAAACAATTTCTAATTAAAACACATTTGCTGTCTCTGTTAAAATGTGGCCACTTGAAAGACAAACTCAAACCTCAGTTGCAAATAATTACATCAGATGAATATTTACACTTTGCTGCAGGCACCATTCTTTGAATGTTTTAGTAAAAAATGTGCAAAGATAACAGAAGTATAAGTATATCATGTGGTAACTGTTGACTATACTCTGTTAACATGGGGCTCCTCAGTGTAAAATGCACAGTAATCCACAGTATAACTCCACAAAAATAAATCTGAAAAAAAAAGAGAGAGGTTTTGTTTCTTTGTCAAGCAGCTTGCATCAAGCAATCAAATGCTCACTTTAACTACGTTACATGATGGACATTGAAGATGCATGCAAAATAATATCTCGTCTTTCACAAAACCAAGTACTTCCAGTGAGCTGTGAAATCACACGCGCTAGTATGTAAAATCCATTTCAAAGCCTTGGCTCCCCTCACAAGAGAAATATTCTTGGAGGCTTTCTCGAGTCAGCAGCCTAAGCCAAGCGCTATAGAGGCTTACACTGATACAATAAAAAAGGACAATTTGCTTGGAAGTCTGTGGCTAATTTATCGCACAATGCCCGATGTCATGGTCAGCTTTGTTGCAGAAAGTTGGCAGTCCCGCTCAGCGTCTCCGCCGGCCCGAAAAGCCGCGAGTGTTTCTGGCCGAAGCTGCTTCTCCTGTTGGATGTCCCAGGCGGCTCAGACAAGCCCTTTCACAGCGACACACGGCCAAGAGCGGGCACAGAAACGAGGGGAGAAACAAAGGTGGCTCTGAAGTCATTTCCCTGCGCTGGATCCAGCCATCCGGTTGCGCTCCTTCCCCATTGAAGGGGCAGAAAGCGGCCGGAAGAGCGGGGCTGGGAGAGAACAAACCGGCCGGGAGGGAGCCGGGACGGGGCGGCCCTCGCCAGGCTGCCATTCTCCACGCAGAGAAAGGGATGAATGATTAATTGTAGGGGCCCAGAAGGTGATGGATGCAGCGGGACGGCGCCCAGTGCCGCGAGCACCTGCACCACCGGGAGGCAAGGCCGCTCGCGCCTCGGCCGCGCAGCAGGGCGCCGTTCCTGCCTCACCCGGCTGGTTTTCGGCTGGCACCAGCACCCTGGTGCCGCTGCCATGCCTGCTTTCTTTGTGTAGGAAGCAAAGACCCCCAGGGTGGGGGAAAAGGGAAGGGGGCTGCAGGATCCTGTCTTGAAACTGTCTTTGCACAGCCCGGCTGCAAGCACAGGAGGCCTCACACATGTAGGGCCTGGCAGTGAGGTTAACAGAGTAACCCAAAGGGAGATGGGCACGCAGGTCTCACCATGGGTAAAGTGAGGCTGGGTGCTGGACACCCTTAGGTGCCCTTGGAAATCCCAGCCTAGGGTGCCCCTGGAGTCAGCAAAGTGCAGGAAAACCTGCTGAACTCCAACGTGAGCTTGATGAGGAGTAAGTGCTGGGCTACGCTTTGGCATTCCTGAATTAGGATAAAATTGTCATAATTTCTCTGTTTTTGGCAGCAAGCTAGAAAGCTCAAAAAATATGATTTCTGCTGGTCCTCTAAAGCACATGTTTTTAGGAAAGGCTTGGTGGTTTGAGTGTTGGAGCCAGGCAAGAAGCAGTGAGGAGAGCAGCTCCCAGTGCCTCAGCTCCTGAGTAAAGCAGCACAGTGCGAAGCCACAAGCCAGCCCCACGCTTCGTATCCTTCACCCCCTGAGCACCAGGATGGACCAACACCACTGCCACAGCTCCAGCCAGTGTGGGCTGGGTGTCTGTGGACAGGGGGAGATGAGACACATTTTGGTGCCGACAGCCCCATGGTCCCATCCTGGGGTCCATCCTTCAGCAGCTGATCTTGTCAGCATTTTTCTCTCACAGTTTTCTGCTTGTAGGCCATCATAGTTCAGACCCATAGGACCCTGAGACACTTTGTAAAATAGGATTTGGCTCTAGGCCTTGAATACTGAGGGGAATGAAGCCCAAATTCCCCCCCACACCTAGGCCTGTGCCCCATCCACAATCACTCGGTGGTGAGGCGAAGTGAAGTCTCTTCGGGGCTCCCATGGGGCAGCAATGTGGAGAAGGACAGACACCTGAGCCTCTGCCTTGGAAAACAAGTGGCAAAATGACCCCTGCTCCTATTGTACAAGGGAGATTTGGCAGGGTAGGAAGAACAAGAGCACCAAATATCAGGAACAACCAGCCTCACATTGCTGTGGTTGACGCCGTCACAGTTTCCTTTCCTAATTTCCCTCCTGCTCTTTCCATGAACAAAATGCCAGTGCTCACAGAGATGCCCTGTCCTCATGGTGAGCCCATGGTGCTTTTGAATACAAAGGATGCTGGCGTGATGGGAGAGCGACCGATCTGACTGTGCCTGGACAAACCTGACTGCAGCAAGCACGTCCTGCCAAAGCAGTCTTTTGGGGCAGCAAGCATGAAGTAAAAGTCCATCAGTAAAAACTTATTTCTTTGCAAATAAAGCTATGCAAAGCAGATTTCATTCTCAAACATGCAAGAATCTTTAAGTGATCACCTCAGAAAATGGGATTAAAATCACACAGTCTTTTTGAAGAAGAAGTAAGCCTGCTACGTGCGTGTTTTTCGACGGCATGGCGGGCTCGGCTGCGACAGATGCCGTATGCTAATGCCGTGATGTGAGAGATGCACGATGCCGGGCAGCAGGAGATGCTCCTGCGTGGCTGGGTGCTATAGCACCGTCCCCTGCCCCACTGCCCCCCGGGCAGCCTGGCCCCGCAGCCGCCTGCCGGCAGAGCCCCGCGCCCAGGGCCGGCGCAGGCACTTGTTTAAGCATCGCGGGCGCCCTTGCCGCTCGCTTATTCCAGATGGTTGACGTGCTGGGTGAACAATAGCGGGGACAGCATGGCAGGGCGCTCGGCGGAAACCTCCCCCTGCATACAGAGCAGCACGGGGCTGGTGATGGGCAGCCCAGTGCGGGGCTGAGGCTGTTCCCATATGGATGAATTACCTCCCTGCCGCTCGGGGGGGGGAGATGTTCAGCCAAGGGACGGTCCCGGGACAGGAGGCGGTGGGGATTAGCTCGCGCAGGCCTTTGTGAGGACAAACAGACCAGTTTTGTTTCCTCCAGCAGCAAACCTGGAAGAAGTATGTTTTGGACTTCTGATGGAGGTGTCTGGAGAATTAGGCATTCTGCGTGTGCGTGTGAGTGTGCGTGTGTGTGAGCAGAGAACAAAACCGCTAATAAAAAGCCTCTAACTTTTCATCCACTGCCTTTTCGTGCTGGCACACGTGGCACCCTAGGGCAGCTCTTTGCTAGCGCTGTTTCTAATCTAGTCTGTTTACTGACTGCTGATTTGAAAGCACCAAAGTGGCATTGAAATTATCCATGTCCAGACCTTTCCTTGGCTCCCTCTGTGCTCAGTTACCTGGTCCACGGTGTCTTTGTGACCCTGCGTCTTCCTGACCCAACCTGACCAGCGATCGTGCACAGGGAGCAGAGGCAGGTGAGGGGAGCGAGGTGAACTCTCACCAGCAGCCTTAGAGCCAGGACATTTGCTCCACATCACTTTTTGTCACTGCCTGGAGTAGCAGCCCTGCTCTGAGGCCACCACCGAAGACTTGGGGAGGAACAAGAGTAGAAAAGCTTTGCTGGCTGGCTCATCCTCATGACCACGCCACCGACCAGCAGTGGAAGGGCAAACGTGGAAAGCAAAGTGCAGGTGATGAAATCCCTGTGCTCTCCAGGCACTGCAGTGGTGCTGGTCCCAGTGTAGAAATGCCCAGGGTTCCCATGAAATGTGGCTCCTCACCTGGGACCTTACAGAGCACATTGGGACTTTGGGGCTGCTGGTTTGGAAAGATGCGGTGGGAGTGAGGGGGAGATCTATGCTGCACCAAAAATAGTCCAAATGCTGAAGCTTTCATCCTCTTTAAGGAAAACACAAACCTGGGGCTTGTTTCTACCTTCTCTAAGCTGTCGTGTTTGGACTATTGATGGGCAAACAGGCCATAAATTCCCACCAGCTGCCCTACCTGGTTGCCCCGTGCTCTCTTACTGGCATGACAAGGGGGCTGATGGCACTCCTGCTCCCCACCTCCTGGCTGCTGGGACCTCGCTGGGCCCGCCTTGCCTTCAACTGGTGTGCCCTGCAAACGGAGCCACAGAGAGCAAAGCTGCAGAGGCACTTGGAGCTGGATGCAGGGCTGGGTTGTGGCAGGCTGGCAGCCAAATTGCACTGCTGGGGTGTTTCGGTGGGGGTCTGCTGTCTGTGCAGACAGTGTGGCAGAGGCAAAGGCTTTTTTCCTGAAGCATTGCATGGTATCTGCAGATCTGATGCTCAGAGTACATGGAAAAGCCTCTCTCTGAGCATTTTTCTTTTTCTTTTTAAGTTTAGGTCACCTTCAAACAACCTCGTGCCCTGCGTACAGTTGATGTTGCTGGGGCTGGGAAGGAGAAAAGGAGCAAAGCCAGCCTCAGAGCACTACGGGTGCACGTCTGCAAAGCAATTGTGCTGCTTTTGGCAGTTGCAGGTGACAACCCTACCAAGCGCCCAGGAGCAGATGAGAAGTTTATGGGCTGTTAATAAACTGTAACCAATCGGTGAATGCTGCCGGGTTGTGTTCAAGCTGTTTGGGGCCACAGGTCCTTGGGAGAGCTTGCACTTGCTCTGCCTTTATTTCAACGTAGCAGAAACATTAAAGCATGTGGCAGACTCTTGATGTTTGTTACAGTGAATAGACATATGTCCCTCACACTAGCATGTAGAATATCTAATTAAGTTACACAATGATAGCTTATACCCAGGGGCAGTCGCAAACAAGACGCTGTCACACTCTTAAGAACACAAACAAAATGAAAATTGCCCCTTTATACATTATAATGAATATGTTTTCAATACATTAAAAGTTCATTTACTAACAGGCTCAGTATGACCGAGCAGATTTCTGCTAATATCATTTCGTTTTTCCGAAGGATCAGTTTGTATGGTTAGGATTAGGGGCAGGTTTGTTAATGAAGCTACTGAGCGTTTCCCCAATGGACTTGAAAGAAGAAATGAAATCTTAACTGTGCATTTACTGTGTTGTCTCACACAAATCCTGCTCTCCAAAACCCCACCTCCATGGGGCTTCTCCCTTCGGCAGGATGCACGTGCTGTGGATCTGTGCTTGGCTTTTCCCATCTCCCCTTCTCTTTACTGGAGTTTTGCATCATTGCATGCAGGAGACAGTCACCCTCAGGCTGGATGGCTTCTGGGGTTATTTCCCCGTCTAGCCTGGTGGTGCCAGATGACAAAATATGGAAGGGCTTGAGTAACACCCAGGGTGTAAGTGCTCAGGTTTTCCCATCAGCATCTCAGATGGGTGATCCTTCCTTCCTTCCTTCCTTCCTTCCTTCCTTCCTTCCTTCCTTCCTTCCTTCCTTCCTTCCTTCCTTCCTTCCTTCCTTCCTTCCTTCCTTCCTTCCTTCCTTCCTTCCTTCCTTCCTTCCTTCCTTCCTTCCTTCCTTCCTTCCTTCCTTCCTTCCTTCCTTCCTTCCTTCCTTCCTTCCTTTTCCTCTTCCCACCAGAGAACTCCATTCCTGTTAAAGGATTTTTACACTTGTTCTATGTTGGAATAATTAAATAATAAATAGATTAAATAAATAAAATTAAACAAATAAATAATTTTTGTAAGCATTGTGTGGGGAAAGTCTCCAGGTGGGGAGGGAGGTGTGGTATGGGTTGATTCCTGCAGACCTTGCCTGGGTTAGGTGTCACTAAGTCATTCCCAATGTCTGTGACATGTGACAGACACATACATGCTCAGGTAAAGCCCATCACTTCCATTTCTACCCTCAGCATAAAGGAGATGGGAAAGCTGTTCCTCCCTGAGAGGTTTCAGAGGACACCTGCTGAAGGCTCACTCGAGCTCAGCTTCAGGTGGCTTGGGCTGGCTGTCCTGGAAAGCGAGGTCCCCAGAGCACATCTGCCCTGTGCACTGACACGGAGCACTTGGAGTTTTCTTTTCCCCTGAAACCCATTTTTTCGAAGGGGTCAAAGGAAGGGACAAAAGAGCAAAAGAGAAAAAGTCCCTTCCACCTCACCTGAGCTGCACAGCAGAGCTGGGTTTTTCCTCCAAGGCTGGGGGAAAGGAGCGGAGGGAGTGCAGAGAGAAACTTGCTGGGATCTTCAGAGCAGTCCCGAACGAAGTGTAGGGGCTGGGAGAGAATCACTGTGACTGCTTTTGGAAACAGCCTGTAGGGTTTCTGTGCCCGTGGCTCATGCATCTCCTCGCCTTGTTACCTTAGGGCACAGCAAGCCAGGTTCTGCCCGACTCCCAGAGAAAGAGCAAAGCAAGCCCCCGGCCAGAAAACCCTCTAATTTCTGACCTCAAGGGATTTTGCTTATAAAAGTGACTAGAATTGTGCCTGCTTTTGTTAAAAAAGAAGGAACTGTGGTTTTTTTTTTTTCTTCTTCTTCTTTTTCGGCAGACAAAGACACGTATAAATGTGTGTCTTATACATATATGTATATGTCTTTCTGAAAATAGCATTTAACAAATGCCTTCTGCATCTGCAGGATTCTCCAACAATCCTGACACTGTGATCAATCTGCAGCCTGGTGATGCTTGGTGACAGTGATTGATTGATTTTCCCTGCTAATAGGATCAACATTGGGAATATATTAAAGTAAAAGGCACACTTCTGACTTTGAGGGAACACCCCGTGTATTGGGCCTGGTCCAATTGTATTGGTTTTGGCAGCAGGATACAATGATTGATGACAGGCAGGGTGTGGAGGGCTGCCTGCGAGAGGAGCCCGGTTCCCTTAGCGGTCCCTCCATGTGCATGACACTGGTTTCCTGCTGGGACGGGGACACGCATAAGAAGGGACAATGGAGCAGGGTGGCCCGTCCAGATAACCTCTTCTAATGCATATGGTGAGATCTGACCTGCCAGTTCAAGAGGAGAAGGCAAAAAGCTGATGGGAAATTAATTCTCAGGAGTTTGTCAAGACATCTCCAACAAGTGAAGATAAATGGCAGAACAAAACTTCTAAAGATAATCCCAAGAATAGGGATGAATGAAAAAGGGGAAACACTATTTTGCATTTACATCCATCTCTGAGGGGAAAAGGCTCGGGGTAAGCGCTGCGCTTTCGGAGGATCCCGACCCTGTCTGTAGCCCCGTGCTGCCTGTAGCTCCCGAGGCGTTTGAGCACCGTGGGGTTTTGGGGCCGAGCACATGGTGGGCAGCCTACACGGTCACCTCTTTCTTTCTTTTCCTCAAGTGGATGGACTGGGAGCTTGCAAAAAACTTTTGGGTCCAGCCACACTGCTGCTGAAATCGATGCTGAGCATCTTGACGAATGTGGGAGATGCCGACAATGCATGGAAAATCTGGCTTTCAGCTGCGTGTTCGAAGATCCCTGAGTGTTCAGAAATAGTCTGGGTAACAGTGAGCCATGGGGCACGAGGTCCCCATCCCACCTGAGGTCCTCATCCCTCCTAGAGGTGGAAACCCCACTGATACAGGGGAAATAGAGCTGCAGGACAGTGCTTGTGGCTTCAATAGGGATGTCTTGGGCCTGCTGGCATTACCAGAGGCTGTTGGCTCCTGTCACATTGGTGTGTGTGGGAGCAGACCAGCACCCAGCACTTCTTCTGTGAGGGGTCTGCAGACCACCAGGGTGCACAGGCCATCAGCCTTTCACCCGTGGAAGAATAAAAAGCAGATCTGGCCCCTGGGCAGCAAGGAAAGGGCATCCCAGGCCTGTGCCATAGCCCTGCCTTGCCCTGCCACTTCTCCCTGTGATATCCCGTGTCCAGTGCCTGGCCCTGGCATGGGAAGGCTGCAGAGATGTCCAGAGGGGATGAGACTGGGGAAGAAATGGGGATTTCTGTCTCCAGTTTAAACTCTAACTAAATGTGTGTAACCTGTACTTGTGTGTCTTGCTGTGTCAGTGTCCTCAGCCCTGGTTTGTGCAAGCAAGGGATGAGGTGTGTGGATGAAAACTAAGTGCTGCTTTCTGTGAAAAGCTGCTGGAGGGGATTTGGATGCTCTCTGCAAGCATTTATCCTAAAGAAGAGGGAAGGGAGCCCCAAAACCTGCCCGCAGCCCAGGAAGGTCCCAGCCCAAGGGCAAAATGGGTAACGAGCAGGGACAGTGCTGCGGGTGCCTGGCTGCTGAAGAGGCTCCCCCCGGGCAGTGCCAGTCTGTCATGGGGCATTGGGGTGCAAATGTGGGGGAACTGCCCCTTCCCTTCCCCTGGGCTTCCCCGAAACACTGCGTTTTCTCCCTAAAATGTGCTGCGGCCTCTGGCTGTCCCTCTCTCCGTTTTCTGCAAGGTGCCTGGGGTGGGCAGTGAGGAGGGGAAGGGGGAAAAGAGCAGGGGAAAGCAAACGAAATCGCCCCCGTTCCCCTCCCCGCTGCCTCCACCCAAATCCCCCGGCGCCCTCCCCGTCCCCCGGGGTCCCCGCTGCTTCCCAGCCAGGGTTAGGGGAGGGTGATGGGGGGGCTGCCGGCTCCTGGCCCCGCTGGAGGCGCAGGTGACCCCCGCCGGTGATCGCGGAGCATATGGGCTCTGCCCCCTCCCCGAAACCCTATCCGGCCGGAGCCGCGGCTTAATCTGCCGGCAACGCGATCGGGGGAGCCCTGCGGGGCACTCGGTGCTGCGGGGGAGCATATGGGGAATGAGGCCGGCTGGTGGGGGGGGGGGGAGAGTGATTTGGGATGGGGGAGTCGCTGGGGGCCCGGCCGAGAGCCTAATTTCATTTGCAGGTAGCCCAGGAGGAGGGGGAGCGGAGGGCACAGCTGGCGGCTCGCCCCCGGGGCTGGAGCCGTCGGGGGTCTCCTTGTCGTTTTTTTGGGGGGACAAGCGGCCCCAAAACAGGCTGGCAGCGGAGGGGGCGGCGGGCAGGAGGCTTTTTTTGGGGAGGGCAAGCCGGGGTGCCCGTGCTCCCCCTCGCCGGGGCGGTGCTGCCGTCGGGGCTCCCCGGGGCCACCTGTTGGTGCTGGGCAGGGGTTTGGTTTTTTTTTTGGGGGGGTGGGGGGTAGTCAGACGAGCAGGATTTCCCGGCTTCTGGCCGCTGCCGACTTTTGCATCTGTCAGGGTGCTAATTATTGCCTTTAATGGAGACAAAGAGCGGCTCCTAATGATGCTCCCTCTAATTCTCACCTGCTCCTGCCCTCCTTCCGCAGCAGCGCTCCCTCGCCGGAGCCCTGCTAATTGGGAGAGCTGCTCCGCTTAGCGCGGACAGGGGGTGCCCAGGGCCCAAACCCGGGGGGCTGCAGCTCAGGGACCGCCTAAGCCACGGGGCGAAGCCGCTCCGTGACCCGCTTCGCTTTCCACGCGTTCACAAATCCCCCCCCCCAAATCCGGATTCGCGCTCGTTCCGCGCCCGCAAAATTCCCCCTCGCCGGGGGATGCCCAGCGAGGTGGGGGCATCCTCCCCGTGACCCTGCAGGAGCAGGGAAGCCACAAGATGAGGGTGAGGTGTCCCCTGCCCATATTTCTGCCCGCAGCACCGTCGGAGCGCACACGGGGGTGGGCTACTGCCGACCTCGGGGAGGGGGGTGGGAAAAAAAACAGCAGCCCCTCCGCTCATATTTTTCCTCTCCGTGGGTTTTTGGTCGGATGGGTTTGGAAGAAGGTCAAGTGCGTCGCGAAATTGAATGTTTCCTCTTTCCCCTCCCCGAATTAATTTTTAGCTCTTGCCAAGGTGCTGGCAAAAAAATAATAAATAAATAAAATAAATCAAAATTTGGAACTCGGTGGCCCTCGTTTGGTTCCCCGCCACCCTTAACTCCGCGAGGAACGAGCGAGACGGATCGGTTTCGAGCAGCCCGCGGAGCGCAGCAGCAGGGAACGGGGGGACCCCAACCCTCCCCGTCCCCATCCCGCATCTCGGCTGCGGGTCCCGCCGCGCATCCCGCAGCGCATCCTCCCGACCTGCCTCCGGACACCAACGAGGAGAAAGATGCCACTGACTTAAAACGCCTTTTTTTGTTTGTTTTTTATTTAAAATCTCAACAATGGATCGCTTTTTTTTTTTCTTTTCTTTTTTTTTTTTTTTTCCTGCAACCAAACGAGTAATAAATATTATTTAGCAACTTTTTTTTTCTCTTTTCTTTTTTTTTTTTTTTTCTTACAAAAATAAACGGATGATAAAATCTCTGCGAGGGGGGCAGTGATAAGAAAAAGTTGTTATTTTCGGAAAGAAGCCCAAGCTCTCAGTATTGCAACACGGGCGGCGTGAGGGGGAGTTCCTACACGGGGAGAGCGTTAAGGAGTCCCAACTTTGTTAAGGGCGGCGGGAACGAAAACCGTGTTACACGAGAAAAAAAATAAAATTAAAAATAAAAAAGGGGGAAAAAAAAAAAAGACGGGACACGATAAAAATAAAACAAAATACAAACAAACAACGAAGCAAACCAACGAAGTCAGCGCAGACCAACCCCTTATTCATTCATAAGGCTTTACACAGTACAAGTGCACGGACGGAAAGCTCGGGCTGCCGGCGAGGGGTGTATGTACAGAGCCCGAAGGAGAGACGAACCCGAAAAAAAAGCAGGGCTGGGGGGGATGCCAAGGGGGGGGGGGGGCCGAGCCACCTCCCCGGCCAAACTCGCAGCCGGGGCTCCGGGGACCGCCGGCGCCGGGCAGGATGCGGCCCGGAGGGCGCTGCCGGGGGGGGTGGCGAGCAAACGAGAGGAGGGGCGACGAGGGGCGACCCCCCCCGGGTTCGCTTCCTCGGTGTGCGGCCGGCCCGGGACCGCTTCTCCCTCCTCCCCGGGTCCCGGCAAGGAAAGGGGGCGCGGGTGTCGGGACGGGGGAGGGTCCTCCCGGAGAGGGGGGGGGTCCCCGTTCTAGGTCCTGGGCGCTCCGGGGCGGCCCCCCTCATTTGGTGTCGGTGGCCAGTCTGGGCAGGCTGGCGGCCCCCATGCCGGAGACGTGGTGGTGCGGGGGGGCCGACACCTGGCACATGCTGCAGGGGCACGGCATCCCCCCCCAGTGCTGGAAGCCGCTGCCCAGGGGGGCGGCGGCGGCGGCGGCGGCGGCGGCGGCGGCCGAGGGCGACTTGAGGAGCCCGTGGGGGGGTCGGATGGAGCTGACGGCCGAGAGGCCGGAGCCGGGCAGGGAGGCGCTGGAGACGGCGGCGGGGGGCAGGATGGGGTGGTGCACGGGGTGCGAGGCGGGGTGGCCCGGGTGGCCGGGCAGGGGGGCCGAGTGGGCGCCCATGCCGCCGGGGCAGGCGGCGGGGTGGAAGCCGGCGTGGTGGCCGCCGTAGATCTCGCTGACCAGGCGCTTCATCTCCTCCAGCGAGTTGGTGAGCATGAGGATGTAGTTGCGGGCCAGCAGCAGCGTGGCGATCTTGGAGAGCTTGCGCACCGACGGCCCGTGCGCGTAGGGCATCACCTCCCGCAGCCCGTCCATGGCGATGTTGAGGTCGTGCATCCTCTTGCGCTCGCGGCTGTTGATCTTCAGGCGCAGCTGCTGCAGCTCCGGCTCCGTCATCTGCTTCTTGTCCTTCTTGGAGGAGGACGACGACGACGAGGACGACGAGGAAGACGAGGACTTGAAGCCCAGCTTGTCCACCACCACCACCCCGGCGGCGCTCATGGCGCTGCGCAGCTCGGCGCTCAGCTCCGGCGGCGAGTCGCTCTGCGTGGAGCTGGACACGGTGCCCCCCGTGAAGCCCCCGCCGCCGCCCCCTTTATTCCTGCCCGGGAGGAAGAGCTCATCGGGCTCCGGCGACGAAGGGCGGCTGGAGACCAGGCTGGCGTCCGAGTCCATGGCCCGGCAGGCGGGACGGCGGCGCTCACCGGGCTGCCTGCGGGAGGGGAGAGAGCCGGGGGGGCGGCCCCGAGTCAGCGCCCGCCGCTCCCCGCCACCGGGACGCCCCCACCGGGCTCCGGAGGAGGCTGGGGACGGTGCCCCGGGCGGGGCCGGCCGCGCTGCCCGCCCCCCCGAGCCTCCTCCCGCGGGGTGCCCTCGGGGGGGCGCCTCGCTTCTCGTCCCGTCCCGTCCCTTCGCATCCCGTCCCATCGCGTCCCATCTCATCCCGTCCCGTCCCGTCCCGTCCCGTCCCGTCCCGTCGCATCCCTCCGCTGCCCTTACCGTGGCCGTGGGGAGCGGCGCGCCGGGACGGGCCAGCACGGCAGCAGCGCGCACCTTGCGGCGCGGCGGCGGCGGCTTTATAGCCGCGCCGGGGAGGAACAATGTCACCGGGCGGGGGGGGGCTGCGCCAATCGGCGGCGGCTGGGGGGGGCCGGGGGGGGACCGCCTGATGTCACCGGGGCCGGTCCCGACCGATGGGGCGGGCGGCGGGGAGAGGGGCGGGGGGGGGGAAGCGGGGACGGGGGGGCACCGGGGGACCGGGGGGGACACGGGGCCGGCAGCGGCGGGGGGAGCCCCTCGGAGGGGGGGGGCACGGAGGGGGGGGAGGGACTTTTGCGGGCTCGATAGCGAAAGGCGACAATGACAGCGCCGCCAACAGCTGTTGGGGGGGACCGGGGGGGGGCTGGGGGACGGCACCGAGCAGCAAACCCCGGCTCCGAGCAAACCCCGGCCCCGAGCAAAGCCCGGCCCCAACCCGCATCTCAGGCCGGGCTGCGCGGCTCCCCGACGGCCCGGCGGTATTTGCCGGTGCCCCGCCGGTTCCCGTGCCGTGCCGTGCCCTCGGGGCACGCTTCCCTTATCGGCTCCCCGTTTTTTCCCTTTTCCCCTCCGTCCCCTCCAACCCCGGCCATCCCCGAGGTTTCGGGGCTGTCCCCAGCCCGCAGCGCCCGGGAGGGGGGAAAGAAAAGGAAGAAAAGGCACCGCCAACAAAACGGCCGCAGCATCCCTCCCGGCTCCCCGCTCGCCCCCAGCCGCATTTGGGGCCGCCGCTTCCTCCCGCCGGGGTAAATCCCCCCCCCCTCCTCCTCCTCCCCTCCGCCCCCTCCGCCTTTGTTGCATTATTTTTACACCCGTGTGTTTCCCAGCTGGCTCGGCAGAGCCCCAACCATCCGTTAAATATGTATTTAAAACGTTAAGAAGTGAAGCGTGGAAATGTGTTCCCCAACGGTTGCGGGGCTGATCCGTAACAGGTCAATTAGGAAAATCTGGCCCAGCCGCAGCCGGGACGGCCGCCGCCGCCCCCCCGGCGTGTGCCCCGCTGCTGCCGCCCGGCCCCCGGCGGGGATGGAGGTGGGGGGGGGTTGCCCGGGATGCCCCCCGGGGTTCGCCCTAATTTGGGGCTGCGGAGCCGGGCGGGGAGGGACAGGGCGGGGGCGAGCCCCGGAGGTGGGCGCAGGGGGCTCGGGGGGACGGGGACGCCCCGTCGGGGGTGCGGGGTGTCCCCAGCCGCTGAGCCGGCTCGGGGCTCCCCCAAATAGCATCCTGCTCGCCCGGCCGGGGCTGCAGCAGCGGCGGCATCCTGCAAGCAAGGCTGCTCGCCACGGGCGGCTGAGACGGGCGAGACAGGTGCCGGGGGGCTGCGGAGCCCTCCGTCCTTTCCCTTTCCCTTTCCCTTTCCCTTTCCCTTTCCCTTTCCCTTTCCCTTTCCCTTTCCCTTTCCCTTTCCCTTTCCCTTTCCCTTTCCCTTTCCCTTTTTTTCTCTTTCCTTTTTCCCCTTCCCTTTCCTTTTTCCCTTTCCTTTTTCCCTTCTCCCTTTCCCCTTTCCCTTTTCCCTTCCCCTTTTTCCCTTTCCCTTTTCCCTACATTACTCCCCAAGTCCATAGGGCTCGGTTCCGCAGCGCAGCCCCCGGGGACTCCCAGGACCCCTCCCCTTCTCCCTTTCCTCTCACAATAAACCCACATTATTACCTACGAGCGCACATATTTTATTATTTTTATCTTTCAAATCGCGGCCGTAGGCAGGCGAGGCGCGAACGAAGGCAATCGGGGCACATGATGAAGCGATAACTTAATAGAAACCAGCCTGTTGCTTTCGTGCCGACAATCCCGGCGTGTGGGTGAGCCCCGCTGCCTTGCCTTCAGCCCCCCCAGCCCCTGCAAGGTTCCCCTTGGTTGCCCGCAAGCTCCCTGCTTAAACGAGGTGAGGTACGGGGGGAGAAGTGGGGCAGGGAATTCCTCCCTACCCCACCATTTATTTATTTATTTATTATTTTTTTTTCTTCTTTCCGGATGTTTCAGCCATCTCCCCAAATGTATTTCGGGCGTGTTTCTCTACTTCCAAGCGATGACCAGCCTGCAGGCGTCCCACCTGCCAAAGCAACCTCTTGGGTACCTGTGATCTCAGGGGAAGGGACCCGAGCTCATTGAGTGGGGCAGGCGGTTTTGTTCTCTTGGGGTTCTTTTTTTTTTTTTTTTTTTTTTTTTTCCTCCTTTTTTTTTTTTTTTCTTCAGGGCGAGGTTTGTTTTTGTTAACACTTGCTCGATTGAAATGTTTGAGACACATGCGCTCTGCCAAAAACCCAGCATGTCTTCCCATTCAATCAGAGGCTGCAAAAGCTTCTAATCTTTACAGGAGTCACCCAGAGGGAAGGCTCAGAAATACCAGAGCTGATGTTTGCGATACTTTCCGGATTACAAACACGCAGGAAATAGGCCATCGCCTGTTCTCATACAGCTGCAAAACAAAACAAAACAAACGAGACAAAACCAAACCAAACCAAACCAAACTTATAGAGCCTTGTCACTTATGAACCTGCTGTAAACTGCAACAGAATAATTAGCTTGCTGGTTCAGTTTCACTGCGAGCCCAGGCTGGATGCTGTGTGCCTTGCATCTCTGTGTGCCTTGCATCTCAGCCTCGGTCGTCCCTCCTCTCAAGTGCGGCCACGTATTCGAAGAGGACAAGCCCCACACCAGTGAGATTAACGGGGACTGACTCTCTCTGACCTTAATATGTTGTCAAAAACACCTCCTCCAGGATCCTTTTAACTCTTCTCTGCAGGTGTAAGGTATGTAAGGATTCTGCCTGTCATTCATTGTGTTTAAGGCAAGACTTTTCTTTTTCTTTTTCTTTTTTTTTTTTTTTTTTTTTTTTTTTTTACAAGATATGATCCATTTAGTGCCTTGCTCAATGAAAAAACTTTAAGAACGCAGTTTAAGATGCACACCGTTGTCTTATTGCCCCCAAATTGCCAAAAGGCAATTCCTAGAGCTTACAAAGCAGTGTGATGGCTATTTCGTTTTAACACCTCCGAGGCTGTACCAACGTTTTCCCTTCTTTTTGGCAGCGCAGTCTGCTGCTGGTGAAGGAGGAGAGGGAGCACAACGCCAGGCAGAAGTGGTGCCGGGCTGGGAGGCATCCAGCGGCAGGAGCAGGTGCTGTGGGAGCGTGCAGGCTCTTCTCAGCATCAGGGTCATGCTGGGGCTCTCTCCGTGCCGGTACTGAGTAAGGAAATATCCTTTTATATATATATATAGTGCAGCACCTTTTTGTGTGGCTGGGGGAGCATTTCCAGCCTGTGGAGGAGTGGAGCCTCTGCAGAAATGTCCCCTCCCCAAACAGCGGTGCCCAAACGTCCCCAAGCAGGCAAACTAAAGCTAAAATCATCTTCTAAAGCATCCGAGCCAAGGAAGCAGAGGTGGAGAGGAGGTTGCTGATGCTTGCTGTAGTTTGCCCGGCTACACTTGGTTTTCCACTGTGCAGGAGGCCTGAAGCCCTCAGGAGCTTGTTTGGGGGGGTATTCCCTGCACCAACCAAGCTGGACACTGATGGGATTAAGAAATCAGCCCTGTGCTCATGGCAGTGCTCTCCTCTGACCATCCTCCGTCACTGGGTGCCCACAGAAGTGCCTGAGGGTGGAAAAGATGTAGGTGTGTTATTATAGAGACAGGGCCAAGGAAAACCCTGGCGCAAATGCCTGTGTCTCCTACTCAATAAGCGGAGCATCCTTGTCAGGGCTGAATTTAGTCCAGAAAATCACACATTACTCTTTTATTTTTGCAGGAAGTTCCCACATGGTGCAGCGTGGGCATTTAGTTCTAATTTTGAATTTCTTGGGCAGTGTTCCTGCATTTTTATTTTATTTTATTTTATTTTATTTTATTTTATTTTATTTTATTTTATTTTATTTTATTTTATTTTATTTTATTTTATTTTATTTTATTTCATTTTATTTTATTTCATTTTATATTTCACCATTTGTCTCTGTGTGGCACTGTTATGCTGCCCTTCGCTTCCTTTCCATTTTCCATGTTGTTATTTTGACGTAGTGCTCCTTAAAAACAAGAGACCTGGCTGAAAGAACACGAAATCTTGGGTATGGTTTGCTTCCCATCTGAACACCTATGGGAAACAAAATTGTACCCACAAAGGTGATGTCTTTGCCCTGTCCCCACCCTCTGTTCAGGAGAAAAATGCTGTAGAAACCCTGGCAAGGGCTATGCTAGTGAGGTTAATGCATCCGTCTCACCAAGCCGCAGGGATTTTGTTGATGCGTGCTGGCAGTGGAGATGATTCCCCATCCCAAGGTGCCCATGCCCTGCGGAGGGGCTGTGTGACCCTTTCAATGCACAGCAAACCTTCTTGTGGTGGCAACATCTGCCAGCCTCGGCAGCAGAAATCCACACCAGAAAATTTGTCAAGGCTTCCCCTTCATCTGCGGGGAGTTTTGGGGGGCTGCAGCCTTCTTGTGTTGTACCGGGACTTGCACTAGTGGAGGAACAGCTGAGCTCTGGGTTCAGCAGGAACGTATTAAAGCCCCGATCGTGTCCGGCAGCATCTCTCGCAGCCCATGCGTGGTGTCAAAGGTTGCTGTGTGCATCCCCCGTGCTCCCCGGGTGGCATTGTGCGGGAGAGCGGCTCCAGCAGATGGCCCAAAAACGCACCTCGGCCAAGCGAAGAGGGACCGCATGTGATGAACCATAGATGTCTCATTAGCAAACAGGGAAGAAAAAAAAAAGCAAGGATGAGAAAAAAAAAAGAGAGATAAAAAGAATACACAAAGACATTTACATATTTACATTGTTTCTCCCTCATTTTAGATTCTCCTTTAGCTGAAGTGTCAGTGTGCTTGCTTTTCTCCTTCTGTTTGTATGTTTACTTGTGCTAAATAGATTATGATAATCAGGCACATAAATGCATGCAACTGTTATTATGGCATTTTAATCACAGAGTTTTTCACTGGAAGCCTTCATTAGAATTCTCATAATCTCACTTGTTAGTGTAACAAACAGCAATAAATGCCAAGGAACTTGGATTAAGTCAGAGACATTCAGACATTAAAGGAGGAATATGGAAATGCTGTCAAATCTCCGCATTATTTATTGAAATGTCACACAAACAGTTCAGGACTTTACATATCTTACTCATTATAAGAACAGGGCGCGCGGCCACCTGAAGATAGCAATTATAGGTTTTTAGGGAGTACCACAACCATATGTCTCTTATAGTTTCTCTCCAACTTTGCCGGACTAGCTGGCTGCCCAGACTCTTCCTAACTATTTTTTTATGTGCAAACTCGATCCTGGAGGCCTTTAGATGGGGTTTGGGGGATGCTCCCAGATGCCCATGGCACAGAAAGGTGGCACATTCGCCTTCATGTAGCTCTTCTGCACCTTTGGGGAGCAGCACCCACAGTAACTGCTTGAATTCACCCCACCACCATTCCCACAGGCTGGCTCCAGTGGCACAGCTGAGGGAACAAGCTGGGGCTTTGCCACTGCTTTTTTTCAGACCATAAAAAATGTACAGCATCCCTTGAAGTCCTTGGGAAATGTGCGGCACTCATGCTGGGAGCGGGACTGCACGCACATCCCGGTGCACACTGAAACGCTGCTGCGGGGAAGGGATGCTGCTAATATCAAGAGAAGAAAATAGCTGCTCTTTTCAAGCAAGTTCACTGACAATTTTATACCGTGCCGGCAAGGCCACCTCCCACTCATGAATATGCACAGACACAGGGGCGGTGGGGAGGTGGGCTGCAGGGCCTGGCCCCGTGCCACCGCCGATGTAAAACACTTGAGCAGCAGAGTTATTCAGGGCATCGTACTCTCTCTTTCTCTCTCTCTCTCTTTTTTTTTTTTTTTTTTTCCCTTCCCCCTTTTTCCTTTTGCATTTTTCCCTTTTAAGAAAAAGCTGGAAAACTGAATGCAAAAGGTGACCTTTGGGGTTTCCCTCTGTTCGGGTTATCGTGCAGCAGTTCTTGCACCCATCTGAGATGCCCCCTGACAGATGTGGGCAAGATGCTGGAATAGGTGGCTGGTGTGAGTCGTGCATGGGCTGCTTTTCTGCGTTCAGCCAGGCAGTGGTAACAAGTTTTGCAGGGAGAGACAAGATCTCATCACAGCAAAACTCTTGCTGAGCCCAAAGGAGGGAGAACCTGCAGTTCTCCTGGGGCGTGCAGAGCAGTCAGCTGAATCTGCGCTGGAAGGTGAATGTGATTCCCCTTTCCAGACCCATTTGGCTACGTGAGCTGTTTTAAATAAAATTCTGAGTCAGCACAACTGGCAAGCATGGCAGAGAGGGAGCTATCATTCATTTGCCCAAGAAAGATATTTTCTGTATAGCAAAGGGAAAGAAAAAGAAAAAGAAGGCATTACCCAAGATTGAAAGTCTGTGCAAGTGCTCTATCACCCAGATTTTTCAATATTGGCTCAAATGCAAAAGATACATGCTGGTTATCTAAAAGTACAAGTTTTGATGCCTTGAATCCAAAGTTTCTGTGGTCTCTCCCTCCCTCCCTGCTAAAATGCAAACCATCCAAAACGGATTTACTCTTCACAGAAACTGATGTGATTGTGAGGCCACTTAATTCCAAAGAGACCCCCTGAAACTCCAAGGAAATACTTTTGCAGGGTGACACGTAATAGCATTTTACAGGACTCGGCAGCAATCTGGCCTCGTGCTATGCTTCAAGAGCTTCTCCAAGATGAGCCCTCTTGGTTTTGTTTCGATGCCTGCCACACCGTTTGTGAAGACGTGGGTCAGTCTCTGGGCTATTGTTGTGCTCCCCTCTTCCCATCTGAATCACTTAAAAGATGCTCCATAGAGAGTGCCTCCACGAGCTGCTGGGCTGTGGAAAGATATTCTTCAGTTGTCAAGGTTTTTATGTATTTTCTCAAAAAAAAAAAAAAAAGTAGAGGAAAGATTCCTTGCTTTCGGTACCACTCTGGCAGGAGTTTTGATCTTTTGCACAGCATGCTGAAGTTATTACCTTGGGCTCTTCACACCGTTCCTCCCTCTGCTCTTCCCTTGCTGCTCCGGCCGGGCCGGGGGCCCTGACCCACTCCCTCGTGGGCCTGGGCTCGCTTTACCGAAACGTGGTGCCTGCGCTGGGAGATTTAAAGCACATGTTCCTTTGGAACCACTTGAAGAAAACGTTCACAAGTGAAAATATAAATGCCTTAAATAACATTGCTTGTTTTAACAGTCCCACATGAAGCCTCCCGCTGCCAATCCACCGACCATGCGAGCCAGGTCCTGGCGTGCCTCGCCTGATCCGCGTGTCCTCCCAACCCGCCCTGAGGGTGAGGCTCTGGGGGGAGATGCTGGGAGGATCCCTTTGCCAAACCCCAGAGGTTTCCTACCCTTCCGTGGCCACCTCTTGTGTCAGCTTCATCCCAGACACTTGCAAAGGGGCAAGGGAATGGGGAGCTGGGGCAGGAGGAAGGATGGGAGGGGAGGAAGGAAGCAGTGCAGCAATAGGAGCGAGCGTGTGGAATGAAGGGCAAGAGGGAGGCATGAGGGTGTTGGTGAGTTGGAAGGGGCAGGGTAGGAGAAAAATAGTGGAGGGTAGTTCAAGGGCTGTTTTTTTGGAAAATCCAGAACAAGGAAAAAGTGGTTGATAAAAAGGGAGAAAATCCACAGTGGCAAAGCAAGCTGTTTTCCAGGATTTCGAAAGATCCCTACCAGTTACGTAGTTTGCTTAGCCATTTACAATGAAAACCAAAACTGATCTCAAGAAAGACCTCCATCTGGACTGGACAGGTGCTGACCTGTACCAATAGACTTGCATCCAGCAAAATCCCACTTTCTTAAAATAAGAAATGTATAGGAGTGTAATCTTGAGGTCTACCAGCAAGGACACAGATTATGCTGGTTGTCCCAGTGGCCCCCCTTCCTCTTATTTCCAGCCCTCTTTGCTCCCATCACAGCTCTGAGGAAACCCAGCCTCTCTCCAGCAGTGCTCGGGGCATGGGACACATCCCGCTGAGGGGACCTGTGACCTTGCCTTCGTTTTCTTTCTGCTTCCTTCGTTGCCAGCTGAGCTCTTTCAGGACTTGCATCTGCCAGTGGACGTGCTCCTCCTCGGCTGGTGATCTGCTGCCATGGTCCTTCGCAGGAGAGCGGGGCTGCTCTGCCAGCATAGCCGAAAACACACTTAGGTACAAGGTGCTGAGCAAAAAGCAAAGGTTTCTGTAGCCTGAGAGCCTCAGCAGCTCCGGGTCCATCCGTCTGCTCCCCTTGCTGAGGTACTTTGGGCTTTCTCTGGCCAGGAGGCCTCTTTCTTTCTGCCTCTGCTCTCGGTTTTCTTGGTCTTCCTGGGTGGTGGTGGAGTTGTGATGTCTTGAATACCAATAGTGAAGCCGAACATATGTGAACCTTTCCTAATCCTGCTAATCTTCCTTCAAAAACCTTTCTGAAAGTGTAGGCAACATCCAGATTTAAAAAAAAAAAAAAAAAAAAAAAAAGCTACTGAGCATTTTAATGACAAATAATCTTTGTAAAGGGGGAGGGGGTTTTTGCCTCAGCTGGAGATGGAGCTTATGAACTACAGCAGGTAGAAATAACTGCTGTATTACCTCATGTAATCTCCACTATTCAGGGTCAGATTAGGCCTGAATGCGAGACGAAATAGACTTCTCTTTTAAACTGGGGACTTTGTCCCCACAACGGCTATTAGGCAGTAATTAGTTGTGACACAGAATTACCAGGCACACAATGGCGACCGGAGTCTTGCAAGTCCTTTGAAACGGGTTGGAGGAGCTGAATAGATGCGACTCGCAATTTTTAAGCTCTGCTCAGATGTAGGCGTCAGTCACTTCCCTCCTCTGCACCTCTTTTCTGATGGCTTAAGCACTACCTCCGCCAGACCAGGAGCGGGTAGCGGTCAGGATTTGGAGGTTTCCTGCCAGCTGCCCCACTGGCTGCTGGCAGCTTTGGGCAGGACGTTTGAGACAGATCGATAGCAGCTTTTGCCTTGCTCTCGTTAGCGGTGGTCTTGTTGGGATGCCTTGGGCCTTGCACTGACATGTGGGAAAGAGAAAAGGAGACCTGTCATCACTTGTTGTAGGGAGGTAACAGGCCAGGCCTTGCCCATCATTCAGTCATGCAAGTGACCAAAAAGCTGTCCCCACATGCCACCAGAGGCATTGCGTGTCTCCAGCAGCCACTGCCTGGCACAGGCCCTGGGGCAGCCCCTGAGTTATTCAGAGTGGAGACCGGACCTGGGCCTCTGTAATGTAGATTGCAGCCAGATGTAAACCCGAAAATTTTAGGAACTGGGATTAATACCGAGAGCTAAATCTCCATGCCTCTGCCAGTGCGGAGATGAAGGATCACGCTGCGAGTCTTCAATCTAGTCAGCAGCACCACAAGCCTGCTGCATCGCGCACTCTCCGAGGCAGCTTTTGGCAAGGTGCTTGTCCAGCGGTAACGTGACAAATGGGTTTATTCCCGGTTCCAGCTAGCACCAGAAAGGCATTGCAGAGGCTGAGCCAGGAGGCAGGAGGAAAACTCTTTCCTACCTGCACATCCCTGGCACGCACGTTGCACTCAGCTGCTCATGGCCCTGAGGAGAGGGGAAGGTGGGTGAGGGTTTCAGAAGCTGGGATCTGGCATTGACACACCGCCTGAGGTGTGGATGTCACCTGGCATCCCTGTCCTGCTGCTGGGATGCCGAGGGAGAGCCGAGGGACAGCACCTGTCCTGTCCAGAGGGGGAGCATCGCAAAGGGACCGTGCCTGGGAGGCATTGCACGTCAAGGCCCTCTATGTGTCTCCCTGAGAAAAAAAAACAAAAACAATAAACACAAAACAAAAAACAAAACACCCAGCCTGCAAATGCACTGGAATGAAATGTGCTTTCAAATACGGGAAAATGCTTTCTTGTGTACCTGTGCTGGATCACCTCCTCAGCCCTGTGTGCTCATGACTGAAATGGGGACACAGCACCACTGTTGCATGTAAGGAAAGAGTTCACCTGCGGAGGCAGGGGGGGTCTTTTGGCATGTGCTCTGTGTTATCCTTTAAAGGACCCTCCGAGCATGTTGCAACCAGGAGACAAATTGTACCAGGCAGTTAAATTAAAAACAAAAGGCTGGGTTTTGTTACCCTTCCCCATGCTGAAAGTACCTCATTCCTGAATTAGTCCTGTTGATGTCCAAGCCAAACGAAATCTCCTGAAAGAGATGAACAGAACTGGCGATACTGCAGAAGAACTGCAGTACTTAGGACTGAAGTTTGTTATTTTTTTTCCCCAGAAAATTGATTAAAATTGGGATCTTTGATGCAAAATCATATCAGTGTAAATTTTTTTTTCTCACTTATTGATTTCATGAAATATGTAAACTTCAATGCCAACTAAGTGAAAAGCTTTATATGTGTCTAGAAAGAAAGGAAAAAAATTAAGAAGTGAGGCATAAAATCAGCACTCCCCTTTTCTTGGAGCTGCAAACCAACCTGCTTCTCCTGCCAACCTCAGCGGCCACCTTGCCATTCACTTTGGCAGGTGGGATCAGACCCCCTCGTATCAGAATTAGAGTTGTTTTCTTCCCCATCCCAGTGTGCATTTCAATTAATGGCCAAATTAGTGGCGTGCTTCCTGGCCTGCAGTGTGGGCCTGCTGGAAAGGCAGTGCCTGACCTCCTGGCAACCTCTGGCCTTAACTTCCCACATTCATCTCGAAACCTCTTGACTCTGCAAAGCCACTGCTCCTTTCTCTGTGCCCCAGCGTTAGCATGGGCAGTGGCTTCCTTCAGCTCCTGGGTGCATCTCCTTGGGCTGGCTTTGGTGGCTTATTGTCTGATTGTGCTGCTTCTTACAGTTTGGGAAACTCTGGGTCACCTCCCAGAGAACTCTTAATAAACTCTTGTTAATAAGCTCTGTGTGGGGCTAAAAACCCAACTGAGATGCCCAGGGTGCTATTCTTTACGTCAGCTTAAAACCACCACCACCAAAGGCCCGACCTCCCTCACCCCACCTGCCCCCGCATGGGGCAGACAATGTGATGCTCCGTGCCTCAGTGGGGATGCTCCCACAGGCTCTCAGACCCAAATCTCTTGATCTGAGCCTGACCACTGCCCAAGATGCTCATCCCTCCACCGTCCAAGGGGAAGGTGACCTCTGTGCGTGTCCCAGCCTCTCCCCTCTGTGACTGGGTGCTGTCTTAGCCTCTATCAACAGGTACTAAATATGTCAGGGACTGCAGCAAGAATTCAGGGATCTACCCTCAAAGGTTTTGTTGATTTATCTTCGCTATAAATCTATTCTTTTGAGTGATCTGAAATTGATTTCAGACTCATTCCTCCATTCCCCCATTTGGTTGTAATTTGGGATGTCAAGGAAATTGTGTTGAAAGAAGAAGATGAGCCGATATGAAAAGGGATTATCTGTCCCATATGGGCAGAAGATGCTGGTGCAGGGGAGAAGGGAAAAGAAAATGTTTGTCTCTACATGTTTGCACATGTGCAGTGCTGGGCACGAGTGGTCTTCTGAGAGCAAAGGAGAAATCAAAAGAAAATCCTTAGCTCTACAGAACGATCTCTTGAAAAGTGAGTGGCTTCACTAAGCTGGGACCATCCCTAGCGTAGGGAAGGAAAGGATATACAGGCAAGTGTCCTCACATCTGAAATTTAAGTAACTGGTATGAACTGTTTCAGTATTAAATAAGGCCTTTTTCTTTCTGAGGAAACACGCAGAACTGAAAGAGTAAGAGTTCCCTTTCACAGATCTGTTGGAAAAATATGAAGTGTGAATTGATTAAAAGCTTTCTCATTTTTTAGTGTTTTTCAGCTGGGTTCACCCTGCATAGCAGAAGTTATGAATATTGGGATGAATTTTGATGCCATCTTTTGCAAAAACCTTATCACTCAGGATTAAAAAAAAAAAGGAAAAAAATGAAAAAAAAATGTATTGTGTGCCATATCCCATGTTGATTTTCTGTATATGTGTTATTGAAAAAGACATTTGCTTATCTGATGTTCTCTTAAATCCACTACCAAGGTGGAATTCAGGATGCTCCTACATAGGCAGAGCTCACACCATTCAGGGGGTCTACGGAAAGAGTAGGGTATGGCAGAAAACTCCATGCCAAAGAACATTGAAATGAATAACAAAGATGCAGTATGAAGTTCAAAAAGGATTGTGGTGACTTCTAGTGCAAATCCTGCAAGCACTTGTTAAGGGGAAAAATGGGAACGTTGATATGAAGAAGCCAGTGTCTAGGAGTAAAACCTGAAACCAGATTGCACTTGATAGCACTCTGGGGACTGCCTGCTCCCCAGAGTGGCAAAGCAAAACAAAACAAGATAGCATATTTCTGTCCGTGTTGCTTTTGCTTTCTGGGGCCAGCATGCCCTGCCAAAGCTGAGTCCAGGCATGGAAGGGGCACCAGCACAGCCAACCAACCTGTGATGCTTTGAGCCTGCTGCTGATGGTAATTCCATGCAGGTTGTGAGATGTCTGCTCTACTTCGTAGTTATTACCTGGTTGTATTAAGGCGTACCCAAAGGGTGTGATGGAGCCATCTGCAGCCATGGCTGGGGCGAGGTTTGGTGCGGACACAGGTGTGGCTTCCCCCATGACTTGGCAGGAGGAGAGTTTTGGCCAGTAAGGTAGCCTGCAGACTGCCTCTGGGAGTTGTTGAAGATGAGCTGTTCTGGCCAATATCCACAGCAGTTCAGACCACTGGAGCATGGAGAACTTTGAGAGGTGTGGATGGGGCTGAAAGCTCTCTTTTTCTGGGCACAGTCACTGGTGTTGTCCCCAGGGATTTCAAGCAGTTTTGTCATATAAGTGCCGTGGCATCTCATGCCCGTAGGTACTCCTCCACTTTCACAAGTTCCAATAATGGCATCACTTCTCCAGGATGGTGGGAATGAAAAGGGAGAGAAAGACTCATGGTCCATGCTTCATGCTGGGGAGATGAGATCCAAAGCTGACAGTGTTATCTTTCTTGATGCCACGTTATAGGGCCTGTGTTTCCAAGCTGGGAATGGTTTCCTAAATAAACATATTTAATGGACATACACAATCTCTAAGCTGAAATTGCTCATGCCCATCTGTTAAGATGGCATCATGCCCACTCTCAAGTTGGTGAGAAGTTGGCCACAGGGCATAAATGCCAAGAAACCATGGGTTTACATAAGCAGCCAGTGCAATCATCTAACCAGTCTCCATCTCTCAGGACTCTGCATGTTCATGCACTGCTGGCGCAGCCTTGTCTTCATCTTCTTTTATCTTTTCCCTATAGGTCACCAGCTTAAGTTGTGGACCCCAAGGCAGTTCCCTGCGTGCACTCAAGAAAACTGCCCTTGGGCTTTGCGTGTGTTGTTTGTGCTGACAAAGAAGCCAGGAGGAAATTTTTATTTTCATAAAGAGAAGGCTTTAAGGAGCTTTTTAAGAAACAGTATAGCTTATTTGCACGGGGTCTTGAAATATCTGCCTTTATTGGGCAAAGTTTGGGCACACACAGCCCAATAATCAGGCTGTTATGTGTCCTCCTTTGAATCAGAAAAGTTATCCTCTTCCAGCAACAGCGCAAGCTGCAGACTAAAATACTTCTATAGGTACTGTCACCAGTTTTATTAATGTGGTACAGCCTCTCACCCCGTGGCTATATTGATTCAACCTGCCTCAGTAATCTGACCCAACGTCATTTGTATCAACTACAAAGTATTTTGTCTTGGAAAAGATCCGACAGTTTAACTGCACTGCTGTGGGGTTTTGCTTGATCTTGAGTTGTCTGAGTTGTTCAAGCCAGAGCAATGTTTTGAGAAGATCATCCCTCCTCCTGCTCCACAGCCTTGGAGATCCCTGTTTCAGCACCTAGAGTTTGCCAAAATGGTGGCCTCTGCTCTGGGTTTCTTCTCAGAAACAGCCACCAACATGAGGGGATCTACTCCTCTACTCCTTCCCTATAGCTTGAAAGTAGACCATATCTAGATATCAGGGGCTAAATGTCTCTGAGGCAGCTGGACTTGCCTGATGTAGGTGCCCCCACTCCCAAATTGTTGGTAATGACCAGCACCAAAATGGGAACCAAGCAGAGCTTCCTTCAGGGAAGAGCCATTGAGCCATTACTGGAGGGAACCTGGAAGAGCACTTTTTATCTGCTTGGAGCATTACTAGAAAAGCAGTCCAGCACTTCTTTAGGCTTGGCAAGCACAAGGCAGAAAGAGAAGCCAAAGGAATTCATGACAGCAATACCAGCAATGCTAATGCTTAGTGCACTGAGGAAACTTTTGGTATTTTTAATAAACCATTATCGCTACGTGCCTACGGCAGCCAAAGTATATAATTGTAATGATGCTGTCATTACTATTCTGGAGCTGGAATTGGCCTAAGCCCAGTGAAGTCAACAGAGCAATTTTGTCCTTTATACTAACGATGATGACATGTGAGCAACTTTCAGAAAAGCATTCAGGAATATATTTACCTGATACCTATCAGACATTCATCAGTCTCCAGCAGAACATGATACCCTGTGATCTGCAACAGTGTTTTTAAGTTGAGCACTGAAAAACATATAATTTTTGGAAGATTTACTTAAGTGTCATTGATGTGAGGTTTCTCCCTTGGCATGTCCGTGTGTATTGAATACGCCATATGCCCTGTAAGATATCACCAGAGAACCCGAACAGCACAGAAAACAGAATGTGACCGGGAAGCCCATGAGTGCAATTAAATCATTTACCTGTTAAGAAGGGAAGTTGATTTATCCCAGAGAGGTATGTGAGTTGCTAAATGGGACTGAGGATGGCAACCCACTCACCGTGGGCAAACAACTGATTTTCTATGCTTGTTTTTCAAGATCTCTCCCCAGTCCTGGCTGATCTCTGCTCACCTGCCCCCATAGCTGTGATGTGCACCTTATATTTGAGATGAAACTGAAGGGGTGGGTTACACTTTCATGTTCACGATAAAACCCAACTTTAGCTAAGCGTGATAGGCTTTATGTAAGTGATAGTGAAAAACAGAGCACTATCAGCTGTCTGGAGGGAGTTGCCCCTGTGTTTAATATTGCTTGTGTATTAGTCAACAGGGAGTTGTACCAAAGATGATCAAATTTAGGTACAGACAGTAATAATCCTCTGCAATGAGTTTTTTTGGTTGCTTTGGTTTGTTTTTTCTCCTTGGGGAAAACTGAAAACCAGCGGCTTGCTTATGCCTTCTTCAGGGATGCAGAACTTCTTACTGAATGTTTTACTACTCCCTGCTTAGCAAAATACAGAATTAAGAAAAAAAAAAAAAAAAGACACTTTCTAACGGCTCTTAGTATTTGATAAATGATTGTATCACATTTTTGCTGTTGTCAGCAGCCTGTATTGGACCATTGCACCATATTGTCAGTGCACGCAACATAAAACTTGCTCAATTTTTTTTTTTTTTTAAAGGAGAGATTATTTTGGTTTTGCAAGTAATAAAAGGGTCAGGCAATAAAGTGATCCAGCCAGCGATCTGCACAAAACTCTTCTTCTGCAAGCCTGAATGTGCCTTTCCCAACGCGTGACCCAATGGCAGTAAGGGCTCCTAATTTATTGGAGGGGTGCTCTTTCAGGTTTTGTTTTATTGGTAATTTACAATGCTGAATGCCCTCATATTCACCTTCCCCTCCTCTCAAGTAGGTGAACACAATGTAATTGTCTTGGTTTCAGAGAAAAGGATGCTTTCTCTGAGCATGCCCCATTAATTGGAAAACAGCACACAACTGACAGGAGCGTGGTGGGTGTGATTATCAGTGCCGGATGAGAGCCATTAACAAAATGGAGAGTGTCATCTTCAGAGCACAAATATTTTCCCTAACTATAATACCCTCTCGAGGGGACCTGAAGTGGACTTGCATTGTCACATGCGCTCCCAATCGCACCACCAATCATTTTTTGCGACGGCCTGGGTTTTCAGCACCCGCCAGAGAGAGCAGGAGTGGGGCAGCCCGCGAGATCCCAGCACTTACGGACCATTGTGCTTCGTCCCCTGGACAAAACCACCCCGGCCTCTCTCCGCTCGCCTGGAGAGCTCTCTCGGTAACCCAAAGCCCCAGCAGCAATGCTCGGGCTCCATCCCGGGATGCGTCTCCAGGATCCGAGGGGTTTTTCGCCGGGCCTGTTTTGTGTCGAAGCCTTCCCCTTTTTGTTCCCCTCCCGGAGGAACAGAGGATGGGTTTGTCGCCCTGAATCGGGAGGATTGTTTCACATCATCGGGCCATTCATGCTCTCCCCTCCCCTGTTGTAAAACACCAGCGCTCGCCCGGGAACAGTGGGGGCATTGTGCGGCGGCACGATACCACCCAGATTTTACCTCGGCGCTCTCCGATCCCGGGTTTTGTTCCCCCTCAAAAGAAAGCATTTGCTCGGGGGAGGGGAGGGGGTGTTCCTATTGCCTCCACTAACACGGAGGTTAAAGGAAAGATTGATGGGAGAAAGTTCACCTAGAAAACCAGGATAAATTTCTGGCTGGCCAAGGCCAGTTGTTTCATTGTCCGGGGGCCATGTTTTTTGTTAATTATCTCTCACTCTCTCCTTTTATCGAGGAAGCTGGCAGCAAAGCTTGGAGAAAGGAACAGGATATAGAGGTCAGCGGGTCCCACTCGGCCACCTAGGTGTTCCCTTTTAAATGCTAAGGGCGAGTGAGGCGCGGGGCGAGCTTTTCGGGTGAGGGGGTGGGGAGGTGGGGACCGCCAAACTCCTAGCGCCGGGTAGCCCCCGTATTCATGCCCCGTCGCCCACTCCCATCCCCGAGAGGAAAAAGAAAGAAAGAGGAAAAGAAACGCTGGAAGGGGGCTTTTTCTTTCTTTCGCTCTTTCTTCTCGCAGGGAGGAAAGTTGCTTCGCACAAGAACATGTTGTCAAGGAAATAAACCTTAGCGAGGGTAGGCATTAAACACACAGCTGCTGGACTTGGCCGGGCCTTAGACACTGGTGGTAATGACAATGATGCTTAGTGGCAGCAAACCAGATCCAAACATAAATAGGGCTGCATGAAAGGAGAGGAAATGGAACAAAACGGTTCCTCGGGTACCACTGGCAGAGGAATAACATCAATTTCGATTAAAAAGCGAAAGAATTCTCCTGTTTCCACACATTAGTAAAGGCATGCAAATTCATAACTCACCAACAATGTACCTTTGAAATGCAGCTGCACCCCACAAACGGGGCCTTTCTGCGTGCAGAGAAGCAGCCCTGTTTTAAGCAGAAAGAAAACAACTATTGAAAAAGCCACAAGAGTCCGTGGCAGCAAGGAGGGGCGCCGGGAGAGGTGGAGGAAACGTGTTGGGTCTGGCAGATGCGAGACACCGGCGTTTTCCATAGAAAGGAGCCTTCATTTCTGGTCGTCCCCCAAAGAAGTGGTTCTTCCTGGGATCCTCCAGCAGGTTGGCCTGGGGCAGCCGTTGGCTTTGGGGTCGGTGGGACCGGGGCAACCCCAGGTTGGGCAGCTCACCCCCTGAGGCCTCCCCATCCTCTCTGCCATGCTCCCTGACAGGGATGCTCCTTGCACTGGTGGCTGGATGGGGGTCTGCTGGGACAGCCCATTTCTCAGGGGACCCCACACCTGGGAGTAGCTCTGGGGGGAATTCCTTCATGCCAGGGCTGCAGAGGGGACTGTGATTTTTCTCACCTGTCCTTCAGCACAAAGGCTGCGGGGCTGGTGCAAGGCACCTAGAATAAATATTTAGGATGAAACGAGAAACATTTAGCCTGAATTATGGAGGCTTTTCTCTCTCTGTCTCTTCGATTTGTTGTTCTGGATGTGTCAGCACCCCATGCAGAGGTAGGAGGCATTTGAGCACCTGAAGAGGTCAGGCTGAGGCTCCTTGCCTGCTGCGCAAGGATGGCCCCTTCTCTCATGTAATTTTACAGGTACGGGAGATCATTCCCACTAACGATGTTTCATCAGGCCATGCCAGCTCAGTGAGCATTTGTAGGATGCTGGAGTTTTTACACTTACCACACGGACTTTGCACCTCTTTGGAAAGCTGTGCATGTCCCAAGTTGGCCTCATGGAGCTGCCACCTTAGGAAATCTCACAGCTTTTGCTCTTGGGGCTGCCTCATGTACTTCACCAAACTCTTACCAGAAATGCTCAGTATCGGATTTATCTTCTTCATTTTATAGAAATTATCTGGAAAGAGGACAAGGCAAAGCCTGTCATGGAACAGCATGGCGTTTATACCCAGCAGACAATACTGTAACTATTGGTCTATGATAAAAATAAGTGTTTGTCTGTTGGTGAGTCACTGCTTTTTAGCCCCTAAACTGATTGAAAGCTCTTGCCTTGTCTTAGTGCCCAGCGTGGTGACAGTAGGGTCACTGACTGGGTCTGTGAGCCCTGGCGGCCTCTGCCAACTCTGGGTTGATCAGTGGTTTTGTGACCCTTGCAGGAGATGCTGGGGTGGTGAGGGATGACTGGGGGAGCACTGCCTGGGCCCCTGCAGGACGGACAGACATGGACAACGGGGGGGTTCTGCTGAGGGCATGGACGTGGTGGTGGGAACCAGCAAAGGCCTGTCCTGCCTTGGTGCTGATGGAGGTCTCTGGGGCTGATGCTGGTGAGCATCAGAGGAAGGATGGCCTTTGGCTCCAGCATGATGATGGAAAACTCCTGGGATCTGTTCTTGAAATACTCTGAGGAATGAAACGCTGAGCTGCCCATGTGCATCTCCCTACAATGACCCCAAAAAACCTTTTCATGTAACCGAGCCAACACCCAGGGCCACCCTCAGTGCCAAAGGGTCTGATGAAGGGGCTGTGGGTACTCGAGACCCCCAGGGCTGAGGTCCCCACAGCCTCCATCTCCACCTGACACTGATGGCTGCTGAGAGAGGGCGGGTGAAATCTGCCTGCAAGGATCCCAACAGAGGAAGCAAACAGCCTGGCTTTGGCCGCGTTTGGCTGGCCAAGGAGCTGCATTTCTCCCTGTGAGACATCTCCCGGCGTTAGGACTGCACCGTGCCCCATCGGAGGAGGAAAGCGAGTGCCGTCAAGCTGCAGGGGGTACAGGCGGGGACAGCTTGACACTTGTGTAAGACAGGGTCAGGACATCATGTCATCCCGGTGTGCCGCGCGCTGCTCTGCCTCCCTGCCAAGATGCAAATGAGGGCTGCAAGGCAGCGGCGGGGGCCCTCGGGAGAGCCCACCTGGCTCGGCGTCTGTGCTCTCCGAGGGGAGCCGGGGCTGCCGCGGCAGGGGGGAAGCCCCACTGTGCTGGGCTGTGCCGCTGCCGCTCTTCCAGCAGTGGATAGGGCTCGGCTCCACAAGGCAGGGACCGAGGCGATGTCTGGGAGAAGATATGAGACCTGTCATGCCGTGATAGCAGTGACAAGATACCAAGGGCTCGGTCTTCTCCTCGGTTTCCTCCCAGGGTGTGAAGGTATGTGCCGGGAGGGGACGGTCAGAGTCACCTCCCTGCCCGTGCTGTGTCAGCAGCCGTGTACCATGGGGATGTGATCAAGATTTTCCCAGCTGGCCAGTTTTCAAAGCATTGGGTCAGCTGTGGGTAGGAACAACTTTATGACACTGCCTTAGCATTGTGAGCTTGTCCTTCCCCCAGTTCATCCCTTAAAGACCGCTCATCACAAAAATGATGTACAACTCCTGATTTGGCCAGTATTGCCTTCTGACAGGTGTCTTCCTGCAGGTTTGGCTTTCATTCATGCTCTTTAAGAACTGAACGTATGTGTGCCCATGTTATCCAGACATAACATTTGAGTTTCTTTTTCTCTTTTCTCACAAACCCGTTTGTTGCAGGCTTTGTTCTTTTTTTTTTTTTTTTTTTTTTTTTTTTTTTGACTACTTGTGATGGTGCCCTTGATGTGCTGGGTGGTTTCCACACAGAGGAGAAACCTCTCCGGAGTCCCCGAAGAGCTCCATATAGAGGAGGTGTACCAAAGCTATGAGAGCCTGATCCACAGCTATACAGTAGCTGGGTGAAATTCAAGGAAAACATCAAGAGTCTGGAAAGACCCTCACTGTTTTATCTCACCATACTTTCCCAGTGCTGCACCTCTTCCCCAGCAGCTCTTCCCACTGAGGTAGGCTGTGCAACCAGCTTCTAAAAATATTTCTGCATCCTATCTCCTCCTCTTTCCTAAAGTCATGTGTGGTGTTTTCTTCCTGACATGCCCTATCTTAAAGGCTTTTCTCTGTTGGATGGATATAGGACATAGGATATCTTCCCCTCTCCTCATTTCCTGTCTCAAAGGTAGCCAACAGGACAAGGTGCCTATATAGGCATGTGACCATGCTGCACGCAGAGCTGCTCTGTCCCCAGCCAACAACCTCCCTGGTCACTGAGGAGAGGCACAAGTAGCCTGTTCTCCCATCAGCTCCTCCATCTTCCCTGTCTTCCACAAGCATCCTCATGGTCTGTCCTTTTACATGCTGCTCAATTCTTGTCCAAGTTATGCAAGCCCCACTGGGCCTGCATGCAGGATTTACAGGATGGAAGCATATTCCATCCTGTAAAGCCTAAGGCTTTGATTTCAGAAGGCAGGAATCTTTTTTTTTTTTTTTTCCCAAAAAAAAAAGAAATAAAAAAAAAAAGATTTACATTTGTTGTTTCCAGAAAGGTTTCAGACAAAGAGGACATGGTCTTTCTCCAAAGTTCAAAATCAATGTAGCAGACTGAGGTGGAAGAGGATAGAGGAGAAGACCACAACAGTTAATGTTAAAAGCTTACATAAAGGCTATATACACTATATAAGCTGAAACCTATGTACACACACAGACTTTGAAGATAAAAGGAAGAGAGTGAGCAGTATGCTGATTTTTATCAAAATATATCAATTCCCCCAATCACAATAAACAGTCCTCCAGTTTATAATGGTCTTGAAAGGCAAAGTGGGAACCATTTCTAAGAGATCAGAAAGGTAAAACATCTTCATGTTTGTTTTAGAACTGTACCAATGATTTCCTGTTAAAAAGCAACCCCTTCCTTCCTTCCTTCCTTCCTTCCTTCCTTCCTTCCTTCCTTCCTTCCTTCCTTCCTTCCTTCCTTCCTTCCTTCCTTCCTTCCTTCCTTCCTTCCTTCCTTCCTTCCTTCCTTCTTTCCTTCCTTCCTTCCCTCTTTCTCTTCCTTTCTTGAATGTATCCAGGCAACCAATTGTATTATACCTCTCTATTTGGAAAGTTACTTCTCTTTATTTCATGCAAGTCTGTCTTAGTTTGCTTGCTGATTTCTAGATAGTTTTGAAACTTTGCTAGATTTCTCTTTCCTGTTTGCACATGGGAAGGTCTGATGTCAGCCTGAAGGGTAAAGACATCCCAATCCAAGAGCCATGAATTTGCTTCTTTTAGTGCTTTTATCACTTTGTTATGCATCTCTTGAAATACAGAGAGATCCAAGTGGTGGCTAACACAGCCTGATTATAATCTTGAACACTTGCTTCAGACTGAGGAAGTGCTGTGCAAATACTCAACCAGAGATTCCATTCTCCTCCTAAATGGTCTTCGGCAGAGGAGATTCAGCATATTTGCCTAGGTACTTAAATTAGTTTAATGTAGCTCTGAGGCTTGAGAAGGAAGTTTGCAGCTGCACTAGCTTCTACGTCTTTAGCACACTCAAAAAGCCCTGCAGCAGATAGCATTTATCTGGGGTTAAACCATGGCTTTTGTGCACAAAAAGTAGAGCAGTGAATAAAAACGACTAAGTGCAGCTGTAAATCTCTGACAGAATTATTCAGAGCGAGTGAACAAATCTACATCCCATCATAAAAAGGAAAATCATCTTCCTGTAAGAATAGGGAGATACTGAGAAGTCTTAAAGTATATTAGAACAGCTTAGGGCTCTCAATGTGGGGGAGAAACCTTGTATATTATCCACAGCGCTAAGGAGATTATCAATGGATTTCACTCCCCAATCCTTTTTACAACACCCATCTCATTAGAATAAGTAATAAAGATGACATCACAGAAAGGTCTAATTGATCAAAAAGAGCTCACTTAAACTGTGTCCAGTTTCACTTCTGCATTCAATGCCATTTTTTTTTTCTTCCAGAAATTCAGCTTTGGCTTTGATTGAGCAGTAGAAAAGTTTTAGTATCAAATCAAACTAACGTTCTTATTATGCAAAGCTTTTCCCAGTATTCTGCTTTGGTAAATGACCTCTATTAGCATGCAGATTGACTGGGGATTACCAGAAGGTTTCCTAAAAAAATCATCAGAAAATGTCTTTATAAGGGGTACTTTCCCCCTCTGCCTGCGTGGCTTTAGCCACCACGCTGCCCACTGTCTTCTCTCCTCCTGCTCCTGCATGGTGGTGGCCAGGAGAACCACCCAGCTAGGTAACAGGCCTCATTTTCTGTCCCCAGATGGTCTAAATACTGCTATTTTCTCTGGCTGCACTCTGAATAGGCAGTTTGATTCCCAGTGGAAACAGTGGGCGAAAAGCTTTTATGCAGACCAGTGGGAATTTTACCACTGATGCCCCAACAGCCAGGATTTCACACTATACCTTTACTTTGACATGACATAAAAACTTGTGGTAGAGTAGACATATACAATAAATAGACAGCATTTTATGTGCTTGCATATTTAATTGCTGTACTATTCCTGTAATCATTCCCTCTTATATAGGGGAGGGAGAAATGCTTCCAGCACTGCTTTTCCCCAGCTCCTCGCCGGCGTAACTTCAGCCTGTGAGTATTTCCAGTGGGACTTCCCATCGCTTGGCACATGCGAGTCTGAGGGGATGGAAGTGCACAGACACGCTTCTGATTATTAGAAAGAAGACAATTGGTAATTAACATCCCTAGAAAAATGACCAGCCATGTTTACCAATGCAGAAAGTACTGAACATTGGGCTGGGTGAAAACACTGACCTGCTGTTTCAGAGTGAAACATCTGTATGTAACGAGCTCAAACTGCATGCTGCTATTTCTGCTGCTGTCTTGGGCAGGTGTTTTCCCACCACTCAAAATTGGCCTCAAGCACTTAAAAGTGCTGCTCCTTCAGTCCCATCAGCACCTAGAGCCACCTGTCCTCCCTCTGGGGCAAGGGGGCTGACCAGGGATTTGGGGGCAGATTGAACCTTCACCACCCAGGTATACCAGCAGCAGAGGGACCGGGCATCCTTTCTGGCAAAATTTGGTGGTGAGGAATGACATTAGTTCACATCTCTGCCCTGATCTCTTCCCTACAGTAATGTACAGCCCTGATTCCCTATACTGTTGCTTTCAAAAGTGCAGCAAAGCCCCAAACAGTAATGTACCTAGATGCCACAGGGACTTTTAAGTAACCCTTTTTGTTGTTGTTTCTAATTACACTTCCATCAGCACTCAATAATACTATATATATAAGTATTTAAGTAAAATTTTCAAATATATGGGAAAGCACTACGTGTATGCACTCATCTGTTGCGATTTGCTTAATGGCAAAACAAGACCAAAAACAAACAAACAAACAAAAAGGAGAAACAGTGAAATTGGCTTGTTGCATGGCTAGAAGTCTTAGCATAGAGCCTTTGCTGGCATAATAAAATCCCTGCAGGCAGATCTTAAAATTTTTACAGTTGATTGTACAATATACTGTAGGGTGACAGAATGTTTTTTGTTTTCAAAATACTGACAGTGCCAGATCTCACTACAGGACAAACAGGCAAAACTATTACATCTCTTTACCCACATTTTAGGAAGCACTGCCACAGTCTGTGCATATCCAGTCTCCGTGTTTCTGCCTGTAGAGAACAGCTCCCAGACTCCCTGCCTTTCCCACTCTGAATAAGAGGCATTGCAGTGGTTTTGCTTCCGACTTTGTCTCTCCACTCCCCAACCTGCAGGGGTGAGCGTGGTTTACAAACAAGTTGAGGCCAGGCTAACACGGAGAAACAATCCAGATGCCGTTTCAGCAGCCAGCATCTCCTGGCACCCCACACACTGCCGGGCGATGGGCTCACAGTGTGGTCCCCGTGACGAAAGGGCCGGGGGCTGCCAGCCCCACCATGGAGCTTGCAAGGAGGTTTCTGCCCTGGCAAATAATTCGTGCTGCCCTGGTGCAGAGCCAGAAAAATATTCCATGTGCTAAAACTCCATTTCGGTGATTTTGTCTCTGAGTGTTGTTTATTTAATTATATAGTCTATAATAGAACTATTTTTATTATTATTATAATTCTACAACAATTCTGCATATACTTTTTCATGTTAAAACCTTTTAAATAAAACAGTTTCCCCCCCTCTTTGCATATTTAACTCTCTTTGGGCCTTAGTGTCTCCCTGTTATTTTTCTTTTTATTTGGGGTCAGTCTTCAAGGGGGGTGGCAAGCAAGCCCATCTTGTTTTCTACAGCTCCAGTGTGTCCATAAAATGATCAGAGATTGCACAAACCCCAAACCTCTGTGGCAGAAGCGTTTCTCCTTGAAGGGAGGGACGTGCGGATAGCCAGCTACTCCGGGGCTTTCAATGACAGATGAAGTCGCCCACTTTCACAGACCGCTCTTTCGGCCTGTGTAAAGTCTAATGCCACCTCCAGCACCATAGTAACTAAGCACTTTCGAGTACAGCTTTCAGGGACATGGGAAACATCTGTTGCGTGCAGGCCATTCACTTCTCCTCCTCCTGCAAGGAGAGCCCTGCGAGAGAGGTAGAGTTTGCATTTTGGTCCCAAAACCCAGCCGGGCTTTCAGCCACCATGCCCTCAGACCCTGAATTGATATTTTATATAAAGGCAGCATACACAGCAGAAATAGAGTTTGCTGTGTGCTGCAGCGGGCTGATGAAAACCTCCCCACAAACCTGTCTGGCTTCCCAGGCTTTCCTGGGGACCTCTTGGGGCGGGATGAGCGCCCTGCGGGGCTGCTCACCCGCTTGGAGGGCTGGTGCGTGCAGAAAAGCTGCCCCTATAAACATTTGCAAATGCCTTTTGAGAGCTCCCGGGATGAAAGGGGCTCGCACAACCACATCCTGTCATTACTTTCTACTGTTCGCTGACAGTCGCTGGATGGCAAATGCCCAGTTCATTTAATGTGAAACAAAAGGCCAGTGCTTGCTGGTAATGAATCATTAGGTACTGTAGCTATATGTGCATTAACAGGATTATTTCCAGGGAACTCTGCCGTTCCCTCACATAAAAGTCTGCGATATTTTAAAAACTAATGTTAGTTTCTTCAGCACGCCACCTTTACCCTGCATTTGCAGTTGCTATCAGACAAACAGGGCAATGCAATCTGTTCCTTCCATTTTGTTAATAGGCCATCATGCCATTCTAGAGATGGTAGTTTGTAATGTAAAGAGGCTGTATTGTTTGCTTAACAGTCAAGTGACAAATTATTTAATTAGCACATATGCCATTTGTCTCTACAGCTGTGTTCATCATTCTAATTGCAAAGCAGTCTTAATTTATTGCAGCTATATTGCTCCCTAATACTAACACGGTAATTATATGCTTCCATTAGCCCACTACACCCTATGTAAAAAAAAAAAAAAAGAAAAAAAAAAAGATTCATTCCTCCACACAACGTACCTCTCTACTAGCCAAAGGTATGGCATCACTTGCCCACAAAGGTGATGCCTAGGGAGCTGCTAGAAAAATTACAGCTTTCGTGTTTGCTGTTTTTTTCCTAGCCTCCTTCTTGAAAGTTTCTGTTGCTGGAATTGCCAGAAATTTTCTTCTTTTTTTGCTTTGTTTTGGACAGCGTTCTTGTTGGGTGCACAACGCCGTTTTGATATCTCCACCTGCTGGAGAAATCCCAGCACGCACAAAGGAGCCGGCCTCTGCCTTCTGAAAAATACCCATCTCCTCCGCACCAGGACAGCACAGCCTCCTTTCCTCCTCCTCCTCCTCCTCCTCTGGGTCAGGAAGAAAGCACAGGGCACGATGTTCGTCCTGCCAGTGACACTTGCAGACGTTTTCATCTGCACAGGTCAGTGCGAGTGCCATTTACTGCCGCCCTCGGGCGCTCCGCTCCGCACGCCGGGAGGAGGTCACCCACAAGCACCATTGGAGAATTTGGTGACACATGTCTGTTCTGGCAACCGACAACACATTTTGGAAACTATCCCAATCTTATTACATCATGAGCTCTTCAATGGGAGAGGAAGCCTGGAATCAGGCCTCTCTGGACCAAAAAAAAACACGTTCCCCTGCCAGGTGGCGGGCAGGGAGGGCACACCGGGAGCTGCTGGGCCAGGAGCTGGGCTGTCTGCAGGCTGAGCTGGGACAAGGAGCCCTGGACACCCAGGGAAGTCCTGCCCATGTTGGCTTTTCTTGGTGTCACTGGGCTGACCTGCAGAAACTGAGGTTTCAACGGGAAGAGTGGCTTCAGATGGACGAGGTGTTGGCTGGTGTGTGGTGCTCAGTGCCTGTGGGTTTATCAGTGCTCCAGCAAGGCCTGGGGGCACAGAGCATCACCGGAGGCCGGTTGCCTTTCTTCTGGGGTTAAGGTAGAGGGAAAAGCACAGAGGAGCCGGGCCACGGCCTGCCTTCAGGTGGCAAGCAGTCAGGGACTCCTCCCCGCCAGACGCCGGATTCAAGGCGGCGAATGCGGCCCCTTTCTCTCCCCCTCCCTTCTTTTTTTTTTCCGCTGTGGAATACAAGGCCACTGCCAAAAACATATCCAGCACAATCAAACATCAGATGGTGACTCCTTTCCCACAGCTTGTGTGAGTGAAAACAGTGAAATTATACCCATGTTTTAGCGGCGAATC
Organism: Anas platyrhynchos; assembly: GCF_047663525.1. Lineage (NCBI taxonomy): Eukaryota > Metazoa > Chordata > Aves > Anseriformes > Anatidae > Anas > Anas platyrhynchos. The sequence goes on along the minus strand of NC_092587.1, from coordinate 110,583,107 downwards.
CCCTGGTGTTCAGGCGAGGCGAGCCCAGCGCAGGGCTCTTGTTCTCCTGCTTTTTGTTCCTGGACTTGCACTGTTTTTAGCACTGGACACCATTCAGCCTCCATTCAGTATTGTATGTCACTTCACATATGGTTCATCCGCTCCAAATGTGTGCATGTACCCAGAAAATGCAGCTTTTCATTATGTATTCTCTATGTAACAGAAAAGATTAAGATGTAAGCCCAGTGAATGCAGCAGGAATTAGTTGGACAGATGAATAAGGGAAAAATGAATCTGGAATGACGGCGGATTTAGTCTAATGATTGTGGGAGGGCGTTAAGAACTTGGTGGTAGGTTTCAGCCCTTTTAATCCCAGGCTGTGTGTGTATTTTGGCAGGAGAAATGTTTCTTCAGAACTGCATCGAGAGGGATACAGTAAAAACACTTCTAACACGATACAGATGAAAGGCATCAAAATCCTTGGGCAAGGTATCAGCCGCCTCTTCTAAAACTGTTTTTGGGAATTTTTGGTGGCTGTTGTTGCAGACCCCCTGTACTCAGAAAAAAAATAAAAATAAAAATATATATGTGTATAAAACCCACAGTTTAATGAACTCGCGATATATCAGCCCAGCTTATGCAGTCCTTTTGGTTACTCTTTCTCTGAAGATATAATTTACATGTCTATCCACTAGTGAGGAAATCTTTCAATGAAACTGTAGGAGAGGGTTTCGGTTTTAAAAGGAGAATAAAACAAACGCACACTAAGCTTTCTCTGCACTCTCCACCCACAGATACTCTCCCGAAAATGCTCACCATGATAAGTTAAGGATATTTTAAAAATTCAGGCATTTGGAGTGGAAATGATGGAAGCTGGGAACTGTCAAGACCTGAATAAACAGAAAAGCAGCTCATTCGATATCTACCATTTTTGCTGTTTTACAGAAAACAAGAGGGAAAAGAAATCCTAACCCTCAATAGAAACATTTGGAGTTAAGCTTACTTCCTACAACAGTTTTCACAGGGAGAAAGAGATATTTTTGATTGAAAATCAGCATTTGCATCACAATAGAGATATTTCAAAAGTATAAACACAAAAGGCTGCAACTTCAGAGACTTCTTGGTCAGCTGTGTTACTTGGTTTCTAGTACATCCTCTTATAGCGGCCCCAGGAAAGAGATATTTGCTAATTCAGAACATCAGTGGGTTATTCTGTTAGCTGCTCAGGGCAAGAATACACACTGTCGCTTCCTTTGGTGATTTAGGCTTTCTCCTCAGTGCTGCAAGAATTACCAAGCAAACACTGAATTTGAAAGGTGCTGTTTGAATTTTATATTTTTTATCTTTTTTTTTTTTTTTTTGAATAAGAAGCTTTCTCCGTTTGAAAACAAACAAACAGACAAAACTTACCAACCAAAACAAAACCAAAACCCACCCCACTCTCTGACCACCAACAAGGTGCAGTAATTATCCCTCCTGTCTGCGACCAGGCGCATTCTGTCACATCTTGTGCACAGACGGCCCTGATGGCTCTCCGCTGTCCAGCTTCCCCACACAAGCATCCAAAAAAGTAAGGAAATGAGAGCTTCTTTCATATCTATTCAGTACCTTCTAAATAAAAATATATTTTTTTAAGTGTTTTAAAAATCCCAGTAGTGGTTTTAAAAATATCCTCTCTCCCTATGCCAGGATTTTAAGGATTAATCCCTCTAAGAAACTGAATAATAATCTTTCTAGTTATCAAGTAGAAAATAAATATACGATCCTTTGAAGAAATTCTCTCCCATTAAAATGGAAAGAAATGTAAATTTTAATTGTAATTCTTGAAGCAGTTCAGTGCTAGAAAGTAAAAATACAGAACTTAGTGTGTGTGACATTTATCGGGAAATATTTAACCATCCAAAACTCCCACTGTTGCCAGGGGGTATCTTCTTGTGTGAGGATTTGTAGTCCTCAGACAAAAGTTCCTAGCGTTTATATTTATATCTAAATTTCAACATTGTGCTATAATTTCCCTCCTTGGTCTAGTGCAAGTGTTGTGGTGTGACCTATAACAAGCTAACCAGGCTGAGCTGATTTCACAGTTCTTCGCTGATCCTCAAGGAAGGGCTGCAGAGCATTTTGCAACTGTGTAAACCTTATTTAAATCCAACTTTTTTTTTTCCTTTTTTCTTTTTTTTTTCTTTCTTTTTTTTTTTCTTTTTCTGGAGGAGGTATTGGATTTAACAGCATGCTAGAACCCAAGAAGAAAACAGCTTTGCCACAAACCAAACAAAAAAAACCCGGTGTGAGCACAATGTGTGGATCATAATTTGTCTGCGGGGACAAAACAGACATGCCCCGGGCTTTGTGCACGTGTGTATTTAGGGCTGTTATCAGTGTCAGAACTTCTGCAGCGTCTTTCTCTGCTAAACACAGGGCCGGACCGTGGAAAATCAAAAAACAAACTCACATGCAGAGGCGCAATAACTTGGACCTCGGAGGGGAGGGCTGCACGCCTGTGGGCTATTATCCCACACTTACTTCTGGTCCTCTTCCTCTTCCAAGGGAACGGCCAGCCGGCCCTGAAAGGATGCCCTGTTGGGTTAACAGGGCACCAGGTTGCTTCTGCAGCACACAGGCAAGGTGCAGGGCATCTCACACACACACACAGCCTACTTCTAGTGTTTAAATTGTGTTTCGTAGGATCCTGGAGATAATTTTCAAAGTCTCACAGGTGTATTTGGGAAACGATGCACCTTGCTATCACAAAATGTTTATTGGCATCTGTCCAGGAACACACAGAGCCCAACAAAAGAGACCTGGGCTAGCTGGCCATCTTCCAGTCACCAGTGGTCATCCCTCACCTACTCACAGTTTCCTCAGTTCAGGCAGGAGGTGGGTGAAGGCAGGGTGGGATTATTGGGCTGCAGCAAATAGTGGTCCCCCTGCAGCTGGCCCCAGAGTAGCAGGCTCAGGGAAAATAATGAATAAGACCTGGTCTGACACCCTTTCTGCTGGACCATGCAATTTTCCTGCTAATATTATCATGTTTTCAAGTACATGGAGATGTCTTCTGTGCTCACCTCCCACCTCCTGGGAGGTCTTTGCAGGTCAGTCTAAGCTGGAACATTGTCTGTGGGAAGGGAGAGTGTTCAACATGAGTTCTTAAGTGTTGTATTTAGGCATTTCAAAGGAAGCAGCTGATTGTTTTTAATTATTTTTTTTTCAGAAATGGAGCCTGTCCACAAATACCTATGAAGTCCAGTGGTGCTCCAAGTATGTAGTTCCTCCAAAAACCTCTACATTTTATTTAGAGAAGTGACATTAATATCAAAGCCCAGCTTAAAGTGCAAAGTGAGTATTTCAATTCTGCCAGAGCATAATTAACCCTTCTAAGGCCCCAAACTTACTGTTACTCTTGGTGAGGTGGAGACCTTTAAGGACACCTAACTAAGGGTAGATGTCTTTAAAACAAAAAACCATCACTTAAAGTAAAACAGAGATTTCCTAGGGTGATGGCTGGAGACTGAGTTCAACAGATGTCATCAGACAAAAGGCCTTAATGGGAGGTGCCTTTTTTCCTCCAGACAACATGTCCTCCCATTAGGCTTCTGAAAGCCCACTGTGATCTTTGTTGTGTTCTACCCTATGTGAGTGTGATGGACACCGAGTGGACGACCTTTCCTCTCGCTCCTAAAAGGTGGGAGGGCTGTCACTCTTCCTTATCATGGATATCCTAGCTAAGAGGATGATGAGAAGAAGGTGCCTTTTTGGCACCATGTGCTATCACACATCCCAGGCCCAAGGCAGAAAGATTTGTGGAGTCTCTGCCTCTCCCATCGCACTCCTGGTGGTACCCCAAAATCTCACTGCATTGCTAGGTCCTTGTAGCCACACAAGCTTGTGTCCACGGCCAAAAGGCAAAAAATGAAGTGGTCTGGATAAAAGTAGGTCTTTATGAAGCAATTCCTGAATATTGCATGTGGTTGGGACAGCTGAGGGGCTTTTCATGGAGGAGGAAAACCTGTCAAAATTCTAATTTGCCTTTTCCAATAAACAAGTTTGCTTCACAAGTACTGCTGGTTCTCCTTTGTTCATAGAAATCACATCAAACAGGGTTACTTTAAGAGGTCTATGAAGGATTTCCACAAAATTCCATGCCAAAAACAAGCTTTTGAGGCTGTCCCAAAATCTCAGGGCTTTGGCTATCCTGAAAAGAGGTAGCCTAATTTCAAAGAGGTGGCTAGCAGAGGGCAAACACACAGAGAGTTGGGAGAAAGCCTTCATTAGTAGTTCAGGTCAAATACTTCAGAGGAGATGATTTTGGCAGCTTGGTTTTGCCTGAGAACTACAAACCTATTGCAGAAGCTTCTTTTCACCTGTTCATAGTGACAAGCAACACGTGGGCAAGTTTGCCAGTTTGACATTTACAAGAAATGGGTAAGGCGTATCCTGCTGAAGTTAGGGTCTTGGCAATGTGAGAAACAGAGGCTGGGTGCTCCTGCTCACACACCCTGGGTTCCGGTTGTTGTGGTAACTGTGGTTTTAACTAGATGGAGGAGAAACACCTGCAGTGTTGTATAGGGGCTATCAGCCACCACATGCCCAGCTGTGTTGGCTGTGTTGTGTTGGGTACCCAGTGATTGCCCTGGTCCTCCAGGGACCATCCCACACACAAGAAATGACCCCGTGTCACTGACTATTTTAATAACACCACAAAGATTATATTGATTTTCCAGGCTTTTGTCACAAGGAATATTTTAGCCATATAGATGTAGGTTTTAAAACCTGGGTTTTCCTTTTAAATTTTAGCAGGCAGAAAATTCCCAGAAGATCTCAAAAACTCGAAGTGTCTTCTTTTGAGCCTACACAAAGTACCCCAACATGGACTTGCTACGTCTGTGTTAGTGCCCCTGTCTGACAGACTAACACTCACTGTGACGAGCAAAGATAAGGTCACAGAACCAGCCTAGGCAACCAAAATTCCCCGTGCTACACTTGAACCCAGTTTTATTGTGTTTATTACCCAGTAGCATTTACCTAAAATACGAAACAAAACCAGGAATGCAGCTATGCTGAAAATAATGCCTCCAGCTGGCTGAAAGCAAGGACCTCTGCATCAACCAGGCACCCTCCTCCTCTTTGGGGGGCAGGGACATTCCTCCCTGCATGGTTGCAGAGTGCTGGGGACAGGTGAAAGCTGATTATTTTCTGGGGGAAGATGGGCAGAGCTCATGTTGGAGAAGAGCATGGAAGAGCCTGTGGTCTCTCTGGGCACCTCCACCTGGGAGAGGAGGAACCTGGTGTTGGTGCTGGGCTGTTCTGAGCCTGGAGACACAGGAAGAGTCCCCCGGGTGTGGGACAAACACCCTCATGTCTGTGCCCTAGTATGGGCAAAAAAAGGAAAGGTTTGGGCAAAATCATGATGGAGTGAAGGGTTGGACATTTGTTCCAGCTTGGAGCCACCAACAGGCACAGAGGGAAGAGGCCACCCACCTCCTGTGGTAGTAGTCCACAGGCTGAGGGCAATATCAGTAGTAGGATGAGGACTGTGCAGAGACTGTGACACAGGACACCTAAATCACCTAGATGTGACCTAAAGCAATGTGTTTTCACACAGAAAGCTTTTCAGAGCATCCACTGTTCTTTTTCAGCACACATCTACAGCAGGAGCCATGCCAGAGCACCGTGCCAGCTCTCTTTTGCTGGTGGCACAGGTATAGCGTGCAGTTTGCAAACACCACCCTGGTGTCTGCTGGCAGGGCATGTGCTGGGACCCCTGTCACCTGGACTCTGGCTGTCTTCTGCATCACTACTGACATATTATTTGGGAGCCATGCTGCTACCATGGAGGATGAGTTTGAGGAAGAGTTAAAGTCCACTGACAGCCATGGTCAATGTGTTGCAACCAGGCTTCACCATGCACCCTGAAGGGGTGGTCCTCCACGGGGACAAACCCCTCCGAGTCCTCCAGAAAGGCTTAGATTCTGGTAGGATGGAGCTAATAAAACTCAACTCTTAAACTGACCAGACAAAGATACCCTTACCCCAAAAGCAGGGCTTGTGAAAAAACGTAGTGTTCATTTGGATTGAATTCCATGCCACATGCAGACACAGACAAACATGCAAGAATTGCCCTTGCAGTAGAAATTATGTCTTGATACTTTGACAGGTAGTTTTTGCATAAATATTTGCTAAAGCTGAATGCTTGGAAAACACCAAACCAAGTGGTTAGGACATTTACAGAAATATAACTCAGGGAGAAGCAAAGAAAAACAGAATTTTTATCTGCAAGTGATACTTTTTGACATTTTCCAAACACGGAGGCATAGGGCTTTTCAAAAGAAAACGGGAATGATCTGAATTTGGCAAAATGGCTGTTTGTTGGAGAATTGTCTTGTATTTCCTCTTCAAAAATGCAGCCAAATCTGGAGAAATTATAATAAAACTGTAATAATGAGAGTTTTGTACATGCTCAACAAAGCTTTTGTCAGTTTTAGCAATTTAATTCTCTGGAAACTGTTGGTTTGGGGTGACAACTACGATAATCGGTACATTTGCTGAGAAAAATCTTTGCAGATACAATTTTCTTTTGGCTTATAAAGGAGGCTCTGACATTGATTCAAATTATAGGAGGACTTCCTTTCTGCTTGAGACTGTGTTCCTGTGGCCCTGTGCCTCAGCTCAACCCAGTAATATTTTCTTTCTGCTGCCACACTTTACACAGGAGTGGTGGAGAAAGATACTCGTGGGGTTCTCTGATACTGCTGTGCCCATGGGAAAGCCTCTAAGGACACAAAGAATTATTTGCAGTGAGTAGCCTGCAGTAATACCCTGCAGTAAATTAGATTTTGGGCTACACACCAACCTTGACGAGAAACTGAACACCCAAAGCTGCTCTCTGAGTTAGTGAAATTGATGTTGAATAACAAGGTCCTTGGGCATGTATGAAGCCTGACTTCTCATGGTCACTACCCTGCCCTGCACAGTTTGTAAAGTGTGTGGTGTTTTTTTTTCATTTTCCTGTGGAATGGGACTGCAAAACTCTTTGATGAGGTGCCTTTATTTCTTTTACTTGCCATTCAATCGTTCTCTGTCTTAAATGCACCACTGTAGGACCAGTATGAGGACGCCTATAATGGAGCCCATAGAAGGCCAGGAGCAATGCCAGTAGGGCACAGAGGCCTGGTCTTCCAAAATCCATACATACGTCCTTACTCAACAGGATGCATCCTGAGGTTCCTGGTGTTTCTGCCAGGTGGGTATGCTGAATCTCAATCAGATGTCATCAACTTCATTCAGATTATAATCCTAGCTGTGTTTTTTACCTGCACCCATGAGGCCACCCTTTCCAGTCCCATTCCCATGTGATTTCCAGAGGCATGGTGGACACCAACCATGGACAAGTTAATCATGGATCATCATCGAATGCTGGCAGCCTCCTGCTCCCTGCTGGACCATGCAGAGGTTTTGCAGAGGTTTTGTTTTCAGATACTGCATGCAAACAACCCCACCAGAAGGCATCAGGGAGACGCTTTGGGCTCTGCTGAGTGCTCACCAGCAGCAGTGAAGGGCTGATATTGAAGATTTTGGTGGTATATTCAGCTCAATGCTGTTCTTCATCTCCTCATCATTTCTAAATGGTTTCTTTTTCAGGGTTGTGCTTGCTTCTAAAGCAGCTAAGCTGTTCTTCTAAAGTAGTTGTAATTCAGCTGCTAGTGTTGGATGTAGCTGCAGCAAGTACAAACAGGTTTGTTTTTTGTCATTTCTCTCAGCCTTAGATGTGGCACTCCAGCACTTCTGATCACATTCATGTTGTTTAATATACCTCACTTAGCAACTTTTTGAAGCCTTATAGACACAAGAAACACTCACAGTTCGACTGGCAATGAGCACACATTTTTGCCTTGTTCATTTTGCACTCCCAGATTGGTGGCAACAGAAATTTCGGTTGCCTTCTCCAGGGCAAAACCACTTTTGGTCCCATGTAGAAATTAGATATAGCTAACAGAAAATTGGCTGGGGATCTGTGCGAGCAGAGCAGAGTCAGTGACATGAGTGGAAGGCAAATACAAGGTAGGTAAACTTCGGTGGTAAAGTAGTACAACTTGCACTGATTTATCCAACACTTTGTGTAAGCAAAAGGAATGTGTAAGACAGTAGGGAATGGATGGATTTTTACCAGAAGAAGTAACAAGTACTCCACAGGGGGAAGAAAAGATGCAGCTCCCTTGACTTCGGGGGAGCTTGCTGTTTTGTGAAGTGTAGAAGAAGAGGGCTGCTCAGCTTGCATTTCCCATTACTTCTCTGCCTGCACTTTTGTGGAGCTGTGTACATTTAATGCAGTGACGAGTCCAGCCATTGGGCTGAGAGAATCGACCTGCGTGCGGCTTTCATACCAATTTAACACCGCCAGCTAAGAATCAGAGTAGTTAAAATGATCCGGCCCCAGAAGCCAGCCCGATAAGAAGAGATGTGTAAACCTTGGGAAAGTAGTGCAAACACCGTGCACGAGCCAGCCCTCTGCTGTGTTCATTTTTTGTAACCATATTGGGGCAAGCCGTGCTGTTTTGTTGCTTGGCGCTAATCTGACATCTGATGTCTGCCTCGCATCATTGTCTATGGCACAGCTGGATTCAGCCCAGAAACACCCACCGGCCTTGCACCCTTCAGTACTCATTTTCCATCACTCGGTACCTTATTTGCAGGAGGCCAAAAGGGCTGGAAAAAATCAATCGCTTGCTACGACAGCTCCTTGCACCCACTTTGCATCGGCAGATACGCAATGCTTTACAAGGTGCAGGCAGCAGAAAACCGCACTGTTTCCCGTCACCTTGTGTCTGGCTGAATTTGGCCTACCCTTAAGGTTACACAGGCTTCCCAAATATTACGGCAGGCTTGCATCTGCAAGCCCGCTCACCGCTGCAGCTGCTTTCACACCTGTCTGCTAATAGCCGCCAAGTGATCGGCTATTTCTCCCTGGAAGTCGCTGCTGTAAATTCACTGCGCAGTTCAACTTGATTATCGCAGTTATTAGCACAAATCTGGAGTTAGACCTTTAAGGTATCGGTTGTTAACTTAACACAGCTCTGCAGCTAGGATAAGAGCTAAGGTCGCGACCCTATAATGGTCCACCAGCCTATTAGTTTAGCAGTGCGGGACTCGAATGTCGTTCCAGCACCAGTCGCATGCTTGAATTTATTACCCAGAAAGCTTCTTACTTGAAAATGACAGGATTTCTCTACCAGCTGCCAGAAGTCCCCTTTTTAAAAATAATAGCTGCAAATCTGCACTTTAAAAGTTGTGTCTGCTCCCTCTAACTGGTAGGGTGACCTATGCCGAACGAGTAGGCAGAGCAGGTACGGTAAATCATTCGAACCTGTGGGCTTCAGAAAAACGGGGGGAAAAGGCAAGATAAAGGGAAAAATGCCAATCAAATTTAAATGATGATCCCATTAAATAATGATTTTCATTCAGACCTTACTTTCCAGTTTTCACGTGTTGTGGTTACATCTTGCAGGAAACAAATACTGTCCCTTTATTTCCTCTCCCCCCACCCTCCCCCCCATTATTAATTTGTGATATTCCGCGATAATTTTAGTTAAGGGGGGGGGGGGGGGGGGAGAAAAAGAGGGAAAAAAACTGACCAAAAAAATCTTGCTGTATTCAGTCCCCTGAGAATGTTGGGTCGAGTTTTTTGATCCCTGTTGCTCATTGATTTGAGGGCTGATGTAGTGCAAGGGGTCCCTATTAGTGGCGTCTGTCACTGCTGTAATGTTTTTGTTATTTTTCCTCATTTGTTCGCTCTGACATCATGTCATTACAGAATGGTGCTGTTCAGGCCCTGCCTTGGCTGTTCGTTAGCGTGTGTTTAATGAGCAGCTTAATTGAGCTGTCTACTAGGCCACCTGTCACCCTCCGGACTTATTAACATACTAATGGCCTGACATTGTATTCTCTGACAGGCAACAGGGTTTACTGATTTGATGTCTGGACATGGGGATTTTATGCAGGAATGAGAGAGGATATTGGGAAGGAGGTTTAAAAACGCAAATTAACTCTTTGGTATCTATGTATTTATGGCTTGCTTGTAAAAGTTCAACACAAAGTAGCGGGGGGAAACGGCCCTGCTCAGCGAGCCCTACTTTGTCACCGCAATTGCAGCACGTTTCTTCAGCAGAAAATATGCTTGGTGTAAGAAGAGCAGGCTTTACTTCTATTACAGTATTATTGTTGGTGCTGCTTCAAAGGAGAAATCTTCTTAAGCACAGGGGAAAGTTTTGTGACTAGTCTTTTCTCTACTGTGGCTAAACAAATGAAAGGCACGAAATTTCCAGTTAAGGGATTTAAGTGCACGACATTGTTCCCACCTTTTAAACCCAGATGAAGACATTCATAGCCAGCGAACACTGCGCTGAATTGTAAAGGTTCAAAGAAATGGCTTAAGTGCATGCAAGCTTAATAAAAACACTTGTTTTGATTTTTCTTTTTTTTTTTTTTTCTTTTTTTTTTGTTGTTGTTGTTGTTGGTTGTGTTTGTCTCCAGCAGAGGAGAAGCAGACCTTCTGTCACCAGAAAACTCGGGTTACCGAGCAGATAACACATCCAGATGGGGTGGCTTTAAGTCCAGCGCTGCAGTAAATCCACCTCATATGCATACTGTGCCACCAGACGTGGGGCCGTAGTTTTGGGTGGCTTTTTTTTTTTTTTTTCCCTCCCTGTGTAGAAAAGGCTAGGGCTGGGAGGGTCTTATCAGACCTTTGCACAGGTCCAGACAAGGCTTGCCAAGAGCCCGAGAGGCAACGGGACCAGAGAAAACCCATCACAGAGTGAAGGGTTTGGTCTCACAGCTGCCCAGCACCATCTTTGTGGGTGCCAATGAACGAGTCAGGATATGGGGCAGAGGAAAATGGACCATGTGGGGCAAGAGGGGCCCCACTGCCAATGCTGAAGGGCATGTGAGCCAGCCCATTTGCTGTGAACCACTTCAACTAGCTGGTAGCTTGGTCTATTAGCCAGTCCTATTTAAGGCTAATAGGACAAAATAGCCATGCTCCCAGCAATACAATAGGACTGGGTGGATGTAGGCTTGAGATCTATCATCCAGAGGTGACTGGCTTACTTTGGAGTGTCTGACTGAATACCAACCACCCAAATATTTCCAGTCTTAGTGGGCCAGCACGTGGCTAGTTTTCTAATTTCCCAAACTATGGGTGGCAACAGACTGTAAGATTGTAAATTTGGTAGAATTTCATCCATTGATTTCTGCTGTGAGCCACAGCTTCTAGCTAAGCCAAAGTGTGCACCTCTGAGAGATCCTCATTATCTGAGGGAGACAGGGTGCACACATGAGACAGAAGTGGCTCATGCTCAACTACAATGAAACTGCCCTGGAATGGTCTAGCAGGGCAGCTAATGGTGATGTTTCTTGTCTTGTGGGGAGAAGGTCGTTTTGGACACTGCTGTCAAAGTTTACTTTCTGGAGTTTGGTCAGGATCCCAGGTCACTTCAAACAACAGCAGCGACCAGACCGGCTATTTTCCATCTGCCTTTGGCAAAAAGAGCTGCTCTTGTTCCTCTTGAATGTGGCTGCTGCCAGCGTGGTCTGTGCTTTTTGCCTTGGCCAGATCTGATTCTGCATTTGGCTTCCTGTAAAATCAATGCAGAAAACAAAGAAGCACCGAGGCTTGCTTACCTCCACAAGCATATCCATCTATGTTTTGGGTGTAATAATTGCTTATGTAATTAAATACATGTGGTCTTGGTCTAAAAATTATTCACTGGTTACCTTGTTTCATGCAGTATGGGCAGATGTCTCACCCATGCCCGTTCCAGTTGCTATAACGGGGCCACATGCTGGCCACAGACACAGCTATACAACCTGGTTCAGGTTGTTCCAAAGGCACCAAACTCTGTGCAACTCTGGCACAATACTTCCAGCAGCCTAATACCACAGATTTATTTTATTTAACTTTTTATTTTATTTTTAGTGCCTGCTGCATGTCTGTATTACTCTTTGGTACATCCGCATGCAAGATACTGCCTCGTGACCAGCCTTCTCTATGTGTTCATTTTTATATCACCAAAACATGAGACTGTTTTTTTTTGTGAAAGATCCCTTTCGTAGATCTGAACAGCCCTTTCTGAAGTTAGTGTGCATCAGGTAAGCCCATCAGAGATGCCACGAGACAGGATGCCAACAATCCACTTACTGGATGAAGTCCCTGTGCATGGAGCAACATATCAGTGTCCAGGGAAAAACTCAGGAAGAATTACAGGTTGAATATTTAGGATGGTGCTTAAAATTATCCTGCTAATACTGCCTTGAGGACTGCATTTATTGCATCAAAGAAAACAGAAGTTTATTGCTGCTTGTGTCCTCTTAGTGCATAGCAGACTGCCAAAGTAGTTATAGTTATTAGGTTAGGGAGTGCACGCACAAGAAAAACTGCCCTGCTCTGCTGGAAGGTTAAGGTTAAGGGATTCAGTGCTGCAAAAAAGAGTGCTCACCACTCAGGTGAGTGGACTGATAAGTACCTTTCCTTTCTGCCTCGCTGAGAACTGCTAAGAGAGCTGAACAAACACGTTTTCAGGTCACAGCTGGACTGGAGAAGGTCACTAAGGGGTAGAAGATGGACAGGAATCCAGCTCTTTGCAGTGCTTGTCCAGGGTCCTAACCACAGAGTCAGAGCCTTGACTCGGGAACTGCTTTTGGAGAATTGTTTCTTAATAACATACATACATGAGAGAAATATTGTGCTCTAAATCTATACAGAAGGAGTTCACAAATCCGAGCTAAAATGACATGACAGAAATGTGCCAAGTGCTTCATTCAGAAGAGATTTGAACAGATACAGAGAGCTTTATACAAGTTGACTATTTTATCAGACATGCTCCATCCCTCTATAATATCCAGTCATGATTAGGCCTCGAGAAGCTGTCAACCAGGACTCATGGGTCCAATGCTGGTGGGAAATTTCCAGGAAAAACATTTGAATGATTTCACAACTCCAAGAATTTCTTTCAGAAAAGAGATGCTTGTTTCCCTTAGATCCAAAAATGAGGGAATCCAGGGAGTTACCTAGCAATGACCACAACAAATCCTGTCCTAATTCAAGTTAAACCACCACCTGAATATGTTTCTTTTTTGTTTTTCACAGGGCATTTTTGTTTAAGAAATAGTGAGTCCTACTTCAGTGCTTGTAGAGGGGATGCCCTATTACCTTTTTTCAGTGAAAGAGTCAGCAAGGATTTTGTTTCAAGTGAGCCATTGTACTCCATATGTTAGAGATAACCAACTAGGAAACGAATACAAAAGCTCTTTCAGTGTTACAATTACTGAAAGCAACCCAGAACACCTTCTCACACAAACCATGGAGTAAGCAGAAGCCTTGATTTCGTGACACTTAAGGATGTATCCAGATGTACCTCGTTAGCCGAAAACAATAAAAACCTGGAAGTAGGACATGAAAGACAAATCTCATGCATGCCTTAATTCTTTCACAAGCTGACAATCTCTCACTCCAAAGGGGTTGCCATCCTCCTCCAAAGTGGTGTGTACATTCAGCTTCTTCAAATGTAGACAGAACAAGGAAGTTCCCTTTCAATTTTGGCAGTATCGTTGGGTTTTCAACGTTGCCTTGCTGACTGTCTCATGCCTTTGGGAGGGGATCAGCCACAGACTGCAAGTGCAGAGCTCTGAAGGCAAATGCACTGCTCTGACCAAATCTTGCATCAAGGGTTTTCGAGCTGTTATTAATGAACATGCTTCTCTTTCTGGTGAAAAGTAGTTGGGTATGGATTTGCCCGAAAACTTCTTGTATGTGTGCTAGCTGTCCGAAGTCATTTTCCTGACTGTGGAAAAGCCTTAGCTATGAAAGTGAAGGGTTGGGTTATCCCAACAGTACTCACTCCTTCAGCATGGGTTTCACCAATTCTGTTCAGGTTCATTCAAGCCTCTTTAAGGGGAAACATACACCTGCAATTAAAGTCCAAGCTTGTGCCTCTCTTGAGGAAAAAATAGGACACTTTGGTGACCAATACAGTAACTGGACCCGGGCTGAGGGCAGAAGCCAAAGTAATTGAGCTGCAGGTCTTTGCACCACCTCTGTACTCACCTCTTAGACTTGCATGTTTAGCTGCACTGAAATCATTAAGCTTTTCCTTTAGTGGCTGGTCCCATCCTCCCCCTTCCAAGCATTTCTAGTGGACTTGAGCTTTATTCCTGAACTTTTAAATTTAAAAACAGAAGAGAGACATTCCTACACCTCACAGCTGATTACGAACAAGAAATCGAAACAAGTCTTTTAAAACTAGCCAACATTTCTGTTGAAGGTTATTTGTTTGTCAAAGCATACACATCTCATTAAAAGAAATTGAGAAAACAGGGAGCCCAAACTTGGTGACAGAATGGGTTATGGGTAATGATGGCAAATTGGCTCAGGTAAACATAGGGCAGGGCTGCAGAGATGTGTCTTTTTGTCCTTGAAAATAAAGGGCAGAGCATGGAAGAAAGGGAGAAGGTACAGAATATTGTGAATCTGTCCCTGTTCCGCATTTAATTGGAAGAAAAAAAAAAAAAAAAAAGAAAAGATAAAAAAGCATACTTATAAATTCATTGCTGTCCTCTTCAGTTTCAACCTAGGGTGAAAGTAGGAGACAGGGCAACAGGCTTGCTGCAGGTATAACAGGTGGTAAATTTAATAAAACATGAAGATCATAGTGCTGCTGGCAGGAGAAACGGAGTTCCTCAACATGAAAGGTGGGTGCTGAGTTTCCATCAAGCATTTCATATTCTGTAAGACAGAGTTGCATTCGGTGAAACTATTTGACAATATTTAAATAGGAAAGAAACTTCAAACAATATTTTATGTACAAAAAAGCCACAGATAGTAAGTATAATATTTACTATAATTAATCTCAGAACCCAACAACAAATGAACAGCACATTGAATTTCAGAAAAGCCAAATATCCATCCAGTAGTTTGGAATTCTCCCTCCAGAAGCAAAACTGTAGCAAAACCAGTTTGATTTTGTCACTACAGATATTTGTCAATTCATACATTTTACCAAATCAGATGCACAATTCAGGTTGTTAATAAAAACGTCGGGCTGCAAAGTGAAAATTCACAATCTTCTGTAATACCCGAGGTCAGACTATGGTTTATAAAGGTCTATATCTTACATGTACATGCATATTGTGTACTTGCAACCACTTGTAAAATTGGTCTGATGAAAACCCAAGACTGAGAGGAGGCGACTGGATCATTTTTGCACAGGGTCTTCAACCAGCCCTGCAGCAGGAGCTGCACCATAACCTTATGGGTGATCTTGGAGTCCCCAGGAAAGCTGCACTGTTGTGCTCTGTAGCAGGATTCATTATTATAAGGGGCATACTGACAGCGTAGATGCGTCTTTTAGCTTCTGTTTCTTTCCTAAGCAATACATTATTTTTATTCTTGGCATTTACCAAGCAGGAATCTATGAAAATCAGTGAAGTAATCCTGTCACTTTGGGGCATAGCTGGGAAAATTAGCAGCAATGAAAGAAGTGTCTATCTGTTTTTTCTTGTAGACAAAGATCAGAAGGTAGAAAACGCCAGTTATCCTAAAACAGAAACTTAAGCCTGTCATTTCAAAGTAATAATATTAAAAAAGGGGGAAGGCGGGGGAAGCATTGGTTCATGGGCTGTATCCACAGGCTGAGAAGCAAGAAAAGGAAGAAATCCCCTGAGAAATGCTGACTGTAGGTTAATCCATAGGCTCAGCCCCAGGGAGCCGTGTGTTCTCCAGAGCTGTGTGTTCACAGTCGAGAACCAGCCTTTTTCTGAGAGTGGCTGATCATTTCTGATTCAGAGGTGGGAGTGAAATCCTCCTCCCTGAAAAGACACTGAAGATTTCTGCAGGGGGCAGGACCTTTCCCTGCACTGTGTTGGTGTCATGGCTTTTTACCTGGTTTCCCCAGCTGTTGATGGCTCTGGATCAACCTTGCTGTCTTCTCAGGTCCATACAGGGCTGAGATGTGACACCTCTGTGCCCTCTTGGGCCTGCACTACCACTGTCCCCTTCACTGGGGGGACGATGTGGTCAGGGCTCTCCCAGCCCAGCTGTTTTCTGTGCTTTGTTGTCTTGTTTTATCTCAAAACACACAGTCAGTCTTTTGCCTTGTCTTTTCATTAAGTGTCTCTTTTGCCATTGATATAATTATCACCCTGATCTTTTTTCCACTGGGCACTCCTCTGTGTACTTCTGCAAGAAGTTTTGACAACTTCCTTGCATTTTGAAGTGTTTGAAGGCTTTTATCTGCTTGCTGAAACACCATCCAGGGACACAGTCAGTGGCAAAAGTAGGCATGGGCTAGGTCACACTGCTTGTCCCCGCTGTTTGCTTACCTGACCTGGGAAATGTTTTACCAAAAAAGGGTAGAAATCCTCTGTCCCGCCTCAGGGGCAGCTATGTTGTCACCGTGACTTTCCCTGCTGCCTTGCTGCCTTCCTGGGGACGCTGGACGCTGCTGTCCCAGTCAGAAGGATGAATGAGATGACCCTGCATGTGAAAAGATGACTCAAAGAAATCCATGGGGATGGGTGCTGCTGTCACTCACTCTTGGAAGCCTTTCCGCTTATTAATGGCAACAGTTGCTGATCTATATGGACACCCATTCTGAAGATGGTAACTTTATTCTGGTCGGTAATTCTACGCCTTCTCGTCCCTGCAGAACAGGCTGAGCTATTTCTGAGGTCGTGGCCCAGATCTGTGTCTCTACAATGAACTTTGACTCGGGTCACGCATTTAGTTTTCAGTGTGTCTGCAACTGAATGGGCACTACACTGACCTCTGCTAAAGGAGCCTGTACTGAAAATGCTGCCTTCAATAATTGATAGTAACTCGCTCGGATCCTCAGGCTGGCCAGTTAGGGTAGCAGATGTCAGGAGAAGCGAGGGCAGATGGCCTTGAGCCCTGTCCTGCCTGCCAGTTGGATGTCACGAAGTATAAGGATTCTTGGTCAAGCGTGCTTCCAGTTTCTCTTTTTTTTTTTTTGCACAAAACCGAACAACCAAGCTGATAATTATTCTTCCAATTCCTGTACCTGGGAAGAAGAAACAGGCAAACCCCAGTATATATGGGTCTTGTTTTCAAGAAGGGATGCAGTGGAAACATTTTGTGAAGCCCAGGAACTGAAATATGCATCATGATATCATCGTAACATAGGGAAGACAAAGTTGTTTTTCCCCAAACATGTTAAATCTAATGGGATAGAGAAGGAAATGGCCATTCATACCTTGTTGTTCCAGGAAGGAGGAAGGAAGCACCTCCAAATCAGTAATGCTCCCCAAGGAGCAATGTCCTTACTCACTCTCATTTTTAGTTGTAAAAGATCATAGAAGCCTTGGGTTGTACTTTTTCTTCACAATTTATTGCCAGAACAATTCCTGAAAATTAAGGCGGAAGAAAGCATACTGTTCTTCTTCTATCCATAAAGAAATAAATGGGTAAATAAATTAATAGTTAAATGAATAAATAAATAGATCTGTGAGCCTTTTCTCTAAAAAAGCTGTCATATTCAATTTTTTTTTGGAGGCAGCATATCTTAGATCTAGCAGCTGCTTAGCCTTTCCATGAATGTGAAAACACACCCACGTGGTCAAAGCACAACCTCTCAAAAAGCAGCAGTTTGCACATGCTTAACCAGGCTTGTTCAGATCCAATCCTTTCACATCAGGGCTTCAACACCAGGCCAAGCCCGCGTCCTTCTGTGGGCAGCACCAGGAGAGTGCAGTCTTCTTGCAGACCTTCCCATTGGCATCACGTAACCTAAAGATAAAAACCTCAAAGAAAAAGTGCTGCTTCTCACTTGTCAGGAATCTTATCATCTGATGCTATTGGCTACTTCATCGCTGAAGCTTTGAGTTATGCTTTGCTTGACTGACCCCCTTTGTGACCCAGATAACAAGAGGTATGTGAAGCAGAGCCTGCTCCTCTCCACCTGTGTGCCCCTATGGACTGTGCTACTACTGGAGATGTCCTGACAGTGGCTCCTCTGGGGGCAGAACTGAGTTTCTCACCATGCTTGATCCCAGCTACTACGGACACCAGTGAGCTGTGGTCATTCTACAGAAGACTGGAAATATAAAACACATTTTTTTTTCTTTTCTTTAGGAGTTAGCAAGAGGTCTATGAGCAGCCACATAGCCCTAGTTAAACTACATGGAGGCAAAGATTAACTAGCAAAAGAATGTACAGCTGGGAAAAAAATAGAAATGAATAACATTACATGCATCTGGTTTGTGGGAAAATTAAGATAAGGCCATAAGCCCTTAATAAGGCTAGACATTATAGGCGTACAGGGAGGAGATTAAGGGAGTACCAAAAACAGTCTGCATAAAGTGGTTTAGCATGGGGTAAATACTACCATGCCCTTCCCTCTACGGGATGACTTAGGTTTAACAAACGAGTGGAGAGTGCCAGGCTCCCCAGACACAGAAGTTAAAGGTGACAAGATTTACTACACCTGTACTACACCCGTTTGAGTGCCTGCCCTTGCTGCTGCTGAAGGCACCGGAGTGGTGTCAGCTGCACCCCGTGGCTCCAGCCCTGCATGCACCAATGTGCTGCACCCCACCAGGAAGGGTACCATGAATTTTGGAAGGGGGTGGTTGGAGGGAGGGATGTGGCTACAATGACATGCCAGCATTTGGTGGGAGAGAGCATCAAGGAAAGAGAGTGAGAGAGGCTGAAAAGGAGACTGACCAGAAATCAAGATGCTTGCTCATGTCTCGACTGAGATCTTAAAAGGAAGAGCTCATCTCCTCTGCACAGGCTGTAAAGGTGCAGTGGCTCCTCACTTTCAGGCTAGGTGATGCCCCAGGGCCCTGGCTGACTGCTGCTTCCTCTGCCATTGGGTCTGGCCTCAGCTGGGTCCGGCTGGTATGAATTGTGAGGGACTGTGGCAGCCCCTTTCAGAGAAGATAAAAATGCCAAGGAAAAAAGTGCAGCTCAATTATACAATACCTTGGTTTTCATTTCAGTACCATTGATCCTTAGCCTTCTTGACTGATGCATAGTAGTTGCTCTTGAAGATCTACCATTTGGGAAAATAATAATAATAATAATACCACCACTTCAGTGTCTGCTATACAACAATTTCTTCCATGCTGTGTTGGGGCATTTCCAAGGAAAAGCTAGACCCGACTGTGTAGCTGAGTTCTGAATTTTACCATCATTAGGTATCAGGTCAGTCCTTTGCTGCTGCAAGTAACCCCAGATGAGCCTGTGGCCAGACTCTGAGCATCTATTTTTAACTTGGTGATTTAGAACCCAAGAAAAGCCAAATTCCCATGTGCTTTGCTTTCAGGTGTCTAAGTTAACCTTGCAGGTGTTTCATTACACTGGAAGCTAGGGCTGCTTTAAAATGCCTTTTTCTTGTTCACACCACAAATAATTCTTTAAGTAACTCTGAGATTTCTTTGATTTAAACATTCCATTTTGTGGAAAGTGTTTTGCCTGAATCCTAGATGTGTTAAAATGATTTTACTAAAACCGGAGATCTCCTTAAAGATTTTGTCCCTGATAATGATTTGATTTTTGCCTAGTAGTTCTCCTGAAGTTACCATTTCCAATAAAAGTCACCCTTGCAGTAGCCAGGCTGTTTAATACTGCTAATCATAGGGTTACATGATAAGGAGTTCTTGATAGAAAAAAAGAAACCTCCGGCATGTTCAGCAATTTTATCCCTTGCTGAGACAGCCTGGCAAGTGGCTCTTATGATGGGATGCAGAGCCGTAACACGGCATAAAACCATCAAAGGCAGAGACGCCAAGGGGAGCACAGACACAATCAACTCTCCAATTTCCAGCCGTCCAGGCTTCTGAGTTAAGGGAACTGATTGCCTCCAGCAGATCCTTTGCAGAGCTGCCAAGTTATTAGGAGCTGCTCAAGGAAACAGAGTGACGAAGGTGTTCCCAGCGGCTGAACTCACCCACTGCCCTGCATCTGCAATCGAGCTCCACTTGGGAGCTTTGTTAGCTGGATTTCACTGAAGCTGGTGGGAGAGAAAGCGGATCGGGGTTTCTTTGGGGCTGCCACTCTGCGCCTACATCTGAATGAGTTACAGCCTCACAGTTCGGTTTGCGACCATGTTTTTCCCTCCCTAAGGCCAGTCTTTGGCTAACACCACTGCAGGAGGATCCTTCTCTTCCTCCCAGCTCCTCTATCCTGCTGCCAGGCCTCTGTCTAGAGATTGGAAGACTTGCTGATGCTGTCTGATCTTTTAATGGGGCTGTCCGGAGTCCAAAAGAGGTGTTTGCAATAGCAAGTGAAATAACAGAGAAGCGGTGGCAAATAGTCGGTTGTCAGGATTTCCCTTCCTGGTTATAATTATTCGTGCATAGTAGCACTGAGTGAGGACACCTTAAAACCAGGCCCTGTGCAGACACACAGCCGGAGTGTCCCTGTTGCAGTGAGCTTAAGCCAAGTCTATAGGATGAACAGCATGGGGGGATGAGGCAGCTCACCCTGGGAACCAAGGTGAACCATGGCTCCTGAGTAAAACTGCCCGCAGCTCTTCCTTCTACCACAAATCTGATCTTTTGGGGTTTGTACCCGTGCTTAAACTTAGGCAAACAGGTAAAGTCAGGCCGGATGAGCAGCTTAGGTTACCCCAACCACACGTACTTTCTGGTGTCATTACTATTTGGTAAATTGAACCCAGATTTAACTGGGAAACTTTCTCCCAGACAGGAATTTTGGTATTACCCTCCTGCTACGAGTTCACCCCAGCAATGCTGCCTGATTATGTTGGTACCAAGGAAGGTCTGGAGAGAGGAGGGCTCCTTCAGGGAGTTATCCAGAGCTCCCAGGGAAAGAGAGAAACCTCCCAATGAAAGGCAGATGCTGGAGGTAACCCAGATCTTTGCCACCGCTGTTCTTTCCAGGTGTCCATACTGGAGATGGAGGCGGTGACAGTCCCACATGGCATTGCCTTTAATGCTTTGTGCTGAAATCATTGCTTGGAGGTGGTGTCTGGCCATCAGGTCTCAGCATTATCAGACAAGACCCACAGGGAAGCCAAGGGCAGGGTGGAGGGGAGCTGGGCTGAGCAGGGCCAGCGGTGTGGGTGCAGGCGCCTGCATCCCGGCCCTTGCCCCCACTCATGGTCATTGTTGCTTCCCACTGACCAGCTGCCTGTGCTCCCCAGCCCACAAGCAAAATGGGTAACACAGCCCCCATTCAGCAGAGATTAAATGCCTGAAATGAGCCACACCTCCCAACAATTGCATCCTCCAGGAGGAGCAGCATTCAATAGCCAGGGAGCCCATTGATCCCTGCCATAAAGGAGGTGGGGGCCTGCGGGAGAAAGGCTTCACGCTGCCCCTCCAGCCCGCTCCCACTCTTCTTCCTCTGATGTCCCCCTCTGCCCACATCACTGTCCCCCCTCGGTGGCATTTGCCTCCCCAGACGGAGACCACGGTCTTAAAAAATTCCCCCATTCTTCCTGCAAGGCATCTCCCTCCTCACTGATCGCATTAGGACCATCATCTTACAACTCTCCCTCTCTAACAATTAGTTACTATCATTCACACTGTGCAATCAGCTGTTAAATCCTCATTTATGTTAATTTGAATGTGAATGTGCTGTTCAGCAAAATGTTAGATTGCCATGTTTACAAATATACTACAGGTATTTAGAAATTTAGATGATACAAAACATACTGCTTAAGCTACTTGTGATGCCAGTTTAAATAACTTAAGCCTATTTATCAGTTATTTAGCGATTCTTTGCACATACCACTGTTTTTCTTCATGCCACCCCTTGTCACACAAGCAAAAACATGCTTGCTTTCTAAAAAAATACATATATAATCTAATAACTGGTAATCTCAGTGATAGAATTTAATTGCGTGTAACCTCCACACGGGTAAGGCGACTTAACAGGAACACGTTTTTCTAATCCATGAAAGCATTCTTTAAAGCTGGTGCATTTAGAAATAAAGAGGAAAATAACCTCTTTGGCTTAGTGGTGGTAGAAGCGCTGCCTTAGAGACTGTAATATGTCCATGTGAAGTGATTTTCCCAAAGCCATTTCAGTATAATAAGCTCAAGAATTAGTTTCAAGTTAAAGTTTATCTCATTATGTGCTCTGACCTGTATGCATCTCACACTTCCCATCAAAAGCTGATTTCTTCTAATGGTTTTTCTTCAGTGCAGCCGGCAGGCTTAGGCCACTTAGCTGCACAAAACCTGCTTCTGATGCAGAAACTCTTCCCCCAGCCCTTGCTGGGACTGGCTTCAGAGGAGGTCCCACCTTCCACCCCACGGCGAGCAGCCGGGCTCTCCTCTGGGTAATGACTGCCTTTCCATTTGGAGCACTGGGGTCAAGGCCACCCTGATTTTCTCTCCAAGGGATTTTGGCATGCCCAGCTGTGCAATACACCCCTGCTCATTCTGGACAAGGTCCTGTGCAGCTATTGCACACTGGCTGCTTCTCCTCTCCGATGCCCCTGCAAGAATCCATGTTCCAGTCGTGCTATTAAATTTGATAACTGAATGAATTGTCGCAGCAGTGGCAATTAGTCTTGCACTGGCACCCTGAAGTCACAGGTACTGTCACCACCGATCCTCCAGCACCAAAGCAATCCCAGAGCCTGTACCTCTGAGAAGAAGGCAATAGGTGGCATTCCCTTAGGCTGCAGCCTTTAATATAAATGCTTTGGAAATCAGGGGCAGCTGCATGTTCTTGGTTTTGGGCACAGCTGGGAGGTATCGTTGGCACTGTTTGCACCAAAATGTGTGCAAGGATGAAATAAGATTGTAGGTGGCACAGAAGGTTTACTTGCCAAACATGCCTGTCTGACACACTTAGCACCTTATCCTACTGTTCCTCCACTCAAAGTACATCTCAGTGAGAAGGAAAGGAGACATCTCAAAATGAAGATGTCATTGAACATGAGAATAGCAAGTACAGAGTCAGATTGGGTGACATGGTCACTGGAGCATGGATGTAGTTCCAAGTCTTTGGAGGAAACGAAGGTGAGTGAGAAGGAAAGGATTAATCTACAGCCTGTGAATGCTGCAGTCAGTGCCACCAGCTTCTTGCGAGGTCCCCAGGTGCTGAAAAAGTCCCACAGCCATTGTGGACATGGGGCAACGTCAGGGTGCATTTGTTAGGGGGAAGTTTACTTTGTGCTTCGCTGCCATTGTTTGGGGTGAGGAATAGGTTTAAAACAACCAAAAATAAAAATAAAAATAAAAGTCTGGTCATTCTTTTGGTGTCTCTTGGCTGACAGAGAGCAACATCAGGAAGTTTGATGATCTGTCAGTACCTGTGAAGGGTGCAAGTCAACCACACATGTTTCCTGCAAGCTCAGTTCTCTCTGCACACCTTTGAAGTCTCTTTGCAGACAAAAGAACTTGCAGCAAGGAACCAGGACCAGCGAAGGAGAGGAATGGGGCAGCAGTGAGCCGTTGTATGTAGGTATAAGGAGGGTGAATGTAGATTTAAGGAGCACCCTGAACACTCTGAAACAGGGTGGTGGAAGCCACATGGGTAGCACAGGGTCTTTTCTTTTGGGTCAGGTATTTTCCAACCTTTTTGTTTGTTTGTTTTTGCAAAGTAGCCTGCCTCAGGTCTCCCTTATAGGATGGGACCATCCCACACCTCAGCCATCATGCAGGAAACGAGGGCAGCCAAGAGGATGGAAACCAGCTGGCTGCACTTCTGGGTGCAAAGTCTGCTGTCATCTGCTGTCATCTGCAGTCTCTACTGCTTTTGGAGTGGAAACATTGGTGAAGTGCTGAGGCTTTGCGGCGTGTGGTGGAGTGCAATGCTCTGGCCTGAAGAGATGTCCATCTTCATCAGCCTGAGGAGGCCTCCTTCAAGCTTGTGGTGCGGGAGCTGACCTTGGCTTGATTTTTTAATACTTTGAATATATTTCATGACTTCTCAGTGGAGTTCCCTCTCCTTTCTCTTCAGTGGAAGCTGCGAGTGCTTGGTGACGGTGACAAACAACTCAGTGTCCTTCAGCAGCCACCGGGGATGGAGGGACAGCACGGCACAGCAGCACTTCAGCTGTCCCATGGCCAGATTCCCAGCCCCACAACTGCCACTTTTCATTAAAATATTGAGAAAATATATGCGTTTGTTACATTTTTTGGAAACTAGAGCCATCTTTAAGGAAAAAGAAAAAGAAAAAACACACAAGATTTTTAAAGATGAAAAGTCAGTTGTTCAGACAACCTTCAAAGTGCTCGACTTAATCCGCGGGGCCTGGTGCTGCTTTTCTCGGTGCGGATTCCCCCCCGCTCACACACCTTGAGACAAAGGCCAGGGCTGAGGCGGGGACGGGGGGGGGTCGTGGGGGAAGGTTTTTGTGCAGGATGCGTAGCAAATTTATGCTAGAGACTGCCTGGAACAGGCTTCAGAAAATGGATGGAGTGTCTTCTGGAAGAAAAGGCCCCTAAGTAAACTCCGCCGCCATTCAGGAGATTTGCTCCGACACTTCACAAGTGGGGCAGGAAGAAAGGAAAATCTGCTGCCAGGTTTGGGGTGTTTATCAGCTCCCCTCCAGACACTTGACCCGGTGCCGGGGACCCCCTAATCCGCTGATCTGCATGCGGGAGCCTGGCGGGGCCTGGCCCGCGGTGGCCACTGGATGAGCCGGGGCCCCGTCCCCCCGCCGCACATTGTGCGCCTCTCACCTTCCACCGCCCCCGCCCCGCTCCCCCCAAGCTTAATTCTACTCACAGATCGTGAAATAAGTTGTTTGGGCTGGGTTGGCCGGGGGAATTGTCCTCCTAATGAAACGGCCTGTTCATTATACGGGGGTGGAAGGAAGGTTTAGCGCTCCCATACCCCAAGACCCATGCAGGTTAGCGCTGTGAGACCGGCGGGGGACAAAGGAATGAATAGCCAGCGCTGTCAAATCAGGCTTACAAACAGCTTGGCATACAAACAGTTACTGCTTGTGTGCATGTGGATTTAGGGTCCCCCGTCTCTTAATGGCCCAGATTTGTCAGTACAAATTGCCTTGCCCAGTGTTCAAACTGTTTGCCAAAGGAATGAAATGACCAAAAATTAGTTTGTTTTAGGAAGGGCTTCCTCCCCTCCTTGCCACCAAAAAAAAAAAAAAAAAGAAAGAAAAAAAAGAAAAAAGAAAAAAAAAGGTGGAAGCATCCGCTTCGACGCTTGGCGAAGGGCAACCTGGTTTCGCCAGGCCCCCTGAGCTGCTTCCCCCTGCTTCTTTTCAAAGCAGCAGAAAGTCTGACCAAATTAATTCCCAGATCTGTGGGTTTGCAGAATGCATTTAAATTATTTCAATGCCTGCTGACTGAAACTTTTTTTGCAATATTTTTTACGTTTTTAATTGCACCGATCATTAGCTGTCACTGTTTAGATTTATGAACTCCTTTGTTCGGAAACTATGCATGAACTGGATAAAAACAGTTTGATTTTCATAAGGTAGGGTGACTTATTTTGCCTAATGAATTGAACCAAGCAGAAATCCCAGAGTGAGAGTGCACTGTGGAAAATTTTCACCAGGTGATTTATCACCAGAGGGACACTTTAAATCTGGCTCAATTTTATTAAATCTGCCACGCATTTATTAAAGCTGGAGCAGGAATAATAGCTGCCTGCGATATCACATAATGACCATCATTCCACAAAGCCCCAAAATAGCCAGCCAAATATGTTTTTAAAGTAACAAACAAGGATAATCTCAGGACGTGTTTGAAATAACTTGTGAGCCTCATCCGACAGGCGTTTCACTCCCAAGTGCCTGTGTTTAAAACCCTCTGCCTGGGCATCAGCTGAGCCCCATTCCCTGCCACTGGCAGCGCGCTCCTCACGGGGGGCTACATTTGAACTCCCTGCCACATTCTTATCCTATGCCAACTGGATGCAGATAAACTTAAAGCAAGGTTTCTGGTGTTGCACTGGGGGGTGATCATCTGGCTTTGGATCGGGGCAGTGATGGATGCTTCTGCAAGCCCATGTGCCCCTGCATCAGCCAAAATCCTTTTTTTATTATTATTTTTTTTATTTTTTCCAAGCCAGTTTGAGGACACTGTAGCAGTGGTACAGGTAATGCCAGGCCTCCTTCTGGCTGGGTCTGAGCCCAAGTGGTGTCTCCACGCTGTCTGCAGTGGGTTGCTGCCAGCTTGCCCTGCAGAGGCTCCCAGCCAGCCTGAAGCTGTGGGTCTGCCCCCGTCTTGCAGCTGAAGCCCAAGCTTGTGAGCTGTGCTTGGGCGCACAGCACCTAAACTGGCGTCAATGTAGTCTGTGACAGGGCAAGATCTTCCCTGGATGGAGAATTTGCTGTCCCTCTTTGTCCTTTCCCATCTACAAGGACCTAGATGGAAGGGGAGAAGGGGTGGGAACGGGAATGAATGAAATAAATAAAGCAGAAAGAGAAAAGACTGGGAAAAAGTTGAATGATGGTGAAAAACTGTAAATGTGGAGGTTTGCTGGAGCTTGCAATGGGGTAGCAAAGCAGCCATTGCATTTGGGAAAGGACAGAAGGCTGTGTCCCTGTGGATGTCTGGCAGGGGAATGACAGATTTAATGGTGCTGTAATACAGTTTTAGATTGAAATATTTTAATAAAATGATAGTGTTACTGACAGCTGACAATCCTCTGAAAAATAAAGAGGAATGCACTTTGTTAAAGCCTTGTCAACAAATTCTTTCCCCCCACTTTTTAAACTCGTGAGTGGTAGCTGTGGTTACCCAGAATTTCTGAAAACCAGAGCCCAGCATTTAAAATTGTCCGCCCTAACAATGAGCCTTCCCTTCCCCAATTTGCAGACCCTTCAGAAAACACAGGACTGAGAGACTTGCCAGCTGAAAGTCTATAGCCTTTGGACACCTGGTCATCCTTCAAAATGCTGCAGAGGCTAAAAGTTAAACGTATCCCAGCTTTTGTAGAGACACTGAAGGGTAAATAGTATTGTGTAGATTTTTTTTATTCTTTTTTTTTTTTTTTTTTCCCTAGTATCACATTAATGAGAGAAGACTGAGTTTTCTTTGTACATGAGGACGAGCAGCGCACCAAAGCACCCTGGTAACACTGAGTCACTGAAACGGTTTGTAACTATTTTCCATGCCAGTGTTGTTGAGCCTTTCATCATTTAATTTAAAGCATTCACATCCTCTTGATGTAAATTACCTTCTTATTCGTAGGCTTCCTGAGATCACTAGACATCACTAGCAGCATATGTACTGTTTATGCACTGTGCTATTAAAACAGTTGTGAACTGTGCTGCCATTAAAAATGGAAAGACAATACAGCCCGGCGTCGCTATTTTATGTTTATTAGTGTGAGGAAGAAGGGAAAATAGGATTTTTTTTATTCAGCTGCAGCTAAAGGTCCGTGCACAGAAGTTCAACAGTAAGATTTTTAAAATTCAAAACATAAGAATAAGCAGCACTTCATTGCAGAGTTGAAAGATAATTGTGCAATTAACTGTATGAGGTCAATAATACCAGAGCTGGATGCTTCTGACAGATAGGGATAATCAATTCAGCCTCTGTATGAAAGGCTCAGAGGTAGCAATGGAAAAATAATACAGCACAAATGTTTCAGGGTTATAATGAACACCAGACAAATCATTATTGATTTTTTTTTTTTTTTTTACTTATTTTAAGTGCCAGCGCACAAGTATCTTCTTTGATTAAATGTAACTTTAGAATATTGCTGCAAGTTCAGTCTCTGGCCTGATCTAAGCAAGGATGTTAATTTAGAAATGTGGTAAAGTCTTCTCTTTGCAGTTTCATTGTGTAGGTAGCTGCCATGAAAATGGTCAGCAATGATGTCCTACCCTGTTCTGTTGAGGGGGATCATTTGAGCTCTCCTCACATTAGTAAGTATCCATACTCAGGTCTATCAAAATTCATTTAAAAGTCAGAAGATGCCCAGTGCTCACCGCAGCAATGTGGTAACACCAGAGGAAAAGGAAGCATCTTTCAGCCATCAAGAGCTTTCAGTCCTTATGGTTGCAGCCTGATGCTGCAGGTCGTGCCATGCCTCCTCCAGGTGACTTCTGCTTCTTGGAAGAGTTGGAGAGGAGCAGCCCTTGCTGCCAGAGCAACTCAAAAGCAGCGTCTCAAAACTTATCCCATCCACCTACAGTGCCATGGTCTGGCCATTAAAATAAACCTCGTCCTGCAAAACAATTCAACTTCAAGTGATTAAAAGGATTAATTTGGTGATGCTGCAATCAGAGCGAGAGCACGTGATTCATTATTCATCAATTACGGGTCTCATCCACACACGGCTGATTAGGGTGCATCATTGCCTCAAATTAAGCACGAAAAAGATGTTTTAAAGCAACCATATGGTTCTACTTCAGAAGCAGTTAGCTTACAAATTGAGCACATTGACTAGTCATAACTATTGATGAATGAGGGAAGAGTGCACCAAATTTATTTAGAGTTCCCCCTCCGCTCGTGCTGTGTTTTTTTTTTTGTTTATTTGTTTTTGTTTTTTTTTTTAATGTGATCTAATGAATCAGCGGAGTCAGCTTTAATTGCTAACTCGCTCGCCGATGAAAAAGGGAGCCTCCAAAAGACCCTTTTCCTCCTCCCTCTCTGCATCACTAGCTGGAAAAAAAAGGCCGGGGCGGTTGATTTCTCCCCCTGGTCTGAAGGCAAACCCTTGCATTTCCTCTCTCTGTACCCAGCGGAGCAAGGTGGAAGTTAATCACAGCGCAGGGGTCCGGCTGTGCTGCTTCCCCTGGGGGCAGGCAGGGCTGTGCAGAGGTGCCACCACCACTGCACCACTGCTTCATGAGGGTCTCCGTGGTGAGACTGGCTCCTGGGGCAGGGCAGAAGGTGCACCCAGCAATGGTTTCAGAATACATCACTGGATTCATGCGGGAGAGCCCAGAGCTTCCTTCCTGCAGTCTGTGGGCTGGGGGACAGTGCTCGTAGCCAGCTTGAGTCAAAGAAGAGATTCATACTGGCTTGGGTTCACTGGGTGCTGGGTCAGGCCCTTCATCACCAGCAGAGCCAAGGGGGAATGCCAAAACATGAGAGAGGAGACTCCTACAGAGTTTCCTTATCCCAGACTATTAGGGTGAGAGGTGGCTTTCAAATTATAGATAACATTGTCCCTCTTTTTGCAATAGTTTGCTGTTTTCGGTAAAATTACAACCTGTTGTTCTTCCCAAGGAACCATCTAAATAAAGGAGGAGAGTCACTCTGACCATCAGTTTTTAGGACAGAGACTTCATTTCTTATTTTTTTCTACCCAGCTGAATCAAACAGTGGGAACTCCACATGTTTGCAGGCATTCTCCTCCTCTTGCTGCTGTTGTGTAGTGTGCATTGTCAGGATGTCTGGAGCCCAGGACCAGGTAAAGGCAGTATGGAACGAAAATGACATTCCACATCAAGTTCATTTGTTGTCATACACAAACTTGTAAAAAGCCTCACTTTCAAAATAAATTTGCAATTTTTGAAACACATTACAATGACTTGCTCTGATATTTGTTTGGACTTTGCTTCACAGAAGCTTTTCAAATTTCTGTTCGTGTTCAGAACTGGAATATTGTTTAAACTCATAGGCATCCTTGAGGTTTGGGCGAACAGGAACACATCTAGCTTTACCTTAACTCTACCTTGTGTTGTTGTTGTGTAACTATAAAACATAAATCAGTGCAGATTCTCTGGTAGTTTTCTCTTTCTTCTTCTTTCTGTTTTTTGTTTGTTTGTTTGTTTGTAAAAATCAGGACATGTCAGGCAGCCAAGAATTTATCTGTGTTGGAGATGTTTTTATAGGATTCCCATAGACAGAATCAGAGTGATTAACCAGTAAGCAAGTATTTTCCTCCTATTAAAGCAAAATATAGGTGTATGTTGGTTTTGCAAATCAGAGTGGATCACATTTTCCTATGTGATTTTCATTTCTTCTTGAACCCATGGTATATGCTACAATTAATTGCTTCCTCCTGAAGCTTTAAGTAAAAGATGGTTTCAAATCAAAAACAGCATCCATTAAATTTAATTAATTTCTCCTGCAGCTGGTAAAGGGGCACCTGCTAATTGCGAGCTGTTGCTAAACCCTAGATCAGCCAGACCATTCTGGTCAGTGCAGGGAAGGGCATTAATATTTTTCCCTCACATGTGAGCGCTGTGGAAATTGCCACAGCAGATAAAGAAAGAAAACAGTAAGTTTGGGGCAGCAACTAGGTATATACACGGCACAGCATATTGCAGCCCTACCAGCAGCAAGGATCCCCCGAAGACCACACGTGGCAAACGGGAACAGCTTGAGACACACTGCAGCTGTCATTTGCTGGTACCATCGCTGCCTGCAGCACGAGGTGCCACTCTCACTGTCTGCCCTGACTGCAGGAAAATGTGTGCTGCTAGGAAATTAGGACTCTAGCATCACAAACATAAGGAGTTTTAAATATAACATGGCCAACCCACTCTGTTGGGAGAACCCCTAACTATTTGCATTTCCCCACTTTTTTGGCTTGATTTTGTAACCTTGTCATTAATAATATTTTGACTCATTCCCATGTTTTCATTGTATTGATTAATAGGAGAAAGGGGAGGGAGGAAAATGTATTCTAAACTGCATGTTTTTGGTGTATCCTGGTGTATCTTCCAGCCTTTATGTCATTGAACTGTTATGGAAATTTTGAAGCTAACTCTCAACACATATACACCCCTGTGAACTATGCATGTTTCTCCATTCTGGTTTAATCAGTATGAAACTTGGTCGTATGAAATATTTTTTCCTTAAACTTGTATTACTTCACAAGTACAGGAAATAAAAACAAGCAAGGCTTATCATAGCTGTGAACGTGTGTACAGCATTGTTATCAAAATGTAAAGGAGCACTTCCCCCTTGTTTGCATAACTCAGAAAATAGGCAGTAGACTTTCCTTAAATGCTACATAAAATGGCTTCTTACATCCAGGGTAAAAACGGATGCTTTGGCACAAAGAAAATTTACTTGACAATTTCTTTGGCATTGCCCCATCACCTTCACTCTGTGCTGGTGCCCGTGACAGACAGGCAACAGGGTCACTCCCCTGGCTCACTCCCCTTTTTTGTTAGTTTTTGGACCTAAGTCCCACTCACTTCAGGATCTTCTCCACCTTCGTTAGGTGTGCAAACTGCCCCGCTGCAGAGAAAGCCCAGGCCTTCCCAGGCACAGTGCATGAGCAGTTTGTTGGGCTCTGCACGTTCCTGTCTGGCTTTTCATGTCCACACCCATGCACCATTGGGCAAGGAGTTATCTCAGTCTCTGGTGAAACAGAGACAAGTAAAGATGCCCAATGAAAGCCAAGCTGCATCATGCCATGAAGTAAGCTCAGGCCTCCCTGTATTATGGATGATTGCACAGCACACTAAACAGTACTGTTGCCAAGCCACGAAATACCACGGAACTAATCCGAGTAACACAAGCATGAAAAAAGCAGCCAGTGTGGACATGAACATTTCCTCTGGGCATCACCCCTCCAGTCCTTTACACAGCCCCTCTCTCCCCTCAGGCTGCTTGGCGTGTTCCCACACTCTCTGCTCAGCACACCCCTTGCCCTGCCACCGCCCCAGCTTCCACATGACAGCAGCTCCTTCCCCAGGCAGGCTGAGCCCCCAGGCCTGGTGCCGGGGGTCCCACCCGGACCGTGGGTGTCCTGGACGAGACTGGATTCTGTGATGAAGAGGCATAAGTGTATAGAGTTAGTTTTGTGAATCAAGGACAAAAGTACTGCAGCCACGATCAGGGTCAGCTTCCTTAGGGTGCCCATGGTGGTTGCATGTAGTGGGCCGTGGCAAAATTGCCTCTGTATCTCTGATTTGTGGTGTGATGTTTGACCTCTGTATGAGATATACACACCCGTGTGGTTACAGACAGCACCCACGCACCCTCGTCCTGGCTTAAGGCATTTCTTTTCCCTCTGCTTTTCTTAAAAGGTGGGAGAAAGCAAGGGTGGAGAAGAGGCAAACACTTGCAGTGCTCAGATCCCCAGTGTTCAGCCTCTTTCACAAGAGGGATGAGAGACTAGCACGAGGGATCTACAGTAAAAAAGTCCCAGGGATGGACAGGGCTGTTTCCTGTGGTGAGGAAAGAAGCCCTCTGCCTGAAGCTGAGAGCAGTTCGCTGCTCAGACTGCCTAAGGATTGCCAGTTGCTGCTTGGTGAGTGTGTTCAGTAGTAGGCAGGCTTTTATACTAGATTTCTGCCTCCAGGCGTGTGTAACATTTGCTCACTACCATTTTGCAAAGGATAGGTCAATGTTTGTTACAGTTTACATTTAGGATTTAATTACAATTTCTTCAGATTAAGAAATAAAGCACAGAAAATGTCTAGGTGGAAGAAGGTTTTTCCCTAACAATTACACATTCCTTCTCTTTCCTCTTCTTCATTGCCCCCCAGTATTTGAGTTGTTTCCAGACACGAACAGACTTATCTTTGCAACACACCAATGACACAGTGGTGTAAACCCGTTTTGAAGGTCAGGGACAATAGATGCACGAGGATGAGATTTACTGTATGGTGGTCCAGATGGGTGTGGCACACTTGGGAATCTTCATCCCACACGTGGTATCTCCAGAGCCCACAGGGCTCAGACAGCCGATATATGCAGTTAGTCCACGGCTAATTTTGCTGGCAGAATGTGCTTGTACTTACATCCATAGGAAGCCACCCCTCTGTGGTGAAAACACTGCAGCCATAGCTGTACGTGCTACCTGTTTGCTGCAATAAGGTCAGCTTCTTCCAAGCAACCTTTGCCTCACCCGGCACTTACAAGCACGGACCAACAAGCTAGGTGATGTGGTCTGGCCTTGCAGCACATCAGCTGTTTCACATGAAGTGCTTGCAACCTTGCTCTTACCCTGGTAACCCTGTCAGGAAAAGGGACACTTGCTGCTCCCCCAAAGAAGGGACATTTGTTTCACATTTACTGCTGAGTAAGAGCCCACTTGCAAACAAATTGCCATGAAGTAGCTGTTGTGCTGCACATTAGTGGCCCAGGTTGGTTTACAGCAAATTGTCTGTCAATATCTCCAGAAGAGAGCCTCTTTCCAGACAGTAATATTCATGTCTAGTTAGCTCAGCCCTTCTGCATTTAGGAGCTGAGACCACACTTGAAATACAATGTCATCCAACAGTTAAATAACAGAAAGTGCTCACTCTGTAAATAGTGGCATTATCAGAAAAGTTTGGGACTGCTGAGTTAGTCCTAGCTAGATCTGAGCTCCCTGTAGAAGATCAAAATTGGGATTTCCACAAAAATTTAGAATATAAAATAAAAGTAGAAAAAAAAAAAAAAAAAAAGAAAACAAACCATGAACACAAACTTTTTGCTTTGATCTAGAGGGAAGTGTTTTGTTTCATTTTTAGGTAATTTAATGTTAGAATAAGTGTAGTAAAAGTAATACTCATTTGAAATCTCCCAGTATAAATAACAAATACTTCTTTT
Organism: Anas platyrhynchos; assembly: GCF_047663525.1. Classification (NCBI taxonomy): domain Eukaryota; kingdom Metazoa; phylum Chordata; class Aves; order Anseriformes; family Anatidae; genus Anas; species Anas platyrhynchos. The sequence goes on along the minus strand of NC_092587.1, from coordinate 110,549,714 downwards.
CCCAGAGAGTTTATATCTGGGTAAACCTGGCATAAGCTTATTGCATTTTGTGGGTGCCCCAAGCGTGTGTCCCAAGATTTTCCCATTCAGTCACTCAGTTTTGGGAAGCTGTGGAACTGGATAACCGTGTACCACATTTACCACCTGCGCTTGGGCTGCCAGGATGTGGAGAGGAAAAGAGGGTGCAGAGACAGACCCAGTGCATCCTTGGTGTTAGGGCATCCTGCCTGCTCTCATGCTGGAGTACCAAGGGGAGAAACACTGGCGGCAGAATTTCATAAACTGGAGGAGAACATGGGAAGGGTGCGGCACGATTCATCCGTCTGCTCGTACAGGAGCATTTCAGGGGCCATCTGGGAGTGTCTGAGGCTTGCAGGGGCTGCTGATCTCCGCAGGGCTGACGGCGAGCCAATCCTGCTCATGTTTCGCAGCAGAAGAATAGGAACTAACTGCTAATGTTCAGTTTCGCCCCAAAAATAATCAAGTGTCAATCACCGGCTGAGGATAAGCGAGCGGGTGGCAGCAGGGAGGTTGCTCTTCCTACCATATGTCTTTTCTCTTGCTTTGGATCCACGGTGGCATTTGTGAAGTGTCAGTACTCGATTCTTTCCATTACCTGGTTTTAATTAACCCCCTAAAGCCCCTTTGTGTGGCCGGTGATATCAGCCAGGGCTCTGAATAGAAGCCACCCCTGTCAAAAAATTTTGGAACAAGCTCCTCTTGAATGGGCCCAATGAGCCGGGGGACTGTTTCCTCCTTAATCCCACATTTAATCGCACGAGCTGGGGACAATAGGCAGCTTCTCCAGCTTTTTGCGGCTTGATTCCCTTTGACACATCCAGCCCTCTTTTGTCCCCCCGGCGAGGACACGCCACCTCCGCGTGCTCCGCACGGGATGAGTGTCACCGAGATGAAACGGCCTCCGGCAGCCTCAGCCTCCAGGCCCGGGCTGCTGGCTGCCTCGCTGCCCCCGTAGCTGCCTGCATGTGGGATCGGAGCAAGAAAAACCCAGATGCCGCCCTATTATTTTATTTTTTTCCCCTATACTCCTGTTAAGGATGTGTTTTCATCAAGGAAGTCAAGGATTATAAGATTTCGCCATGGCAACATGCTATTACGAATGCAAATGCAAAACTGGAAAAGGTGGAAGCCTTAATTTCTGATAATTAGATGACAAAAGCATATAATATTACAATTTTTCAAATACTTTGAAACTAGAAAAATCACCCTCTCCTCTGTCATAGTTCTCTAAAGAGCTATTTTTCTTCAAAAAGAGTTTTTGTTTGTTTATTTGTTTCTGGGAACATGGAAGAAACCAAAAAAAAAAAAAAAAAAAAAAAAAGCAAACAAGCAAACACAAAACAAACCTAATTTTATTTTATTTTATTTGTTTGAGTTGTGAGGTTTGAAACTCCACCCAAAAAGTGGCTATATCTGCATGTCTGTCTCTGTTTTGGGCAGGCTTTTGCCATCTAAAAGGCTGAGTAAAAGATCAGCGTGATCATCAGCCTGGGATCCATGTTTTAAATCAGGAGACTTCAGGCAGAAGCTGTTCCACGAGTGACCTTTCATTTGTATTTACAGTATTGGAGCTGATCACATGTTCATTAGATATTTCTTCAAATGCTTGCTGCATGTAGAATAAGTGGATTAATTAAATTTAGTTTAAAACAACAAGTCCCTGCACATGTATAGTTGGCTAAGTGAAAAATGCTGAGCAGCACATTGTACAAAGAACACCTGTTAGAAACTTTATTTTCTTGTCCGTCAGTATTTATCTTCACCTATCAAAAAACAAAACAAAACAAAACAAAACAAACAAACAAACAAAAACTCCCCAACAATAAAAAACTACAACACATAACTAGCAACACAGAAACAAGCAATGACCAACCACAGTATCTGAGTGCTTCTACCTCAGGAAAAGAAGACAAATTTGACTTATAGCATATACTAATCCAATCTACTTTTCACATATAATAAGAAAACCACTATGAAGTCACTGGTCTAGTGCTGGCCCAAATTTTCATGTGTAAATAGATACGTGTACAGACTCTGCTTTTGGGTGGTATGCTTAGGACTCTATTAACAGATCTTATTTTCACAGTAACAAGTCTTTCAAGGAAATTTTCTTTGCCAGAAGACAGGCCTGACTACCAAAGATGAAGATAAAAATTAGTAATATCTCCTCTAATTTGTCTGCAGACTTTTTTTTTTTTTTTTTTTTTTTCTCCGCAAGCCATTCATACAGCCCTCTTTCAAGGTCCTTTTAAAAATAAATTTCTTTCATGATGCCTGCAAACTCTCATCCTGCCCTCAGAGGATTTATTGCTAATTTGTTGAAGACCACACACATGAAATCAAATGCTTTTGTCATTTGTTTCTCATTGTACCCACTTTCTAAAAGAAAGCATCGCCTGCGTTGTCTGATCATAAACATTGAAGTTTGCAATCTGGCACATTTCCAAATGTTCATTTTTTAAGGGCAGCATTTTAGATAATTGTTGAGCTTCACGGTAACTATCAATTATATGGCTAGCTGGAAGCACTGACACACTTCCCTGTGGTCTGATATACCTTATGTTCTCCTACTGGACGGGCCTTAAATCTCTTTGTGGTTTTAAGTCCTCACCAGCTCAAGCAAGGCAGGATTTCATTCCATGACTTTATCACTTGTAAGCATATTCAGCAGTAAAAATGTTCCCTTTAAAGTGGTATTATTAAAAGCCACACAAATGGCTATGCATTATTGAGAGTTATTAAGCCTTATTCCAGTGGAGAATAGAAATATTGTATGGTACATACTGCCAGCTGCACAAGCACAGCTTGTAATCACAGTTCTCGTGCTAAGCACTTGTTCTAGCAACTATTTTCTGTCCAAGAAAATGCAGAAGCATCACTCACCTAGGTGCCAGAGGTCAAGACCTTCAGTGTTTCTGTGCCCATTAACTCAATACCTAGCCCTTAGGTGCCTGGGTTCTGCCATGAAATCTCCAGTGCTCAGCTAGGCACCCAAACTTCCTGTATGCTGAAAGAGGTTTGGGTTGGGGATAGGACACAATTTAAGCAGCCAACCTGCCTAAGTCAGCCAGTAATGTGCTGAAAAGGTATGTTTGAAACAAGCTTCAAGCACTTCACTTGAACAATCCTATATGTGTTTGCACCATGACAAAACAGGCTTACCTGGCACTTGAATATTGGCCAACTTGATCATATCAAGTAATCCTGGACCCCACTACTCCCATTATTCAGTATTGTCTATGTAAGGGCACCCAACCACATTGACACCTTCAGCTCCATCCTGATCCGACTTACCAAAGACACAGCTGCTGTTGGGCAGGCAGCAGCTTGTTGTGAAAGAAGGGGCTCACTTCATGGTCATCTGTACCTGCTGTCTGCAGAGGATTAAATATTGTCTGCAGGCCCCTCTGGGGTTTCTTCATCTCCCCTTTCTCCTTTTTTCTTGCTGTCCATGAGCTCCTGCGATGCCTAGGATGCCTCACTAGCCTGAAGACTAGACTATAAGATACAATTCATCCTAAGAGGAAAGCAGCTGTTTACCATGAGATGATGGGACCCATTCCCCAAGCTCTTCTCTCACCCTCTCTATCACCCCAGATGTCCTTGTGAAATTTCCCCATTGGTGCCCCAATGCCTAGGCATCATCCTGCTGGAATGGCCAAAAGATCTGGCAAGGGGAAATCCAAGTGCAGAGCTCCCAAGGGAGCTTAGACATGGGAGATACTCAGAAAGATTCAACCAGTAAATGAAAAGACAATTAAAAATGCAGCCAGTGGTGTTCTCAAACCATAAAGACTCCCACAGTCTGCAGGCATCAAAATATGAAGTTAAATAGATTTCTCATGATGTCAGAGAAATAACTTCAGATGTGCTTAGGACCAGTGTATTCTCTCACAGCAAAATAATTATCTGGGAAGTAAACTTAAGCTAATGGAGTCATCTTGTCTATAAACAAACAGCTTGCCAAGTAAAAATGCAAGGGGCTGTTGCCTCTTGAGAGATGACAATCTAAGATAATATAAACCAATCTAAAAAGATTTATATATATAAAGTTATGCACATACTTCCTATGAAATAATTTGACTTAATTAGTTTCCTAGGAAATAATTTGAAAGAATTAACAAATTTGAACACCATCCTAGCTAAAATTTCTTATATTTCTTCCCAAATGCTCACAATTGACTGGTTTTGAGACAATCCCTCTTATGGTGTTGGGATCTGTCCCTGCCAAGTACAGATAGAAAAGGCAGGATTTCATCCTAAAAAGGAAGAAAGGTCCTCAAAAACATCAAGTTAATCTGAAGGAATGCAATTAAAAAGATGTTTTCATATTAATAGCTGAGTTGATGAAGGCTATATGAGGGGGTAGTTCAAAGAACTGGCAACATACTGGAGTAGCAACAACCCTGTGAGTCAGGTGTCCCTCTATATTTGACTCCAGTATCTGTAGCAAAGTTAGTATGACATTCAGTTTTGAGATTTTTTAAAGGGATTTTTTGTGATTTCACTTTCCACAGATTGCATTTGTGAGTTAATAAAATCTCCAAGTTTGTAAAATGTTTGTATTCACTGGGGTTTCTTACTTCCAGAAAATGAATTTTTCTCAATAATCAGCTAGCTGATGCCCTCTGTCTTCCAGGAATAAAGTGTATTAGTGAGGCCCTTTTAGCTAGAATAACTTCCTACTTTCTGATAATCTATCTGCTCCTAATTTTCTGTCCTGGATGGATTTGTAACAGCAGCCTGGTAGGAATGAAAGTTACTAGGAGTGCTGAGTGGAAAGCCAGCCTGCTGATAGGATTTGTTATCTAGTTGGGTGCCAGTACTGGATGTGTGTTTGGGATCCTATAAATAGTAACAGATCTGGGTCTAAAATTAATTAATCTGGAGAGTCCTAATTAGGAATGATTTAAGTAGGAAGGAAGAAGCATTTCTCCTCAGTGAAAAATAAATGTGAGCTGTTTAAATCCAATTCTACCTTGAATAAAGAGATGAAGGTGCGACACAAAGGGAATGACACATTATAGAAATTCTGTGTGATGCTTGGTTCAAGAGTAATGCATCAACATGTAAAAATAATTAGAGACTGCTCATCAGGAAAGATGTGATAGTTTCCAGCACTGCACTTCAAACATAGAAATGTATTAAAAAGATACTCAGTGCACCAATAATGAGATTTATTACTCCAGAGGTGAACTTTTAGCGCTTTAGTAAAACACAGAAAGAAACAATGAGCATAGCCCCCAAAATTGGAACATAATGTTTGTATGAGTGACACACTTTTCGTTTGGTTTTTATTTTTTATTTATTTTTATTTATTTTTATTTTTATTTATTTTTTTTCCCCAGGAGATTTTAATGGCAATGAAAACTATTTGCTTCTTACCAGTATCACTGCCTCTGAGGGGCCGTGAATTTTCCCATGAGCATATGGTCAAAATGCTGTCAGCAATGCCTCTTGCTTCAGCCAACTTCTTAACTCCCACTGAAACCACCGAGTCTTAAGCACCTGCTGCTTTGTCTTCCTGACCAAGCCACAAGGCCCTTCTGCTGCCCCTTTGCTACAAGTTTTGCTTTTATTTTAATTTCTTGTTACTTTCAAGCACACAGATAGACACAGCATCTCCCCTGAACCAGGAATTTAGGAGGGCAATTCCAAAGATTCAGGGAGAGACAGAGGGCAATGCACAGGTAACAGCATTCCCTCAATATCCCCCCTGCAAAAATACCCAAGCCCACACCTCCCTCTTCCTTTAAATAAATAAATAAATAAATAAAAAGGAAGGGAAGGGAAAGATACACGATCAGCAGTGCAGCCTAATGGTCAATGTGCCTCACAACTCAAGCTGTGCAAAACCGAGCCTGGGAGGAGCAGCTCAGGGTACTGATGTCCCACCACCTGCTCTGGCCCTGGCTGCAGAAATGTCCTGGAGAAGGGCAGTGCTCAGGATCCCCAGGTGGCATGTGTCTCCAGACAGGCACATCCAGTGCCAGATGAGGCAGCCCTGACAGAGCTGGGACAGCTACAGGCAGCCCAGACCCAAAGCTCCCAGAAATGCAGCAGCACGGGTTACCCCCATGTCCTGCTCCACCAGCAAGATGCTCCAGAGAGGGTCTGCCCCAGGGAAGACTCCCTGAGCATCTCTTCTCAGCAGTAGCTGCTTGATGTATGCCCCTTCAGGGCCTCCCAGTTTGTGATGAGTGAGTGAAATGTGGCCAGAATGAGGAAAACTCGAGACATCTCTGATTTCTCCCCAGCCATCTGTGCCCTGTCCCAGCTGGGGGGGCCAGGCTGAGGGGAGCAGTTCAGCCTGCCCTATGCTGCTGGGGGGCTTCAACCACCAGAAACATCTCCCCTGGGTGCTGGGGAGCTGCTGTGCACCGGTGCCAATGATTCACCTGCAAGAGGGAAGTTACTGCACTGCAAATGATCTGGCATCACTGCTGCACAAGATTTGCTGCCTCCAATAGCTCACTAAATAGCACAGATGAAATCTGTAACACACTCTGACTGATACCAGCCAGGAATCTGACCTTCCCCTTGTCGGAAAAGAGGCTGTTTCACTCCCAGCAGGCCCTCTCTCCAGGCCTGCATTTCTTTCAGAGGGCACAAGCTGTACCCACCATGCCACGCATTTCCAGCCCTGCCAGAGCACGCGTAGCCACGGTGCAGAGCCAGCAGCCAGGCCACGAGTGCCCTCTGCCGCGTTCCCCTTCTGGCTACACACACATCCCTGCTTAAAGGCTTCGGAAACGAGTTTTAAGGGAAAAATGTGGTGTGCCGGCTCTTAAGATGTGTTTACAGGTGCAAACATCTCAATGTACACACACTTATTTTGCTGCCTGCCCTGCCCTGCAATGTTGAAAGGACAGGTGAACTCAGGACGGGGTGTTTTTAGCTGCTGTAACTCGTTATCCTTGAAGGAGGATACACAGACAGGAGCAGAAATCTACTTCGGAAACCATAGCCTAGCTAGAAGCTTTTTGCTGACTGGAAGTTTTGATTGCTTTCTCCCTCAAATTTGCACTCCCATCTGTGTGTTATTTACTCGAAAGATAAATTCCTCCCATGGTACTGGAAATCCCTCTATTTACACTAATTCCTTAATTTGCTGCTTAGATCTTTGCAATGTCTGCCCTGACAATTTAGCAGGTTTTTCAAACTGTGTCTATGTCTGCACAGCATTTTGCAGGCAAAGCCAGGCTCACACTGCCCTTACCCTGCACCAGCTAAGCAAAAGCCCACTAGAAATTGAAATTTGGCATGTTTTCTGCCCTCTGTCCCTTCCCCTTCTGCTGCACCCCCAGTGCAGCTTGGCACAGTGGCAGGGCCACCTCTCTGTACCTGAGGAAGACCACAGGGACGTGTCTGCAGCACAGGAGCTTCTCCTGCCTCTCTGGTGTTTTTGCATGGTAAGAAAAGCTGGCAATCTTCTGTGATGGTTTTACTCGGGTGGGCAGCTGAGCTCCACCACAACCATCCTCTCACTCCCTTCCTCAAAGAGGAATGGGGAGAAAATACAATGAAAAGGGCTCAAGGGTTGAGATAAGGATGAGGAGATCGCACAGTAATTATCGTGACAGGCAAAACAGACTCAGCATAGGGAGATAGTAAGATTTATTGCCTATTACTAACAAGCTAGAGAAGAGAAGAGAAGAGAAGAGAAGAGAAGAGAAGAGAAGAGAAGAGAAGAGAAGAGAAGAGAAGAGAAGAGAAGAGAAGAGAAGAGAAGAGAAGAGAAGAGAAGAGAAGAGAAGAGAAGAGAAGAGAAGAGAAGAGAAGAGAAGAGAAGAGAAGAGAAGAGAAGAGAAGAGAAGAGAAGAGAAGAGAAGAGAAGAGAAGAGAAGAGAAGAGAAGAGAAGAGAAGAGAAGAGAAGAGAAGAGAAGAGAAGAGAAGAGAAGAGAAGAGAAGAGCTCAGTTGGAAGGGACCTTCAAAGACCATCAAGCCCAACCACCCGACCACCTCATGGCTAACCAGAATTTAAAGCATGCTATTGAGGGCATTACTCCTAGGCAGGGCTTGTTACTAGCAGTATAGGTACTGGTAGAACTGGTTCAGAGCCTATGGGGTCCAGGCCTTCTCCTCCCCTCAGGGCGCTGTGACTGCAGCTGGTAGGTACAAGCTTCCCACTGTCAAAGGACATGGACAAATGGCAGAGTTGACCTGGCACAATACTGAACACCACCAGCCTAATTTTCTTAATGATCTTTAAGGGGCTGCATTCAGCAGGAGCTGCAGAGAACTGAGCTTTATGGGGAGTCTGTACCCCACTGCTCAGGTGCAATGATGTTCACAAAGCAATGATAGTAGAGCTGCACGTCAGCCGTAGTTTAGGCATAACCACAAAGTGCCTGAATGGTGCCATCAGCCAGAGGTTTTAGTCCAGCAGTCAGTGCATGACTATCTCCACAACAAAAACTACAGCCATACCTGACAACACGCTCCTCTGTGGACTGGTGGAAGTGACCAAGTAGATAGCTTCTTTTCCTGTTTATCATCAGGTTTCTCGAGCCTTAGCTGGGGAGATGATATCGCTTCTGTGTACACAGTCCTTGCCAGCAGGTTCAGAAGAGCACTGGTAGCTGCCAAGCCTGGAAGTGGGGTTTGGGTGTTTGTTTAGAAGTGTTTATCCATTGACATCAGGACAAAATATCCCGGTCACTCTATGGTTGACACTGAACAGTGAGTACCAACCTTCATGGTTAACACAAACATTAATTTATCACTCCAAATAATTATTTAATTCATGTTTTCTTATAGTTTTAATACGGTTGTAACATATATACATAATGTACATGTTTATTACTCTATGTCATCATATGGAATATGATGCTAGTCCATACTGAGGGATGTATGTACTCTTCCATAAACCCACTGTGCTATTTAACCTCTTACAGAATTGCTGCTTATTTTTAATGACCTGAGGGCACTGCATTTCTGGTGCATTATAGGATTTCTCTTTACATTCACTGGAGAAGAATGCACAGGAGTAGGGGAGAGAGCACCCCAACGTCACACCTTCACATTCTCCCTGAGGAGTCGTGAAACTCAAAATAGTTTCCTGGTTCAAGAAGTTATGGATGTGTATACACATACACAGAATAGATAAAAGGCATATTTACTTTCCTTCAAAGACAAATGGCAAAAATTATCAGCTATCTTATGCAAGTGCTTCTGTGGCAGCCCGCTTTGCACACAGCTGGGAACACGTTACCATCACCCATGATGACGTACTGAGAGATGCTGGACAGCAGCAGGAACATTTTTGGACTAAAGCCACTTGGCTCACTTGTGAGTCCATGAAAGAGTGCTGAACCCAGGCGAGGCTGAAATCCATCCCTCAGCCTGGCTCTGAACCAATGAAAGGTTTAGAGTCCAATCCTGCAGTGTTGTGAGGGACAAAATGTCAGGGGTGGGAGTGCCAAGCATATTGCAGTCTTACCAACTAAGAGAAGAACTTACTGTCTAAAGGACTACGATACCATGGAGATTGGTGTTTGCTTGTGGTAGCACCTTGGCTGAGCTGAGAGCTACTCGTGGGTGGAAAAGATGGCATGTTTCTACTGCAGAGAGCCTACTAGATGCAGGGAGACAGAGAACAATGGCTTAGCAAAGGCTAAAGGCTGCGGTGGATTTCAGCCAGAATATTGGTAAAGTCTAGAAACTTGTCTTAGGACAGGGTGATGTAGGATCTATGGCGAAGTCATCAGCAAAGGGTTAGCCTTGTTATGGAGGTGCACAATGGGAGAACAAGAGATGGTGCGAAATAGGAAAGGATTTGACTTTATATAAAGGGAAAAAAACTCCCTATGAGAGTGATCAAACACTGGAACAGACTCTCCAGAGGGGTTGTGCAGGCTCCATCTTTGCAGGTTTTCAAGAGCTAAGTAGAGAAAGTCCTGAGGAGCCTAGTCTGATGCCAGAGCTGGCACTGCTTTGGGCAGGAGATTGGACCGCAGACCTCCTGAGGTTCCTTCCCAGATGAGCGACTTTGGATTGCTGTGAATCTACCTGCTTGGTGGTACCCTCCTGAGCAGTAACAGTGGAAGAGCCTAGGATGCATTTATCCCTGCGGAAAGGAAAGATGAGCCAGCCTTAACAACCTATCATTTTCCTGGAGAGACTCTTTGTCAGGGAGTGTAGTGATAGGACAAGGATTAATGGCTTTAAACTGAAAGAGTAGTTTTAAGTTAGATATAAGGAGGAAATTCTTTACCACGAGGGTGGTGAGGCACTGGCACAGGCTGCCCAGAGGAGCTGTGGATGCCCCATCCCTGGAGGTGCTCAAGGCCAGGCTGGATGGGGCTTTGGGCAGCCTGGTCTGCTGGGAGGTGTCCCTGCCCATGGCAGGGGGTTGGGACTGGTTGGTCTTTAAGGTCCCTTCCAGCCCAATCCATTCTGTGATTCTGTGATTGTTCTAAAAGCATCATTCACTTGTGACATACTGGTGGTTCCAGATAATATATTGAAAGAAAAAAAAAATACAGTCAGGTTACTGGATGACTCTCTATTGGTTTTAACCTTTTCTCACATTTAGTGCTGTAAAGTGACCAATAATGCTTTCTTTTGAAGAAGGTCACTCAGAGTTGTTCCAAACCTGGTGGTAACAGGCCCTCAGAGTGGAAGCACATACAGCTGTCCGCCCCAGGTTTCTGTGTCTAGGATGTTGAAGTGGCTGCCAGCCAGCGCCAGACTTAAATTGCTTGACTCCATCCAATGGACTGAGGGAGGATTGAAGGCACTTTGTGTTAGCCCTACAGGAAAACATGAAGCCAAGTAAAGATGGTATGGAGCAAGGCTATTTTGTGAATCCAGGCACCTGCATAAAATTGAGAAGGGCAGAAACTAAAACACTGCTTCCAAAATTCTCAATAATTCTGACCAAGCTACCTGATTCAGGTAACAACATCTTCCCAGAATGATCCTGGGCATGCAAAGGTCTGGCTTTGTTTACAGAAAAAAAAAAACAACCTCCTAGGGATTCTCAGTCCTTGCTCCCTACTAGGTGGCGTGGGAGCGGTGTGGGAGCAGAGGTAACAAAGACAGGTAGGGCCCCGTTGTGGTGGCATGAAACCAGCAGACCTTGCACCTCTCTCCAGGCTGCCAAGGGAATGGCGTGGGGGCTGCTGGCCCCACGGGAACATGTAAGAGCAGTGAGTGGGAGAGCTGGAGGCGTCCCTGCCTGCCCTGCAGATTAACCCCAGCGCCAAGCATCACTGCCTCCAGGAGGGCTGCAGCACGCTGACGGACACTGCTGGCACACAGAGAAAGGGTAAGTCGCTGCCTCTGTTTTGTCTTAAAAAGGGGGTGGTAAATAACAGGGGTGCACTTCATAGCTTGTGTATTAATGACTGAGGCCATTTCTCTCACAGCACAGTTATTTCCTCACCACTGACTCTTTCCTCCTGGCAGGTATTTTTGTTTCAGATTTGTTGTTTTGTAATCATGGGGAAATAACAGATTAGGCAAAGTTTGTCTTGGACATGTTGCAATTGTTTATACGCTGTACCCGTATGCTCAAGGTAATAATTAATAGCTCTATGAATAATAACCTGAAAGATCTGTGGAAAGGTTTTAGTCCATCTTGCAAACGCTTCTTTAGGCAAGTCATTCAGCTAAAGGCAGCAGAAGTAATGCTGTGAATTATTCCAGTGGAGAAGAGTTGTCTTGTGCCTTCTGTTAAGACTGCCTGAGAAAAGCACCTACGGAGGAGGATCACGGAAAAAGTATCTAGGATCTGTGTTTTATTCTACCTTTAATTTATAAATCAGGCCAGCAACACAGTAAGTACAAATCAAAACAATCACGTTGTCACTACATGGCTCTGGAGTCTCCTGGCAGTGACACCATGCACTATCCGACAGCGTGAAGGGGAACCGAGACACCTGGCACCAGGTAATCCTGCTCTAGGGTTTCAGTCTCCATCTGCTTAACGACAATTAGCATTTCTTAAAAGCTTTCTAACATGCTGCTTTTCTTTTCTCACCTCTTTCTCACCTCTTTTTTTTCTCTGGTTTGAGATTTGAGCAAAAGAAAATAAAGTATTAATATATACTTCATACACAATTTCCATTAATGAATTAAGTTAAACTTTGTGGGCTTTGGTAAATCTTTAATTTAGTGTAATGCTTAACTTGAACTTTTTTGCAGGTTAGGTTAGAAAGAACATTTGAACATAGTAAAGCCAAAAAGCTGCACTCAAGATCTCTTCCCTAATGTTCACACACCTTTGCTCCAGGAAGTAGTTGGTTTGACACAAAACCTGGAGAATTTTAAAAAGTGGTTTTGAATTTAATGTTCATATGCTTCAGTGTTGAAGTACTCAGCTTGATTCACTGGTGACAACTCTGGTGCTCAGACAGTGTTGATCATCCACCCTTGGAACACCTGATTTCCCTCCTGTGGACAGAGGAATAAACGGAAATTTGATGGTTCATATCTTACAATTACAAAATGACTAGTTTAACGAAAATTACATTCATGAGCATACAAATTTATTCTTTAAGTATGTGTATACACTTCTTTTTGAAAAATCAGTCTTTTGATCACAATAAGCACAAAAGCCCTGACATTGTAGCTTACGTGTATTTAATGCATTCAGAGTCAGCACCAGTACCGAAGGAAATTGTCTTTGTTAAGGCTTCTCTTTAATAAAAATAATTAAAATGAGCCCATTGGAAGGAAAAAGAATAGGTCATTCAAGAATTGAGCCAGGAAGATGCTGGGAAATGTTAATACTTGATTTAAAGTAGAAGTGAGCTCTTTTCACACTGTAACATATATCCACTTACTCTATGGTTTCTCTTTAGCGCAAAGCCAGAGCTTGGTTTTGTTTCCTTGCCCCTCTTTCATAGAGGAGTCTCTCACAAGCATCAGGACAAGCGTTCAAACTGCTGACAGTCCCACTAGTGGAAAGCAGTAGGAGTCACTGCCGAGAAATATCAGGCAGCCAACAGACTGGAGCTGCAGTTAGACAGCAGCAGAAAGAATCTGAAATTTCTATCATTCTTTGGAGGTCCTCTGGTCCAAGCAGGGCCACCTAGAGCTGGTTGCCCAGGATTTCCAAGGGTCAGTGTGTTGTTCATGTTTCATACAGTAGTACGGCTGTTCTTATCTTGCATTTTTATCATTGCTAGTTAGGAATTTGCTCCGCTACACATGACAACACCACCGCAGCAGCACTGGCTGCTCAGCCTAACGACAATGAGGAAGTAATTTTCGAGTTATCAGCAGCAAGCACGGCTCATGCTGCAGTCTGGGAGTGTGTACAATATTAGCTTTTATCACCAACTTATTTTCCTGTATTTATCTGTGGCATAACTAAACAC